>NC_064921.1:623483714-623798026 GCF_023897955.1 Schistocerca gregaria | reverse complement strand
ACACACGCGAGACAGATCCCCCTCCGTCACTCTCTCCCCCCCCCCTCCGTCACTCTCTCCCCCCCCTCCGTCACTCTCTCCCCCCCCTCCGTCACTCTCTCCCCCCCTCCGTCACTCTCTCCCCCCCCCTCCGTCACTCTCTCCCCCCCCTCCGTCACTCTCTCCCCCCCCTCCGTCACTCTCTCCCCCCCCTCCGTCACTCTCTCCCCCCCCTCCGTCACTCTCTCCCCCCCCTCCGTCACTCTCTCCCCCCCCCTCCGTCACTCTCTCCCCCCCCCCCTCCGTCACTCTCCCCCCCCCCCCCTCCGTCACTCTCCCCCCCCCCTCCGTCACTCTCTCCCCCCCCCCCTCCGTCACTCTCTCCCCCCCCCCCCCTCCGTCACTCTCCCCCCCCCCCTCTGTCACTCTCTCCCCCCCCTCCGTCACTCTCCCCTTCTCACTCTCTCCCCCCCTCCGTCACTCTCTCCCCCCCCTCCGTCACTCTCTCCCCCCCCCCTCCGTCACTCTCTCCCCCCCCTCCGTCACTCTCTCCCCCCCCCTCCGTCACTCTCTCCCCCCCCTCCGTCACTCTCTCCCCCCCCCCTCCGTCACTCTCTCCCCCCCCCTCCGTCACTCTCCCCCCCCCCTCCGTCACTCTCCCCCCCCCCCTCCGTCACTCTCCCCCCCCTCCGTCACTCTCCCCCCCCTCCGTCACTCTCTCCCCCCCCCTCCGTCACTCTCTCCCCCCCCCTCCGTCACTCTCTCCCCCCCCCTCCGTCACTCTCTCCCCCCCCTCCGTCACTCTCTCCCCCCCCTCCGTCACTCTCTCCCCCCCCCCTCTGTAACTCTCTCCCCCCCCCTCTGTAACTCTCTCCCCCCCTCCGTCACTCTCCCCCCCTTCTTCACTCTCTCCCCCCCCCCTCCGTCACTCTCTCCCCCCCCCTCCGTCACTCTCTCCCCCCCCCCTCCGTCACTCTCTCCCCCCCCCCTCCGTCACTCTCCCCCCCCCTCCGTCACTCTCCCCCCCCCCCCTCCGTCACTCTCCCCCCCCCCTCTGTCACTCTCTCCCCCCCCCCTCCGTCACTCTCCCCCCCCCTCCGTCACTCTCCCCCCCTCCGTCACTCTCCCCCCCCTCCGTCACTCTCCCCCCCCTCCGTCACTCTCCCCCCCTCCGTCACTCTCCCCCCCCCCTCCGTCACTCTCTCCCCCCCCCTCCGTCACTCTCTCCCCCCCTCCGTCTCTCTCTCTCTCCCCCCCCCCCGTGGGTTCGGGGGTAAGAATAGGCCCACGGTATTCCTGCCTGTCGTAAGAGGCGACTACAAGGAGTCTCAAACGTTTTGGCCTTGTGAGATGGTCCCCTAACGGGTTTGACCTCCATCCTTCTAAATTTTCCGAAGAGCGAGCCGATTGGGGAAGGGCGCCTTACAAGGAGCGATGTGTCCATCAAGCATTACCATCTCTAGCCAGGTTTGTCGTCATCGCTTAGCAGTCCCGCTCACCTACCATCTCTTGGGCGTGGATTTGTTCTTGGGTGCGGTTTCTTGCAGTCTGCTATGCTGTGCCGCTTTATGCGCCAATGACGATATTGGACTACATCACCTGAAATCCAGCACGGTAGCCAGTCCGTTGTGGTGGGGCCGCCATGTACCCTGTTGGTTGTAGCCCCCTGACTACACAGGGATCGCTCTGCTGATGCCAGCGCCGTTAACTCCCCACGTATGCCAAGGAGTAGATGCCTATCTCCTTGGGGCATTGGGACTCCCGGCAATGGCCATCCTGCCAGGTGGTCGTTGCTGAGGCTGGGTGGCACCCGTGGGGAGGGCCCTTGGTCGGAGTAGGTGGCATCAGGGCGGATGACCCGCACTGAAGCATGGTACATCATCTTTTGCTGGTGGCCAGCCGCCAGCAGTCTCTAAGCGTTCCAGGGCTCAATACAACGCAACTACATATGACCCCAAATCGTTCCCCTCCCTGGCTACACCATGGGAGGAACGAAAGACTAAGGATGCCAGCGAACCATACTCGCCCCGCTACCTGGTGTGTACGAGAGCTGATGGTGAATCCTTTACATCCATGAAGCCTCAGTTCTTCGTCGAGCACTTAGAGGACAAGTTCGGGGAGGTGGAGGGCTTGTCCAAAATGCGCTCGGGCTCGGTTTTGATCAAATCGGCGTCCTCCGCCCAGTCCCGCCGGTTACTCGATTGTAACAAGCTGGGGGATGTTCCGGTTACAATCACGCCCCATAAGAGTCTTAATATGGTCCAGGGCATAATATTCCATCGGGACCTTCTATTGCAGTCCGATGACGAGCTTCGCGCCAATTTAGAGCGGCGAGGTGTTCACTTCGTCCGGCGCGTACATCGTGGTCCAAGGGATAAGCAGGTTGCCACCGGTGCCTTCATCTTGGCCTTTGAGGGTGATACTTTACCTGAGAAGGTCAAGGTGATGGTCTATCGTTGTGACGTCAAGCCATATATCCCTCCCCCGATGCGGTGCTTTAAGTGCTGGAAGTTCGGGCATATGTCTTCCCGCTGTACTTCCGGCCTCACATGTCGAGATTGTGGACGCCCATCACATCCCGATACTCCATGTGCTCCGCCTCCCATCTGTGTAAACTGCGGAGAGCACCACTCACCTTGCTCGCCGGACTGCAGGATCTACCAGAAAGAGCGCAAAATCATGGAGTATAAGACCCTGGACCGCCTGACATACACTGAGGCCAGGCAGAAGTTCGAACGCCTCCATCCTGTTCGAATGCCTGCCTCTTACGCCGCGGCTACTACTGTTATGGCCCCATTAGCTCTCCCTCAGACTGCCACCTCTCAGAGCCGGAATGCTACACCTGCCCCCTTGATGGTGGGGGGCACTTCACTCCCTGCTGCTCCTGCACTACCTGCCTCAGGAGCAGCAACCCCCCAACCATCGGGGACATCAGTCCCCACTTCTAAGCTGGGGAAGCCTCAAACTTCCCCTGCTCGAATAGCACGGAAAGGGTCCCTTGGGTCCCTTCCTTCCCAGGTTTCCGCCTCTGGGAAGGGTGACGTCAGCCAATGGAAGAAAAGCAGACCAGCGGCTGGTCGCAGGGCTTCCCGCTCCGCCTCCGTCCCGGAGACTGACTCGCTGGAGCCCTCCCAGCCAATGAAACCCAAGGACCAGAGAGACAAGATGAAGAAGAAGACCTCTAAGGCCAAGGACCACGCGGTGGCATCCACCCCACTGCGCCCTACAGGCTCTGCGTCCGGGGATAAGGTGGAGATCCGGGCGTCCGCTGAGGACCTGGATCTCGCCGGACCCTCAGACGCCATGGAAGCAGATTGTACTGGTCCTCCATCGGTGGCAGCAGGTGACCCAGTGGCGTGATCTGCCTCCTCGGCCCCTTCACGCCTTTTTCGGACATGGACAAAGCAATACTCCAGTGGAACTGCAGCGCTTTTTTCCACCACCTTGCTGAGCTTCGCCAACTCATCAGCAGTCACCCTTTCCTCTGCATTGCCCTACAGGAAACTTGGTTTCCGGCAATGCGGACCCCTGCCCTACGTGGGTATCGGGGTTATTACAAGAACCGGGCAGCTTATGAGAGGGTATCTGGTGGAGTCTGCGTCTACATCCTTAACTCTGTCTACAGCGAATGTGTACCTCTTCACACACCTTTAGAGGCTGTCGCTGTAAGGATGTGGACGCCTCAGTCTATTACTGTCTGCAGTTTGTATCTTCCGCCAGATGGTGATGTCTCGCGTCATGTGTTGGCTGCATTGATAGCACAACTGCCTCCTCCTTTTGTGTTACTGGGCGACTTTAACGCCCATAACCCCCTGTGGGGTAGCGCCGCGATTACTGGCCGGGGTAGAGATGTCGAGACTCTTCTCTCGCAGCTTGACCTCTGCCTCTTAAACACGGGAGAGCCGACACATTTCAGCGTCGTCCATGGCACATTTTCGGCCATCGACCTTTCTATCTGCAGCCCCGGACTTTCACCATCCATCCACTGGAGTGTCCATGACGATTATGTGGTGGTGACCATTTCCCCATCTTTCTGTCACTACCACAGCGTCACTCTTCTGAACGCCCCTCCAGATGGGCTCTGAATAAGGCTGATTGGGGCTTGTTCTCCTCTCTCGCCACTATCGCACCTCCTTCCCCTGACACCATTGATGCGGTGGTTCAGTCGGTCACCACCGTCATCGTTTCTGCGGCGGCATCTGCGATTCCCTGTTCATCCGGGTCCCCTCGGAGGAGGACTGTGCCTTGGTGGGCGCCCGAGATCGCAGAGGCGATTAGAGATCGCCGGCGGGCTCTTCAACGCCATAAGCGGCACCCGTCCTTGGAGAACCTCATCGTTTTTAAACAGCTCCGTGCCCGTGCCCGACGCCTTATTCGCCAATGGAAGCAGGAGTGCTGGGAACGGTATGTTTCCACCATTGGCGTCCGTACCTCTGCATCGCAGGTTTGGGCTAAGATTAGGCGACTCCATGGCTATCGGCCGCCTGTCTCTGTCCCTGGGCTTTCGCTGAATGGAGTGGTGTGTACTGACTCCGACACGATTGCGGACCGGTTAGCAGCGCATTTTGCTCAGTGTTCTGCATCTACGAATTACCCACTGGCCTTCCGCTCCCGGAAAGAGCGGTTGGAAAGTTGGAGGCTTTCCTTTCACACGCGCCACGCGGAGTCGTACAATGCTCCTTTCAGCGACTGGGAATTCCAGAGTGCCCTATCTGCTTGCCCTGATACGGCTCCTGGGCCAGACCGCATCCACAGCCAGATGCTGAAACACCTCTCTGTTAATTGCAAGCGACGCCTCCTAGATGTTTTCAACCGCATCTGGGTTGAGGGTGTGTTCCCGTCTCAATGGCGAGAAAGCATCGTC
This sequence comes from Schistocerca gregaria, assembly GCF_023897955.1. Lineage (NCBI taxonomy): Eukaryota > Metazoa > Arthropoda > Insecta > Orthoptera > Acrididae > Schistocerca > Schistocerca gregaria. The sequence goes on along the minus strand of NC_064921.1, from coordinate 623,793,183 downwards.
CTCCCCGTGTTGAAACCTGGCAAGAACCCGCTGGAGGTGGACAGCTACCGCCCCATAAGCCTCACCAACGTTCTTTGCAAGTTGCTAGAACGTATGGTGAGCCAGAGGTTGAGTTGGCTCCTCGAGTCTCGAGGCCTTCTGGCTCCGTCTCAGGGTGGGTTCCGCAAAGGCCGCTCTGCCGTCGATAATCTGGTCTCCCTAGAGTCTGCCGTCCGTACAGCCTTTGCACGCCGCCAACATCTGGTTGCCGTCTTCTTCGACATGCGGAAGGCGTACGATACGACTTGGCGATATCACATCCTGGCCACACTTCATGGGTGGGGTCTTAGGGGCCCGCTCCCGATTTTTATTCAGAATTTTCTGTCGTCTCGTTCCTTCCGCGTGCAAGTTGCTGCGTCCCATAGTTCCTCCCGGGTCCAGGAGAACGGGGTCCCACAGGGGTCTGTCCTCAGTGTCTCCCTGTTTTTATTTGCGATCAATGGGCTCGCTGAGGCGGTGGGATCGTCCGTCGTAGCTTCGTTGTATGCAGACGATTTCTGCCTCTACTACAGCTCCGCTGGCATTGCAGTTGCTGAGCGCCAGCTGCAGGGCGCTATCCGCAAGGCGCAGTCGTGGGCTGTAGCGCACGGCTTCCAGTTTTCGGCCGCTAAGACCTGCGTTGTGCATTTCTGCCGGCGTCGCACGGTTCACCCTGAGCCACGCCTTTACCTTGACGGTGAACCTCTTGCTGTGGTAGAGACGCATCGGTTCTTGGGACTGGTATTTGATGCCCGGCTGACTTGGCTGCCTCATATTAGGCAGCTTAAACAAACATGCTGGCGGCATTTAAACGCTCTCCGTTGCCTTAGCCACACCGGATGGGGTGCCGATCGGTCCACCCTTCTCCGGCTGTATCAAGCGCTGATCCAGTCCCGCCTTGATTATGGGTGTGTGGCTTATGGTTTGGCGTCGCCATCAGCGTTGCAATTGCTGAATCCCATCCATCACTGCGGGATCCGACTCGCCACAGGAGCATTTCGGACAAGCCCTGTTGACAGCTTACTTGTGGAGGCTGGTGTTCCTCCATTGCGGATCCGGTGCGACCGACTTCTGGCCGCTTATGCTTCCCACGTTTGTAGCTTGCCAGGGCATCCCAACTACCGTCTCCTGTTCCCGCACTCGATCGTCCATCTTCCAGACAGGCGGCCCCGGTCAGGGTGTACGATCGCGGTTCGCATCCGGGCTCTACTGTGTGGGATTGAGTTTTTTCCTCTCCCGCCTGTTTTCCGGGCCAATCTCTGTCTGCCCCCTTGGTGTGTGCGCCGACCATGCATTCGGCTGGATTTGGCACAGGGTCCGAAAGACTCGGTCCCTCCTCCGGCCCTCCGCCGCCGCTTTGTTGCTCTCCTTGCCGAGTTTCCCGGATCTGCCCTGACCTATACCGACGGTTCAGTGGTCTCTGGTCGTACTGGTTACGCTCTTACTCTAGAGGATCATTGTGAGCAACGGTCGCTGGCACCCGGGAACAGTGTATACACTGCCGAGTTGGTTGCCATCTATAGCACCCTAGAGTATATCCGCTCCCGCTCAGGTGAGTCCTTTGTCATCTGTAGTGACTCCCTGAGTGGTTTACGAGCTCTTGACCAGTGCTTTCCTCGTTCCCGTCTGGTGATGGCCATCCACGAGTCGCTCCATGCTCTTGCCCGTTGCGGCCGCTCCGTGGTCTTTGTTAGGACCCCAGGTCATGTCGGCATCCCGGGCAATGAGCGGGTTGACACGCTGGCTAAACAGGCAGTGAGTTCACCGGCTCTGGAACTCGGCCTTATGGAGTGTGATCTCCTGTCGCTTTTGCGCCAGAAAGTGCTTGGTGCCTGGGGTGACGAGTGGCGCACCCTGCCCATGCCCAACAAACTTCGGGCGGTGAAGGAGACGACCCGTGTGTGGCGCTCCTCCATGCGGGCCTCTCGGAAGGACTCTGTCGTCCTCTGCCGGCTGTGCGTTGGCCACACGTGGCTGACGCACGGCCATTTGTTGCGCCGGGAGGACCCACCGCTATGTCGCTGCGGGGCAGCTCTGACGGTGGTCCACATTTTGGTGGACTGCCCGCTTTTAACAGGACTCAGGCAGACGTTTGCGCTGCCTGATACCCTCCCTGCCCTTTTATGTGATGACGATGCTATGGCGGACCTCGTGTTGAGTTTTATTCGGGCAGGGGGTTTTCATCGTATGATTTGAGTGTTTGTCCTTTTATTTCCTGTATTGACTTGGGCCTTTGGCCTGTGGTTTTAAACTGTGGGTTTTAATGTCATTTGGTGGTTGGCTTTTCCTTATTTTCATGGTCGGCCAACCACCTTCACACTCGGTGCGATTTTAGTTCCGTTTGTCTGGTCTTTGTCTGCCTTTCTTGTATTGTGTCGTCCCTTCTCTCAGTTCTCCGTTTTTAACGACTGACAGTTTTTATTTTGTGTGATTTTACCGTGGAACAAGGGACCGATGACCTTAGCAGTCTGGTCCCTTCAATCCCACACCCAACCAACCAATCTCTCTCTCTCTCTCTCTCTCTCTCTCTCTCTCTCTCTCTCTCTCTCTCTCTGTATTTATAAAAGGATCTCTCTCTCTCTCTCTCTCTCTCTCTCTCTCTCTCTCTCTCTCTCTCTCTCTCTCTCTCTTTCTGTATTTATAAAAGGAAAAGAAGAAAAGTAGTTCATCACACTCTTTAACCAAGATGTTGTATTTCCACTTGTCATTAGTGAATAATGCCCACAAGGTTTCTTGAAGTTTTTCATGCAAATTGTCAGTCTAAGAAAGTAAATAGCTGTCAGATTCTTACAACACATTGGATGTTCAAAGCAGTAACTCCTTGTTCAGCAAATCTCTTTAAAGGTTAATTGTAATAACTGACCTTTTGATGTCATTATCGTTTTTCCAATAAACTTGATTAACTCAGTTGGCAAGACATTACAGGGATTTATTTATGACAAACTTTTAAGTTGAACATTAATTATAGTTATGAAAAAAACATTATTTTATATGAAGGCTACAAAGGAAGAGGACTCTGATCTGATTGTTTATATTGTGGATGTAGCAAATAAGGTGTTAAAAAAGTATATAAATGTAATAGATTATGTAGTTTTATAAATTTAAATTAATTACATTCATTCTCTATGAGGGCAGCAGATAAAAGGGTGCAAAAATTTTGAGATTTCAAATCCTGAAGAACATGGATGCATCACTCTAAAATTTCTGCACCCCCTTATCAAATATATAAATGAGTTAACGTGTAGAGTTACAGCATTGCTACACATATTGATTTGTTTTATATGGCAATTTGTGAAATCATACAAACTCATGTTTTACTTACCTATTGGAGATATTTGCGTGTGTTTGGCTTTGTGAGGATTCTGTTTGAGATATTTGTTGTTGGTGGCATTGGGGTGCAGCTGCCGATCTTGTCATCAGACCAAGAGTAAAGGAAGACCTCATGCCAACAACAGCTCCAAGGAATACACCAGAATACAGAAGATTCCTTAAACCCAAGCAAACACTGCTGCACAAGAGAACGTTGAGGTTGGATTATACTTTAAGCAGCCTCTTGTCTTAAGTCTCCAGATGGTCCTCTCTTGTGATAGCAGCACAAGAGACATTCTTGTGTGATGAGTCTGAAAATACACTGAAGTGACAAGTCATGGGACAGTGATCCCCACATATACAGATGGCAGTAGTATCACATACACAAGGCATGAAGGGCAGTGCATTGGCAGAGTTGTCACTTGTACTCAGGTAATAACGTGAAAAAGGTTTCTCATGTGACTATGGCTGCATACAAAAAACGTAAAATGGTAGTTGGAGCTAGATGCATGGGACATTCCATTTCGGGAATTCAATATTCCAAGATCCACAATGACAGCAGTGTGCTGAGAATACAAAATTTCATTCATTACGTCTCACCACTGACAATGCAGTGGATGACAGACTTCCCTTAACGACTGGCAGCAGAGGCATTTTCATAGAGTTGTCAGTGCTAACAGACAAGTAACACTGTGTCAAATAACCATAGAAATCAATATGGAACATACGACAAAAGTATCCATTAGGCCAGTGTTGCAAAATTTGGCGTTAATGGGCTATGGTAGCAGACGAACGACATGAGTGGCTTTGGTAACAGCATGACAGCGCCTGCAGTGTCTCTCTTGGGTACATGACCATATTGGTTGGTCCCTAGACGACTGGAAAACTGTAGCCTGGTCAGATGAGTCCCAATTTCAATTAGTAAGGGGTGATGTTAGGTTAGTGTGTGGTGCAGACCCCATGAAGCCATGGACTCAAGCTGTCAGCAAGGCACTGTGCAAGCTGGTGACAGCTCCATAATGGTTTGAGTGGTGTTTACATGTAATGGAAAGGGTCCTCTTGCCCAACTGATCAAATCATTGACCCGAAATGGTTACGTTCGGCTATTTGGAGACAATTTGCAGCTATTCATGAGTATGATGATACAAAACAATGATGAAATTTTATAGATGCCAATGTGCCCTGGGCCATAATTGTTCACGATTGGTTTGAGGGTGATTCTGGACAGTTTAAGCAAATGATTTGGCCACCCAGCTCGCCTGACATGAATCCCATTGGACATTTATGGGACATATTCGAGAGGTCAATTCGTGCACAAACTCCTGCACCAGAAACACTTTCGTAGTTATGGACAGCTATAGAGGCAACATGGCTCAATATTTCTACCGAGGACTTCCAACGGCTTGTTGAGTCCATGCACTACGCCGTGCAAAAGGAGGTCCGACACTGTATCAGGAGTTATCTCACGACTTTTTCCACCTTACTGCAACATACTTTCTGAATGAGAACTCTAGTCTACTGATTTAAATAGAATGGGTAAATAACAGTTGTGTGGTGTACTGCGGTTCGAAAACTGTACGGAAATAGGCCTACTGTACGATTGTCTTGGTCACAGTGTAAAGCAGTATCACCAATAAATTCTTCGGTGCCCCTGCAACCTACATTACTATTTTGCTAAGGCATATGCATACTTGCGGAAGTTTGTGAAATTATCTCTCTCCCAAGAACACTATAATTACTGAAAAGTACCTTATTTATAAACAGTGACAATCTTTTACAGCAACTAGATTTGGGGAAGAACTGCATAACGCGAAATTTATTGGCCTAAAATGTTCACGTAGCATTTTATCAGCGGTCTACATCGTTTGTGCAAATATAAATCTTTTGAGCTGAAGGGTAATGTAAGAACTTGTATACCCAGCTTACTTTATTGAAAGTCAGTCGTTAATGAAAATGCTGTAAAAACGAAATGCCAATCCATTATTTTATTGTATTGTAAGTTATTATTGTTACTTAATTACTGTACATGTGACGAATACTTGTAACACGTATTTTTTTTTACAATTATTCTCGTCGATACTGCACCGGTGTTTGAAACTGTGACTATCGTTGAAGTAAAAACAATAATACAGAATTTCTGCGCCAGTCACTATTTCTATTAGTGAACCACAAGTATTTCGAAGTTTATCCCATAATCGTCAGGTGGTATCTTTACAGAATGCGTTGATTTACAGTCACTTTGCAAGTAAAAAGAAGTTATCATATGTGGATGACATCGTTTGAGTCTCTTTGAAGGCTTAGGTACATCGGAAAATTTATCCATATCTCGATTAAAACTTTTCTTGTATCTGCCAGTATATACAGAAACCACAATGATCACTGGTTTCTATTGAGGGAAAAAAAAAAAGCTGGCATGTCCGAAGATATTTGGAGTTACAAGTCTAAGGCAATTTCCAGGGGTTATTACCCCACTAATCCAGCGATAACGTTTAGCTCGAAAATTGCAACAGCTGAGCCACAACAGTTGAATGCGTGACCTTCGACCATAGTGCGTGACTCACTTTGTAATATAAGCTGAAACATCACCACTACCAACTCTTAACATGAAACATTTGCTAATAGAAGGTGGCTGGGTTGGCTCAGTTAAATAAATGAAACTACACAAATGTAAAGAAAATATTTCTATAGCACTCATAAAATATTATGCACATCAGTATATCAGGCTGACATTGCCTCCATAATGGTCAGTGATGTCCGCTCGATTAATTAGTGCAGCCTCCTTGCAGGTTGGGGGAATAGATACACCTTAAGTCCTCACATTTCTGTTTAATAGTACACTTCTTCCTAGGAAAGACAGTGCATATACCTAAGGTAGAACACCTAACACAGCACAGTCTATTACTAATAAACTCTTATTTTCCAACAGACTGTAATTGACATAACAAGCTGTGTAAAACAATACAAAATTCAGGATGGAATAACGACAATATTATGAAAAGGATAGGTTACAACGCACCGTATAGATGTGATGTTGAGTCATAGAAAGACACAAAAAAGGCTTCTGCCAAAAGGCCAAACATAGAAAACTTGACACCCATTTACACAAAAACAACTCACACTTACATAACCACTGAGTGTTCATTTTGCATAAATTGTGCTTGCATGAATGTGTGTGTCTGAGTGTATTTTCTATGTTAGAAGAAGACCATCTTGCTGAAAGTTCACCTTTATATCTGTCTTCTTGTTGTGCCTGTCTGCAGCTCAAAATCTCCTCTATATGGCAATTAACAATCTAGCCTTTTCATAATAAGCTAATACGTAAAACTAATATCCTTCACAGCATCTCCACCAGTAACAATTTTCCTCGACACACACTACATTCAAATCTTAAATTTTCTTCTTAGTATTCATTATACGCTAAATATTTATCATGCTTAGGTTTACGGTTATTGTACACTTCAGTGAGCACACCTGGACTCCAAAATTCATTCGCGTAAGCTCCACTGAAGTGACACTATGTCTTAAGATGGTTCTGACATTGGAATCCCATTTTAATTCTTCACAGAACTTTTGAAATTCTTTGTGGTGATGTGCAATATCGCCCAAAGAGGTAGCATTAGTGCTAGTATATTTAACTTCTTGCACATTTTTTCAACCAGCTCTTGCAAACAGTTCTTCAAAGCGTTTGAGGCACCAATTACTTCACCAATTTCACTATAGTGTTCTATAGCTTCTACTCAGCCAAACATGTCTAAGATTTGATTAGGTACTCTCTCATATTCCTGCTCTGAACATTCCTCTACGTGTTTCATGTTATAGTGTACTTCTTTAAACTGCTCTTGAATGTCATTCCTGACTAATCAAAGATTTTAATGATGTTAACCTTATTGTTGTTGTTGTTGTGGTCTTCAGTTCTGAGACTGGTTTGATGCAGCTCTCCATGCTACTCTATCCTGTGCAAGCTGCTTCATCTCCCAGTACCTACTGCAGCCTACATCCTTCTGAATCTGCTTAGTGTATTCATCTCTTGGTCTCCCTCTACGATTTTTACTCTCCACGCTGCCCTCCAGTACTAAATTGGTGATCCCTTGGAAAATAAAATGTATCGATTGTAACTGCTGAAAATTTGTGCTGGACCAGGACTAAAATACGGATTTCCCACTTCTCACAAGTGGTCTCTTTAACCGCCTTGGTCATCCAAGCATGCTTCCTTTCCAACCCAAATTCCAGCCTGTTGTTCACTAGTGACTTTGACACACACCTATGAACCCTTTACTCGCAGCCCTTAATTGCTGTAAGAGATCGGGCATGGTGCACATCCACACTGGGCGAAAGTATCTTTGGTTATCTGTATTACACAGGCTGGAGGAAAAATTGTCACTAATTTTAACCCTGGATATCTGGTGCCAATAGCAACCAAAATTACTAATGTTATGTAGGTTGACAACGCACAATTTTTAAACTTGTCGCATTGCTCTCTGATTGACTGTGGGATTGCCCTGTTGCCGAATGCTCTGAACAACAGATGGCCATGAATACTTTGCATGCCAGAGATCGCAATGCATCGGATCCACTGCCTTCATAATTTGCAAGAGTCATTCACATATGATAGTCACAAGGTATGGTGAGTGATGAACATTGGGTGTTAAGAAATAGTGCCAAGAATCATTTAGGTATTATTTTGTTGTGAGGATTAGTGAGATTCGTAGTATGAGAAACCTGTTGTTGTTTCACAGTCTCATGGGAGTACACATCATGATTGTTTGATATTGGTGGGATGCAGCCAGTGTAATTTGTTGGGAAATTCTGTGCCTTGTACTGAGTTTGTGGCACTAGAGTGTTATATTTGTAGTCGTTTCGACCATTACATGAATCAGTATTTTGGGTCTAAGTGGTAAGATGTAGGAATTAATATTGTTTGGTTCTGCATAGTATCTGAGTGGTTTGCTATAGTAAATGTGAGAAGTGATGGCACAACCAGACAGAGTTGTTTTTCCTTTTTGTGGTTGTGCAGTTTGTGGTGTGGGATGTTGAGGGGTGAAAGCAGCACAGTGACAGTCAGGAGCACAAGGCACGTCAGAACATGATGTGGTGCAGATTCTATTGGAGAAGGTAGTTCAATTAACAGCAGCCAGTGGTGAGCAGGTTTTGTTGCATCAAGTGGCACATCAGGAGATAGATGCAGCTGCCACAGAGTTGATTGTGCCATTTTCAGATAGAGCATCTGAGGATGTGCATTCTTTCGTAGACAGTATATAGGTTTCGGCTGTGATGAATGGTTGGAGTGATGATCAATTGTTGCACGTGGCTGAGTTGCAGTTAGCAGTCAGCAGTAGAAACTAAAATGTATGTGAGTTGTTCTGCGGTCTTGTGAAAGGCAACAGAGTTCTTCCAATAGAAAGAAGGGTTGTTGCAGAGGTATAAGAAGCAGAATAGAGAATGGTACTTTCCGGAGAGATTGAGTGCGACGGTAAAGAGGCAAAAGAAAACAGTGGAGGAATTCAGACAGGATAAGAGAGATGAACGAGCACACTTAAGAATTGGGACAAAGTGATGACGCAAATAAGGTTCTGGTACAAGAGGCCAAGCAGAGGGCACTGGATGTCTTTTTCAGGGGGTTCCTGATGAATATTTCTAGAAAAGTGTGTGAAGGCAAGTCAAGGATTTGTAGTCTGCTGTTTAGCTGGATATTCAGTATGAGGAAACAGACATAGCATACGTACGTGATAAGTGGACAGTGTTTTTAACTAGAGTACAGTGCTATAAGTGTATTTGTACAGGACGTGCAGAAGCAGTGTTGCCAGCCACCATGGAATAGGTGTAGAGGTGGTAATTAGCAGTGTGGAGCGTGGAGGGATGGGCGTGGTAATCTTAAGTAGTTGTTAGATGCCAGAGGGAGCCCAAAGTCCACCTAAAGGCGTTCCCATTTAATTTCAATGCTACAACTATGTGTGCAGAGGTGAAATGTTCAGTGGTAGGATTTTTAGGAACTGGAAATTGAAGTTTTTTTTTTGGACATAGGGATGCATGTGTCTGTGGCTAGTAAGAGCCTTGTAGGTCAAAAGAAGTTATAGGTCATGTGGAGTAGAGGATGGGGAGGGCACACTGAGAGGTCAGTACACACGGATTTTCATATATGGAAGGTTCAATTTGATCAGTGCATTGACACTGTACCGCCTGTGAGCAAAGTCTATGACATGCTCTCAAGGAAACATTTCTTGTTTCAGCATCATGCCAAACCTGACCTTGGTCAGCAAACAGTGTAACTTAGTGGGATGTTATTTCAGCTAGTGAAAACCATTGTCATTGCTGAGCTGTCATGAGGGGCATCCAACATAATGAACAAACCAATCGGAATGCATATATTAGCATTAATGCTCAGTTCGCATGGTTATGTGTGTAGCAACACAAGGAAGTCATTTGGGTGAATGTGGAGTCAAGTCTACCCATGAGTACGGTGTGTATTGTCAAACCATTAGAACAAAATGATGTCTGTGGTCCATTAGGCTGTTTTATGAAATGTAGTATTGAATGCACACAGCAGGGGAATGGTGGTGAGTAATACCTATGAGTGTGGATAATTGCAGTGCCATGGAAGTGACTCTGAGGAAAGGGATGTTGATAGTGAATTTAGATGTTACAGATGAGGGGGATTAATGCACAAGGGGTGCCCATAACGAACAACCATGAGCTGCTGGTAGAACTGCATTACATAAGCAAATTGAGGTTTTGAAAGGAAAGGAAAAGAAGCAGATGAAAGAACTGTTATGGGAATTTGAGAATTTTCTTTTTTCTGAAAGGGCTATTGCCAACAACTTTGAAATTCAGCACAGAATACCAGAAGGGAACGATGCACCAATTTACTGTAAGCCTTTTGTATACCAAAATATTTGCATCCAATAGTGAAGGATTTTACAAACAAGCAACTAGCGGATGGTTGTGGTTGTGCTGAAAAGTCTATGTATGGGACAAGGAAATACAGGTTCTGCTGTGACTATCATTATCTCAACAGGAAGACAATAATGGATCTGTACCCTGTTCCAAATATATCTCAAACTTTGAACGATTTGGGCCATTGTCATTACTTTTTGACCATGGATCTGATGAGCAGTTAGCATCAGTTAGAAGCCGCTCCATAGGATTGTCCAAAAACTGCATTTTCCTTTCCTGAAGGCCACTGCCAATGTTGTTGTTGTTGTGGTCTTCAGTCCTGAGACTGGTTCGATGCAGCTCTCCATGCTAATCTATCCTGCGCAAGCCTCATCATCTCCCAGTACCTACTGCAACCTACATCCTTCTGAATCTGCTTAGTGTATTCATCTCTTGGTCTCCCTCTATGATTTTTACCCTCCACGCTGCCCTCCAATACTAAATTGGTGATCCCTTGATGCCTCAGAACATGTCCTACCAACCGATCCCTTCTTCTGGTCAAGTTGTGCCACAAACTTCTCTTCTCTCCAATTCTATTCAATACTTCCTCATTAGTTGTGTGATCTACTCATCTAATCTTCAGCATTCTTCTGTAGCACCACATTTCGAAAGCTTCTATTCTCTTCTTGTCCAAACTATTTATCGTCCATATTTCACTACCATACATGGCTACACTCCATACAAATACTTTCAGAAAAGACTTCCTGACAAATCTATACTCGATGTTAACAAATTTCTCTTCTTCAGAAACGCTTTCCTTGCCATTGCCAGTCTACATTTTATATCCTCTCTACTTCGACCATCATCAGTTATTGTGCTCCCCAAATAGCAAAACTCCTTTACTACTTCAAGTGTCTCACTTCCTAATCTAATTCCCTCAGCATCACCCAACTTAATTCGACTACATTCCATTATGCGCGTTTTGCTTTTGTTGATGTTCATCTTATATCCTCCTTTCAAGACACTATCCATTCCGTTCAACTGCTCTTCCAAGTCCTTTGCTGTCTCTGACAGAATTACAATGTCATCGACGAACCTCAACATTTTTATTTCTTCTCCATGGATTTTAATACCTACCCCGAATTTTTCTTTTGTTTCCTTTACTGCTTGCTCAATATACAGATTGAATAGCATCGGGCAGAGGCTACAACCCTGTCTCACTCCCTTCCCAACCACTGCTTCCCTTTCATGAACCTCGATTCTAATAACTACCATCTGGTTTCTGTATAAATTGTAAATAGCCTTTCGCTCCCTGTACTTTACCCCTGCCACCTTCAGAATTTGAAAGAGAGTATTCCAATCTACATTGTCAAAAGCTTTCTCTAAGTCTACGAATGCTAGAAACTTAGGTTTGCCTTTCCTTAATCTTTCTTCTAAGATAAGTCGTAAGGTCAGTATTGCCTCACGTGTTCCAGTATTTCTACGGAATCCAAACTGATCTTCCTCGAGGTCGGCTTCTATTAGTTTTTTCAATTCGTCTGTAAATAATTCGCGTTAGTATTTCGCAGCTATCGCTTATTAAACTGAGAGTTCAGTAATTTTCACATCGGTCTACACCTGCTTTCTTTGGGATTGGAATTATTATATTCTTCTTGAAGTCTGAGGGTATTTCGCCTGTCTCATACATCTTGCTCAGCAGATGGTACATTTTGTCAGGACTGGCTCTCCCAAGGCCATCAGTAGTTCCAATGGAATGTTGTCTACTCCGGGGGCCTTGTTTCGACTCAGGTCTCTCAGTGCTCTGTCAAACTCTTCACGCAGTATCGTATCTCCCATTTCATCTTCATCTTCATCTACATCCTCTTCCATTTCCATAATATTGACCTCTAGTACATCACCCTTGTAAAGACCCTCTATATACTCCTTCCACCTTTCTGCTTTCCCTTCTTTGCTTAGAACTGGGTTTCCATCTGAGCTCTTGATGTTCATACACGTGGTTCTCTTATCTCCAAAGGTCTCTTTAATTTTCCTGTAGGCAGTATCTATCTTAACCCTAGTGAGATAAGCCCCTACATCCTTACATTTGTCCTGTAGCCATCCCTGCTTAGCCATTTTGCACTTCCTGTCGATCTCATTTTTGAGACGTCTGTATTCCTTTTTGCGTGCTTCATTTATTGCATTTTTATATATTCTCCTTTCATTAATTAAATTCAGTATTTCTTCTGTTACCCAAGGATTTCTACTAGCCCTCGTCTTTTTACCTACTTGATGCTCTGCTGCCTTCACTACTTCATCCCTCAAAGCTACCCATTCTTCTTCTACTGTATTTATTTCCCCCATTCCTGACAATTGTTCCCTTACGCTCTCCCTGACACTCTGTACAACCTCTGGTTCTTTCAGTTTATTCAGGTCCCATCTCCTTAAATTCCCACCTTTTTGCAGTTTATTCAGTTTTAATCTACAGGTCATAACCAATAGATTGTGGTCAGAGTCCATATCTGCCCCTGGAAATGTCTTACAATTTAAAACCTGGTTCCTAAATCTCTGTCTTACCATTATATAGTCTATCTGATACCTTTTAGTATCTCCAAGGTTCTTCCATGTATACAACCTTCTTTCATGATTCTTAAACCAAGTGTTAGCTATGACTAAGTTGTGCTCTGTGCAAAATTCTACCAGGCGGCTTCCTCTTTCATTTCTTTGCCCCAATCCATATCCACCTACTACGTTTCCTTCTCTCCCTTTTCCTACACTCGAATTCCAGTCACCCATGACTATTAAATTTTCGTCTCCCTTCACCACCTGAATAATTTCTTTTATCTCATCATACATTTCATCAATTTCTATATCATCTGCAGAGCTAGTTGGCATATAAACTTGTACTACTGTAGTAGGTGTGGGCTTCGTATCTATCTTGGCCACAATAATGCGTTCACTATGCTATTTGTAGTAGCTTACCCACATTCCTATTTTCCTATTCATTATTATACCTACTCCTGCATTACCCCTATTTGATTTTGTGTTTATAACCCTGTAGTCACCTGACCAAAAGTCTTGTTCGTCTTGCCACTGAACTTCACTAATTCCCACTATATCTAACTTTAACCTGTCCATTTCCCTTTTTAAATTTTCTAACCTACCTGCCCGATTAAGGGATCTGACATTCCACGTTCCGATCCGTAGAACGCCAGTTTTCTTTCTCCTGATAACGACATCCTCCTGAGTAGTCCCCGCCCTGAGATCCGAATGGGGGACTATTTTACCTCCAGAATATTTTACCCAAGAGGACGCCATCATCCTCTAATCATACAGTAAAGCTGCATGCCCTCGGGAAAAATTATGGCCATAGTTTCTCCTTGCTTTCAGTCGCTCGCAGTACCAGCACAGCTATGCCGTTTTCGTTATTGTAACAAGGCCAGATCAGTAAATCATCCAGACTGTTGCCCTTGCAACTACTAAAAAGGTTGCTGCCTCTCCCTGCCAATATCTAAGGATACCATTTAGTCTAAAGAAATACTCATGTAACCATTCACAGATTGCTGGACAGAGTGTTGAGGGGTTTGAAGCCATGGCAGTGTTTCGTATTTCTAGATAACATCATAGGATTTTCGTGTAGCATGGAACAGCATAGGCAGCGTCCAATGGAAGTGCTTAAGAGGTTGTAAGCAACACGGTTTCCTTGTGCCTGGAGAAGTGTCATTTTGCGTTAGAGGATATGAGATATTTACGCCGTATTATTAGTAAGGATGGAAAGCGGACTAATCTGTAGTTGATACTGGCAGTGTGGATGTTTCAGAACCAAAAACAATTAAAGAAGTTCAGTCCTTTCTTGGTATATCGAATATCCATGGAAAATTTGTGAAGGGATTTGCTGACATAGCATGGCCATTGACATGGTTGTTAAGAAAAGGAGTGAAGTTGGAGTGAATGGGGGAGTATCAGGAAGCATTTGGCAAATTAAAGGAAGTGTTTACTTCGAATCTGGTTCTTGTTTTCCCAGGTTTTGAGAAGGAGCTTAAACTGGCATCTGGTGCATCTAACCAGGCACTAGGGTGTGTTCTTGGCCAGGAAGTTGATGGAAAGGAGCATCATGTACTATATGCATCAAGACCACTGAACACAGCAGAAAGGAATTACTCAGTGACAGAGAGAGAAATCCTCAGTGGAGTTTAAGGGGCTAAATATACACATGAAAAAAGTTTTGCATCACCTCGGTTCCAAGAATTCTGGAACCTGTACAGAAAATTGGAATAGAGATCAACATAAAAATCATTTCCACCCTTTTATTGCTCATAAAAACCACACATTGCATGTTGTTCCATCTTACAGCGAGTCCCTCAGAGGTGTTGGTCCAGATTGCTGTACACACTGTTACCTCTAATACCCAGTAGCACGTCGTCTTGCATTGATGCATGCCTCTATTCGTCATGGCATAATATCCACAAGTTCATCAAGGCACTGTTGGTCCATATTGTCCCACTTCTCGATGGCGATTCGACGTAGATCCCTCAGAATGGTTGGTGAGTCATGTCGTCCAAGAACAGCCCTTTTCAATCTATCCTAGGGGTGTTCGATAGGGTTCATGTCTGGAGAACTTGCTGGCCATGTAGTCGAGTGATGTCGTTATTCTGAAGGAAGTCATTCACAAGATGTGCACGAAGGGGTGCGAATGGTCATCCATGAAGATGAATGCCTCGCCAGTATGCCGCCGTGCACTATTGGTCAGAGGATGGCATTCACGTATTGTACAACTGTTATGGCGCCTTCGATGAGCACCAGCGGTGTATGTCAGCTCCACACAATGCCACCCCAAAACAGCAGGGAACCGCCACCTTTCTGCACTTGCTCGACAGTGTGCCTAAGGCATTCAGCCTGACTGGGTTCCCTCCAGACACGTCTCCAACGATTGTCTGGTTGAAGGCATATGCGACACTCATTTGTGAAGAGAACATGATTCCAATCCTTAGTGGTTCATTCAGCATGTTGTTGAGGCCACCTGTTCCGTGCTACATGGTATCATGGTTGGAAAGGTGGCCCTCGCCATGGACGTCGGAAGTGAAGTTTCGCATCACCCAACCTATTGCGCACAGTTTGAGTGACTGCATTAAAAGTATTATTCAACAAGGTGGCTTTGCTTTTAGGGTTGCTCTGAGCCATAATCCGTAGGTAGCGGTCATCCACTGTAGTAGTAGTAGTAGCAGCAGCAGCAGCAGCAGCAGCAGCAGCAGCCCTTGGGTGGCCTGATCGAGGCATGTCATCGACAGTTCCTGTCTCTCTGTATCTCCTTCATGTCTGAACAACATCGCTTTGGTTCACTCCGAGACACCTGGACACTTCCCTTGCTCAGAGCCCTTCCTGGCACAAAGTAACAATGCAGACGCAATCGAACCGCGGTATTGACATGGTTCATCTACAGAAAACACCAACTGTGTACCTACTTTCTGGTCTAATGAATGGTACTGATCGGCTGTCGGATCCCTCCGTCTAATAGGCGCTGCTCGTGGATGATTTTTACATCTTTGGGCGTATTTAGTGACATCTCTAAACAGTCAAAGGGACTGTGTCTGTAATACAAAGTCCACAGCCAACGTCTATCTTCAGGAGTTCTGGGAACTGGGGTGATGCAAAACTTTTTTTGATGTGTATATTTTAAATGTTATTTATAAAGGAAAAAAATTCTTGTTGTAACAGACGACGCCACTGTGAAACGGTTAGTGGGACTAACAGACCCTCTAAGCGATTCGCAAAGAGGACTTCAGGACTTTTTAGTGAGTTAGACTATGCAGTTATATACAAAACAGGGGAAAAGCCTGGTAATGCAGACTCACTAAATAGAAAAGTGGAAAGTCCTGGGTCGTGATTTATTTTTTTATTTACACGTCATGTTCTGTAGGACCAAATTGAGGAGAAAATCTCCAAGGTCATGTAACGTGTCAGTACATGAAATTACAACATAAAAGTAATAGCAGATAAAAATAAAATGTTGATGAACCTGAATTAGTCAATCCATAAGTTTAAGTAAATGCAGTCAGCAATACAGCAAGAATCAGCTTAATTTTTCAAGGAACTCCTAAACAGAATAGGAGTGACCCATGAGGAACTCTTCAGTTTCGACTTAAAAGCGCGTGGATTACTGCTAAGATTTTTGAATTCGAGTGGTAGCTTACTGAAAATTGATGCAGCAGTTTCTGCACACCTTTCTGCACAAGAGTTATGAAGTCCGATCCAATTGCAGGTTGGATTTGTGATGAGTATTAATTGTGTGAAAGCTGCTTATTCTTGGGAACAAGCTAATGTCAACAACTAATGACGATAAGGAATTTGCACTCATGCTTGTAAATTAAGGTTAATTGCAGAAGATGGTGCCACGAAACGTGGCACTGCACAAACTGGTGTTAATAGCATAGGCACATAGGGAACACACAGAACACAGATCCGTAAGTCCACGGTACCTGTGATTAGTTGAGAAAACGGTCTCGAAACACATGCTACAAAACGCCACTGTTTCCTGCGCATGTACCCCGACATCAACGTGGGATATGATCACCATGCACATGCCACAGGCTGCATAACGAGTTGGCATACTCTGGATCAGGCGGTCGAGCAGCTGCTGGGATATAGCCTCCCATTCTTGCACCAGTGCCTGTCGGAGCTCCTGAAGTGTCGTAGGGGTTTGAAGACGTGCAGCGATACGCCGACCAAGAGCATCTCAGACGTGCTAGATGGGGTTTAGGTCTGGAGAACAGGCAAGCCACTCCATTCGCGTGATATCTTTTGTTTCAAGGTACCCCTCCACGATAGCAGCTCGGTGGGGACGTGAACTATCATCCATCAGGAGAAAGGTGGGACATACTGGATGACGTCCCAATACACCTGACCTGTTACAGTTCCTCTGTCAAAGACATGCAGGGATGTACATGCGCCAATCATAACCCCACCCCACCCCACCCCACACCATCAAACCATGACCTCCATATAGGTCCCTTTCAATGACATTAAGGGGTTGGTATCTGGTTCCTGGTTCACGCCAGATGAAAACCCGGCGAGAATCTCTGTTTGCACTATACCTGGACTCGTCTGTGAACCAAACCTGGGACCACTGTTCCAATGACCATGTACTGTGTTTTTGACACCAGGCTTTACGGGCCCTCCTGTGACCAGGGGTCAGTGGAATGCACCCTGCAGGTCTCTAGGTTAATAAACCATCTCTTTTCAGTCGTCTGTAGACTGTGTGTCTGGAGACAACTGTTCCAGTGGTTGCTGTAAAGTCCCTAGCAAGGCTACCTGCAGTACTCTGCTGCCGTCTGCGAGCACTTATGCTGAGATATCGGTCTCCTTGTGGTATTGTTCTCTGTGGATGTCCCGTACTGTAGCGCCTGGACACGTTTCTTGTCTGCTGGAATCGTTGCCATAATCTTGAGATCACACTTTGTGGCACACGGAGGGCCTGTGCTACAACCCGCTGTGTTTGACCAGCCTCCAGTCGCCCTAGTATTCTACCCCTCGTAAGGTCATTATATGTTATCTTTCAGCCATTTTCAACAGACAGTCACCATTAGCATGCCTGAAAACGTCTGGACACTTACTCGCTGCACCGTACTCTGACACGAACCAACACACCTCTGCATATGTGAGCTGCTGCCAGCGCCACTGTGCGACGACCGCAGGTCAAATGTACCACATGGTCATACCCTGAGGTGATTTTAACTCACAAACCGCCCACTAGAGCGTTGTTTCACCATGTGTCAGCATTATCCTTAATTTATGGCCAATGTCAAAATAACCAGACTCGTGAACAGGGTCGACAATAGGTTCATGAACTCGCACCACTTATTGCCCGAACCGCCCGCTTCTGAACGAAAAATATCCTTTTAGAATGGGAAAAGTTACCCCAAAATATAATAGCATACGGCATAAGAGAATGGATGTAAGCAAAGTAGACAAATTTTCGTGTCGAACGATCCTGAACGTGGGCTTTCCACTACAGTTTACTACCTATCTAGCACCTAGAAATTTGAACTGTACAGTTTCACTAATCATATGCCCATTCTGTGAATCATCTTGCACTATGGCAGAAAATGGTGCAGTTTAGAACGACAACAGTCTTCCGTGCAGGGAAACGAGGTTAGAACCGCGAGTAGTGGTGCTATCGAAGTTCAAAAGAGGCGTTATATACAGTTTACACAAACGGCCGATTCGGATCGGAAACAGATACAACTGCAGAGATTGTTAGAAGCGTCAAACCCATTTTTCGTGCGGATTGGCGTCATGAGACTGTGCATTCCAACACCAGCGGGTAACAGATTCGTTCTGGCGGTAATATATCATTTTTCGAGGTATGTAGAAACGGTAGCCATACCGAATCAGCACCTGATATGATTGCACAAGGGCTGGTGAACAACTGGATTCTGAAGATTGGTTTATCCTTAACGACAGTTACCGAATAGGATACCAATTTTATGTCAGATTTATTGAAGGTTGTTGAATGTTAAGAAACTGAGTGTCAGTTCTTTGCATCTGCAGGCAAATGGGAGAACACAAAATGTGCACAGTGCGATTGGTAAGATGCTGGGTTACAATATGAATTCACATCATCAGGACTGCAACAAATGTTTGGGGTACGTAATCTACGCTTACAATTGAAAAGTTCATATGAATACTGGGTTTTCTTCATATAAGACAGTACACAGACAGAAAATGCCATCTCCATTTGACTTGATAAAGGTAGGAAAGGGAAGAAATGGGGAATCCATAGAGTCTTGTAATCCAAGGAAGCAAGGCAGAGGACGTTGTTATGGGTGTCTGGTATCCTCTTTCTACAACAGAAATACACATGTGGATTAATAGCGTTCTTTAAGTGAACATTTACTTAACTGGAATGGAGTCCATGTGTTGTGGTACAAACTCATCAGTAACAGTCATCTTGCAGACAATATCAGTAATCTTGCTATTACAAACTTCAGTTCTCATTGCCAGTCCCGCTAAAGTCAGTAATCTGGTCACTATGTACTGTTGCGGCCTAAAACATGAACTGAGCCCGCTCTGTGATTGAATGACACACGCCAAACTGGAATGAATGAGTCAATGAGTACCTCCGGTCAGTGGCGGTGGCCTAAATACATGCTGTCGAGAGGGCTTTGCTGCATGTTGCTTGTTTGGTTGTCGGTGTGTCTCTGGCCTCTCTCGTGATAGGTGCACTTTATCCAGCGCCTACTATCGATCTTCGCGCTACATCTTTGCCCACTGGTGTGCTGGCGACAGCTTACACTAGCATAGACCATAGTGGCAGTTAACGAGAATGGCTTGGGAGGTATGGAAACGAGTGCAAAAGGTAAATAAAAGAGCTTTGGAAAAGCAGGAGGAAGCAGTGAGAGGAATGGCGAGTATGCCATAGCACAGTGTGTGAAGAAGAAAACGTTAGAGCTAAGGGAGGAACATAAAAATATGATTGGACCTATGCAGTGTGAGCTAGGAAGTAGTAGCGAATGGTCATTCCGTTTTGTTGTAATTTAATTATATTGTTTGATTTTATGCGTATATTCGAGCCTGCTAGGAGCAGCAGTCCTTTGAAAGAGAGGAAGTGTGATGACGATCCCTATCCTCAGGTTACCGAAAATGGGAGCCTTGGCTTTGTACATCTTGTCATACTCATCAGGGTGGAAGCCTTGCAGGTCCAGCACTTGGACAGAGAAGTACTCTACTTGAGGCAGGAGGATGTGGTGATGATGAGTCATCAGGGGGAATTAAGGCTAACACTGAACACATGGCAGATGTGAAATTGAATGAGGAGATTAGAGGAGACATCTGATGAGCTTAGATGGGGTGCAGAAAGCAAAGGAGTGCTTCGGGAAGTAGCAGGGCAATATGGTAAATTGCATCAGGCATATGGAATGCAACAGGAACATACGGGACAAATGGTGGAAGCTATACCATGTGCAAGGTGAAAGAGGGTTGGTTGAATGCAGTTGGGAAAATTTTGGATACAGTGTCCGGAATTGCGGACAAAAACGGTGTTAGGGAACTGAACAGCACAGTGCAGACCATAAAGAAATTGGCAGAGGAGAGTAAAGCAATGGAGGTATTGCGCACGCCACAGAGTTTGGAAGGGAAAGCCTGAACAACACGCAGTTACTTCATAAGCTGGCCCAGAAGGTGGTGGAGTATGCTAAAACATTGGAAGACGACGTGTACCAAAATCTAGGAGCCTTACAGAGACGCTCGGAAGTGCTGGATACCAGGATTGTGGTGACGAGACTTTAGCAAGAAGTAGCTTACAGTGTGTGGGATGTAAAGGGAGTAGTGGTGAGCTTGCAGGAAGCTTTGCATCACGCCATACATGAGCAGCTGAGTACTAATTTGTTATCGCTTGGCTGATACTTGCTGGGATAACTAACAAACAGAAGGGACTGCCACCACAGTTAAGTTTGGTAATGTAACCTAACAAGCAAAACCTATCATTTTACTTTCACAGGGCATTCTGGTTTGATTTCCAGTAGTGAGGGAGAATGCGGAATTCCAGTGCTATGCCATCCTCTGAACACAGTAAAGTGGGGGCTTTGAGGAAGTTCGTGGAAGTGAGAGTATGTTGATAATCTCAGCAGATAGAGACAGGTATGCCAAAATTTCAAAGTAAGAATTTCAAAATTACTAAAGATGAAGGGTAACTGTGTGTTCATCCAGAGTGATACACTTCGACCCAAATGCATGTGCAGTGCAATTGTTTCTAACTAGGTAGAAGGAAATTGCCCAAGAGGTATAGAAAAACCCAAGCTGAGTCTACAGCGAGTCAGGTTCATTTGGTTTACTCCGCCTACGAAAGTCAGGTGGTAGTAGCAAGCTGCTATGAGTAGGGCAGATTCATGGAAGGAGGATGCATAGAACTTGAAGGAAGTTGAATACTGATTGATGAGACTGTGTGCAAGATAATAGGACCAACTTTTCATCTACCAGCGCCAATTTCAGGGATCACGCAACTGAAAATCAAACAGCCACAATTGTATTGGCCAGAGATAATGTTAGGATTTTTGCCTGAACGATGTATAACCTTTCTGAATCAGATATTGAAGCCAGGCATAGTACAGTCTGTGGATCAATTAAATGCCGAGCAAAAGGGGTGCATCTCAGCTGAGCAGCTGACGGAGCATGTCATGTACGACAGAGGACAGCAGCAGGGTCCAGTCCTCCTGAGCAACACCATACCAAGTGCCATAGTGCCTTGCCCTGTTATGTGTCGCTTTCATTCTTAAAAGGTGGAAAGCCAGCAAACAAAAGGTACCATCAGTGCTCCAAAACCCAGTGGAGTTTACACAAAGGGTGTGGGAGGAGTATGTAACTCCAGAATTCTCGATAGTTGGTTCCTAGTGCTAAAGTAACAAAGAACATTAGGATTTATGCTCGTTGCAAAACGCCCAGAGCACCAGAAAACAATGTATGTTATTATGAACACTTGTAGAAGATACTTAAAAGATTAGGTTGTGCTCAAGAGATACCCACGTAGCTAAGGAATATATAACGGCAATTAGAGGTGAACCCAGGGACCAGGTCTTCCCAGAGGGAAAATAATGTAGCAGTATCACAGCATAGGGTAGTTTGCGGAAGTGGACTGCCGCCGTACCTGTCAGTTAGGCTCTGGCTTGTTGATAAGAACTTCGTGCAACATGAAGTAGCAAATTATGTCAGGCCGAGATGGGCAAGAAGTACCAAAACGGCGTTTCAGCGGGATTGTGAGTGATTCTTGCTGTAATCTGCCATCAGAACCAATATACTGATGCTAATTTAATGTGGGTTAGTACATGACTTGAAGAGGCACTTTTTCAAAACTTGAACATTTTTGGGTATAAATAGGGGGCAGTCAAGTAATACCATTGTCTTTAGTGTCACAGCTCTCTTGGACAACAGTGCTGTGCTACATGGACGGCCCCATGAAGCTTCCAAAAGAGGACCACAGTTCCAGTCTGTGGTGGGGCCATGGTTCGATCCTCTGAGTTTGCAAGGGACTCGGAACCAGCCAGCAGCAAGCCAGACCAGACCTTCCAGCAGTATGGTCGACTCCTGTCCAGAGGCAGAGTAACTGAATCCCAGTTGCTGCAGAGGACATCCACCTTCCACCATCGTAGGGAGTGAGTCGGCTTGGTTTGAGTGCCACTTGACACCAGTTGCTGGCACGAGACCATCATCAAAGAATTCGCTGCTGAAGTAGCACACTTCACTATGGCTGCCGCAACTGGGCCACAGGCAATAGCGCTGCGTCCTCAGCAATGCAGGTGACTAAACCACCAACTGAACGGAATTCAACACAAGTGGGATGGCAGGTACTTTTACTGCCTGAGGCAAAGGAAAATGAAATAAAATGTTTACAGATTACAGCACCGTCTCTCGGCAGGCATGAGCTGCCCTGTGTCCCACTCCACAGACTCCACTCCAGCACCCCCATATTTCTGGCAACTTCGTCAGTTTCGAAATCAAATCAAGGAATTATTCTCTGTTATTGCGGAAACTCTTCTTCAGCCATACACTAAAGTTCATTTAAGTGTGCAAATATCTTTTGCTGTTGACCTCGTTGCTGTGGTTAACTAATATTCTCCCCTCAATGAAATGAATTACTGCTTAGTTTGTCTTAACCAAATTAAACTTCCAAATTAATTCAGGGACCACCAATACATGTTTCCCTTTACATCTCCTCAGCTGTTGACTTGCGATGCTCTGATCAACATTGTATCTTCTTCCATCATTTTCAGCGAAATTCTTAAAAATTCTCGTGGGCTTGAGTAGTTAGAAGTTGTTGTTGTCTTCAGTCCTGAGACTGGTTTGATGCAGCTCTCCATGCTACTCTATCCTGTGCAAGCCTCTTCATCTCCCAGTACCTCCTGCAACCTACATCCTTCTGTATCTGCTTAGTGTATTCATCTCTTGGTCTCCCTCTACGATTTTTACCCTCCACGCTGCCCTCCAATACTAAATTGGTGCTCCCTTGATGGCTCAAAACATGTCCTACTACCGATCCCTTCTTCTGGTCAAGTTGTGCCACAAACTTCTCCTCTCCCCAATCCTATTCAATACCTCCTCATTAGTTACGTGATCTATCCACCTTATCTTCAGTATTCTTCTGTAGCACCACATTTCGAAAGCTTCTATTCTCTTTTTGTCCAAACTATTTATCGTCCATGTTTCATTTCCATACATGGCTACACACCAAACAAATACTTCCAGAAACGACTTCCTGACACTTAAATCTATACTTGATGTTAACAAATTTCTCTTCTTCAGAAATGCTTTCCTTGCCATTGCCAGTCTACATTTTATATCCTCTCTGCTTAGACCATCATCAGTTATTTTGCTCCCCAAATAGCAAAACTCCTTTACTACTTTAAGTGTCTCATTTCCTAGTCTAATTCCCTCAGCACCACCCGATTTAATTTGACTACATTCCATTATCCGCGTTTTGCTTTTGTTGATGTTCATCTTATATCCTCCTTTCAAGACACTGTCCATTCCGTTCAACTGCTCTTCCAAGTCCTTTGCCGTCTCTGACAGAATTACAATGTCATCGGCGAACCTCAAAGTTTTTACTTCGTCTCCATGAATTTTAATACCTACTCCGAATTTTTCTTTTGTTTCCTTTACTGCTTGCTCAATATACAGATTGAATAACATAGGGGAGAGGCTACAACCCTGCCTCACTCCTTTCCCAACCACTGCTTCCCTTTCATGTCCCTCGACTCTTATACCTGTCATCTGGTTTCTGTACGAATTGTAAATAGCCTTTCGCTCCCTGTATTTTACCGCTGCTACCTTCAGAATTTGAAAGAGAGTATTCCAGTGAAGATTGTCAAAAGCTTTCTCTAAGTCTACAAATGCTAGAAACGTAGGTTTGCCTTTTCTTAATCTTTCTTCTAAGGTAAGTCGTAAGGTCAGTATTGCCTCACGTGTTCCAACATTTCTATGGAATCCAAGATCCTCCCCGAGGTCCGCATCTACCAGTTTATCCATTCGTCTGTAAAGAATTCGCGTTAGTATTTTGCAGCTGTGACTTATTAAACTGATAATTCGGTAATTTTCACATCTGTCAGCACCTGCTTTCTTTGGGATTGGAATTATTATATTGTTCTTGAATTCTGAGGGTATTTCGCCCGTCTCATACATCTTGCTCACCAGATGGTAGAGTTTTGTCATGGCTGGCTCTCCCAAGGTCGTCAGTAGTTCCAATGGAATGTTGTCTACTCCGGGGGCCTTGTTTCGACTCAGGTCTTTCAGTGCTCTGTCAAACTCTTCACGCAGTATCTTATCTCCCATTTCATCCTCATCTACATCCTCTTCCATTTCCATAATATTGTCCTCAAGTACATCGCCCTTGTGTAAACCTTCTATATACTCCTTCCACCTTTCTGCCTTCCCTTCTTTGCTTAGAACTGGGTTGCCATCTGAGCTCTTGATATTCATACACGTGGTTCTCTTATCTCCAAAGGTCTCTTTAATTTTCCTGTAGGCAGTATCTATCTTACCCCTAGTGAGATAAGCCTCTACATCCTTACATTTGTCCTCCAGCCATCCCTGCTTAGCCATTTTGCACTTCCTGTTGATCTCATTTTTGATATGTTTGTATTCATTTATGCCTGCTTCATTTACTGCATTTTTATATTTTCTCCTTTCATCAATTAAATTCAATATTTCTTCTGTTACCCAAGGATTTCTACTAGCCCTCGTCTTTTTACCTACTTGATGCTCTGCTGCCTTCACTACTTCATCCCTCAAAGCTACCCATTCTTCTTCCACCGTATTTCTTTCCCCCATTCCTGTCAATTGTACCCTTATGCTCTCCTTGAAACTCTGTACAATCTCTGGTTCTTTCAGCTTATCCAGATCCCATGTCCTTAAATTCCCACCTTTTTGCAGTTTCTTCAGTTTTAACCTACAGGTCATAACCAATAGATTGTGGTCAGAGTCCACATCTGCCCCTGGAAATTTAATTACAATTTAAAACCTGGTTCCTAAATCTCTGTCTTACCATTATATAATCTATCTGATACCTTTTAGTATCTCCAGGCTTCTTCCATGTATACAACCTTCTTTTATGATTCTTGAACCAAGTGTTAGCTAGGATTAAGTTGTGCTCTGTGCAAAATTCTACCAGGCGGCTTCCTCTTTCATTTCTTTGCCCCAGTCCATATTCACTTACTACGTTTCCTTCTCTCCCTTTTCCTACTACCGAATTCCAGTCACCCATGACTATTAAATTTTCGTCCCCCTTCAATATCTGAATAATTTTTTTTTTATTTGATCATACATTTCTTCAATTTCTTCGTCATCTGCAGAGCTAGTTGGCATATAACTTGTACTACTGTAGTAGGTGTGGGCTTCGTATCTATCTTGGCCAAAATAGTGTGTTCACTATGCTGTTTGTAGTAGCTTACCCGCACTCCTATTTTTTTATTCATTATTAAACCTACTCCTGCATTACCCCTATTTGATTTTGTATTTATAACCCTGTATTCACCTGACCAAAAGTCTTGTTCCTCCTGCCACCGAACTTCATTAATTCCCACTATATCTAACTTTAACCTATCCATTTCCCTTTTTAAATTTTCTAACCTACCTGCCCGATTAAGGGATCTGACATTCCACGTTCCGATCCGTAGAACGCCAGTTTTCTTTCTCCTGATAACGACATCCTCCTGAGTAGTCCCCGCCCTGAGATCCGAATGGGGGACTATTTTACCTCCAGAATATTTTACCCAAGAGGACGCCATCATCATTTAATCATACAGTAAAGCTGCATGTCCTCGGGAAAAATTACGACTGTAGTTTCCCCTTGCTTTCAGCCGTTCGCAGTACCAGCACAGCAAGGCCGTTTTGGTTAATGTTGCAAGGCCAGATCAGTCAATCATCCAGACTGTTGCCCCTGCAACTACTGAAAAGGCTGCTGCCCCTCTTCAGGAACCACATGTTTGTCTGGCCTCTCAACAGATACCCCTCCGTTGTGGTTGCACCTATGGTACGGCCATCTGTATTGCTGAGGCACACAAGCCTCCCCACCAACGGCAAGGTCAATGGTTCATGGGGGGTAGTTAGAAGTAGAACTTATTAATCCACGGAATCGCCATGTTTCGCCATATAGGTTACACATCCTACTCACGCCCCTTCCCTCCTTCCTCCTCCCATTTCTCTATGGACCAGTACGCAGAGAAAAAAAAGATGAACATCTGGACCAGTATGGATACCGTTCTCCACTTCCCCTTTTCATTATAAGAATCCAGTTATTCGAGCCCGCTCATTCGAGCTCTGTACTTCATAGCTAAAGGATCACATGAAGCATCAGCAGCGACTGGGTGGTGCCCCCAGATAGAATAAGAAGAATGGGACTGTAACACTTGAAAGTAAGTATTTGCCCAGCCGTTGTTGTTACTAATAATATTGTTATTGCTTTTAAAGTATTCTTTTTTTCCCCCAGCAGCACGACATGCCTCTGGTCCGATGCTAGCAAAACCACTGGACGAGAACACACACTTTTGTCTGTGCTACAATGGCTGCAGTAGTAGGTCATTGGCAATCTTCCAGATTTAGCAGACCAATTCAGCGCTACTTCCACATCGGCAGCAGTTGTATCTGGAACTATTACAGCCTACCGAGCCACTAAGAAGCCACCCAAGAGTGCTGATATTCACCAACTTTTCATGTGACACGAAGTTGATCTGAATGTGTTGTTGTAGGTTTGTCACTGTTCTTTGTCTCTGACGTGATGATAGAAGTGGAAAACACACGATGCATCAGAGCTGAAGGTCAATCTTCATGGTACAAGTGGGATCATATTTATAGTATTGTGGAATATATAGAGAGAAAATGATGGACAATTATGATCCATTTCATACCTGATTGATGTATATATGTTTGGTAATAAGGTAACTGTAGTAGATATACATGGTGAGTCAATGCGAGAATTAACTTAACTAGACATGAATACACACTGAACCACCAAAGAAACTGGTATAGACATGCATATTACAATACAGAGATATGTAAACAGGCAGAGTACAGTGCATCGGTGGGCAACGTCTATATAAGACAGTGTCTGGTGCACTTGTTAGATCTGTTACTGCTGCTACAATAGCAGGTTATCAAGATTTAAGTGAGTTGCAAGGTGGTGTTATAGTCTATGCATGAGCAATGGGACATCGCTGCACCAGGAAAAAG
This sequence comes from Schistocerca gregaria, assembly GCF_023897955.1. NCBI lineage: Eukaryota > Metazoa > Arthropoda > Insecta > Orthoptera > Acrididae > Schistocerca > Schistocerca gregaria. The sequence goes on along the minus strand of NC_064921.1, from coordinate 623,765,799 downwards.
ATCCTCCAAGAACTGGACCAACAAAGACTGAAGAGAATCGTTCAACATGACAGAAGTGCCACACTCCCGCAATTTGCTGCAGATTTCAATACTGGGCCATCAACAAGCGTCAGCGTGCAAACCATTCAATGGAACATCATTGGTATGGGCTTTCGGAACCGAAGGCCCACTCATGCAACCCTGATCATTGCACAACACAAAGCATTACACCTCACCTGTAAGTGTCCTGTTTGATCACCTGCATCCATTCATGCCCATTGTACATTTAGACAGATTTTGTCAATTCGAGCAGGACAATGCAACACCCCACCCGTCTAGAATTGCTACAGAGTGGCTCCAGGAACTCTTTTCTGAGTTTAAGCACTTAGGCTGTTCACCAAACTCCCCAGACATGTATATTATTGAGCATATCTGGAATGCTTTGCAACGTGCTGTCCTGCTGGACAGCCCTGCAGGATTCATGATTTCAATTCCCTCCAGCATTACTTCAGACATTAGTCAAGTCCATGCCATGTCATGCTGCGGCACTTCTACATGCTCGCAGGGGTCCTACCTCATTTTAGGCAAGTGTACCAGTTTCTTTTGCTCTTCAATGTATATCTAAAACGTTCAAGTGTTGTTAAACTTCAAGGCCTGTATTGTGTATCATCAGTTGCCACAGACAGATTGTGCTGTTGACACCTTAAGTAGGAAGGGCATACTATGAATTTGTTGAGTTTTGTGTAACTATAGCGTAAGTATGGACCACTTGGAGAAAATATCAATGCATGTATTCCTTCTGGCCAAAGTGTGTGTCAAACGTATTGAGTCCATAGAGACTAAGTTCACAGACAGTATCCCAACGTGTTTTTCATGCCTCCTGGACTCGAGGCGGTACAAGCTGCATTTAAGGCTTATGGAAGACAATATTTTGCGAAATACTAAAAGATATATTGTTCCTTTCCGAGAGTCAGCAATGACTCCAATGCTGCCACCCACAGCGCCACTGTTACCACCACTTCCAGCACTGTGTGCACCCCTTGAGCACACATGGAGCACTGTAACAGTTGCTAAATCTCTGTGAAGCTTTGTAGGTAATGTGTAATAATCAATAGCATTCAAACTGTTTTGTCTTTTGATAAGTGTCCCATAAATTTCTAAAAGCACTTTGCACATATTCTCGATTTGAGCCATCAGACATGCAATAAGCAGTAACTCGTTCGACATCCCCTTCTTGGGAACCATTGTACTCGAGCTGAATTATTGTAATGTATTCAAGGATATCTAGGGCGACTGAGATAGGGACTGATGACCCTGTAGTTTGGCTCCTTTCTCGCCAAATCAACCAACCAACGACTGAATTAAGCAGTTCCCTCAAATATACCGAAATTTTAGTCACTATGCTTATAGATCGCGTTAATGGCTGTATTCTAAGATGCGCCATGCAGTAACACTACATCTGCATCCATACTCCGCAAGCCACCTGATGGTGTGCGGCGCACACATTGACAGTTAGTACTGTGACTCTGCATCTGATCATAATCTTGTTAACTTTGGCAATTAACTGGCAATAGAGCCCAGTATATTCATATTTTATACTGTTATATACATACAAGGTGATACATACATTCTTTCTGATATTAACAGCGATTGATAAATAGTTCACCTAATGGTGTGAGGACTATCAAGGAGTAAAGATGTTGAGACTCATAACAGCACTCCCTGCTCCGAGACAGTGTAACTATTGGCGCCAATGGTGTTTAATAGGGAAAATACACACACTTAAGTAATCATGCTTTTTTTTCTTCTTCATTGCAAACAAGGCCAAGTCATCGCAGCAGCAATCTGAAGTGGCACTTATAACATTAATTATAGATTAAACCATAGAGGTTGTAAATGCATCAGTGTTGATATAACATCAGACTGAGAGTTCTATCCTGTGGTATTTGAAAATCCACGATTTACCGATGCTAAAGTAATGTTATCCAAGGATGACTGACTTCGATTGTGTGATATCAATGCTGATTTTAGTCTTGTTCCATAGAAATGTTCACTCTCCATTGGAGATGCTGAGAGACCATACGATCGCATCAGGGGACATCCCTGGAATGCATAAAATATTTAACAGCAGAAAGTGCATCTATCTACAGGAAGAAACTTTTAAGGATGTAATGTACACCAGTTATGGGTAAAGTGTACTTTTGCTGCTGACTAGGGTGGCAGTCTCATAGCTTTCGATTCCATCTACATCTATACTCTGCAAACCATCATGAGGTGCATGGCGGAGGGTACATCTCATAGCATCAGTAATCAGAGTTTCTTCCTGTTCCATTCACTTATGGAGTGTGGGAAGAATGATTAACTGAACGCATCTGTGTGAGCAGTGATTATTCTAATCTTATGCTCACGATCTCTATGTGAATGATATGTATGGAATTGTAGTATATTCTGAGTCATCACTTAAAGCATGGTCTTGAAAATTTGTTAACAGACTTTCTTGGCATAGTTGGTCTATTTTCAAGAGTCTTCCAGTTGAGTGCCTTCAATATCTCTGTGGCAGTCTGCCATGGGTTAAACAAAGCTATGACCATTCATGCTGCCCTTCCCTTTAGATGTTCAGTATCCCCTGTCAGCCTTATCTGGTACAGGTCACATTCGAGCAATATGCTAGAACCAGTTTCACGAATGATTTGCAAGCAATCTCGTTTGTAGACTTGTTGCACTTACCCAGTATTCTACCAATGAACCATTGTCGACCATCTGCTTTATCCACAACTGAGCCTATGTGACCATTACATTTAATATCCCTACAAAGTGTTACACTGAAGTATTTGTATGAGTTAGCCAATTCCAACAGCGACTCATTAATATTATAGTCATAGGATACTACGTTTTTTCGTTTTGTGAAGAGCACAACTTTACATTTCTGAACATTTAAAGCAATTTGTCAAACTCTGCACTAATTTGAAATCCTATGAGGAACTCACTGATTATTTACGCAATTTTTTTCAAATATTACTTCACAGATAACTTCGTCACTTGGAAAAAGTCTGAGGTTACTATAAATATTCCTACAAGGTCATTAATATACATCAACAGCAAGGGTCGCAACACACTTCCCTGGGCCACACCTAAAGTTACTTCTACATCTGACAATGACTGTCCATCCAAGATAACATGATATGTCCTCCCTACCAAAAAATGCTAAATACAGTAACAAGTTTCCCTTGATACATGTGATCGAACTTTTGACAATAGGCGTTGGTATGGTAGTGCGTCTAACGCTCTTCTGGAATCAAGAAATAGTGCATCTACTTGATAACCTTGATCCAAAGCTTTCCGTATGTCGACTGAGAAAAGTGCAAGTTGGGTTTTACATGATCGATGTTTTCGGAGTCCATGCTTGTTAGTGTTGAGGAGGTCATTCTGTCGAAGATACCTCATTATGTTTGAGTTCAGAATTTGTTCTAAGATTCTGCAACAAATCGATGTCAAGGATATTGGATGGTACTTTTGTGGGACGCTTCTATTACCCTTTCTGTAGAACCGCATAGTCTAAATGCGTTTCCACGGTTCGCGCGTCGCTCCCCGTCGGAGATTCGAGTTCTCCCTTCGGCATGGGTGTTCGTCTTGTCCTTAGCGGAAGTTAGTTCAGTAATGTATGAGCCTATGGATCGATGACCTCAGCAGTTTGGTCCCATAGGAACTTACCACCACCTACCTGTATAGGAGTGTGGCCTGTCCTCGTGTCCAAGAACTAAACATGGTTTTTTGTTCAAGTGATCTACAATAGATTATAGTTTGAGAAGGAGCTAACTCAGCCGCAAATTTAGTATAGCATCTGCCAGGGATTTCATCGGACCCTGGAGCTTTGTTCTGTTTGACGATTTCAGTTGTTCGTCAAAACTACTGACACTAATGCTTATCTCAGTCTTCTTTTCAGTGGTATGAGGATAAAATTGTGGCATTTTTGCTCGGTTTTCCTATGTAAAGGGACATTTGAAAACAGAGTTAAGCACTTCACCTTTTGCTTTGCTACCTTCAATTTCAGTTCCTGTCTTATTTGCTAGGGACTGGACATTAACTTTGGTGCCACTAACAGCCTTTACATATGGCCATAATTTCTTTGGTTTTTGTCAAATACCATTTGTCGATATTCTGCTATGGTAGTTGCTGAAGGTCTCACACATTACTCACTTGACAGCCAGATGTGTTTCATTCAGCATCTCTGTCTATAGCCCCATGCTTTGTTTTTACACCTATTACACAGTAATCCCTGTTTCCTTAGAAGTTTCTGTACAGTAACTGTATACCATGGACGTTCCTTCCGATTATGATTTGTTCTACTGGCTACATATCTATCCAGTGCATCGTCAACTGTTCTTTTAAACCTGAGTCATAGTTACTCTACATGCTCCTGCCCTGTGGTGAAAGTTTTAAGTTCTTTATTGAGATATAAGACTACTGATTTTTTTTATCTTGTTTACTGAACATTTATATCTTTTTGCTTGTACTCTAGTAACCATTGTTGCCACAACCACACCATGGTCTCTAATACCAACCAGTTTAGATGTGGTCGTTCACAAATAGATCAGGCCTAATTGTTGCCATTAGACCCAATAAATTCCCATCATTAGTGGGGTTCCTAACTACCTGTTCCTATGTAGTTTTCAGAGAAGGCGATTAGTAAGGTTGCCCAGGATGTCCTATCATGCCCACCACTAACAAAACTGTAATCTTCCCAATTAATTGTTGGATGATTAAAGTCTCCACCAGTGATTATAGTATGATTGGGGAACTTACGTATGAATGAACGGAGGATTTCTCTAAAGTTTTCGGTTACATCAGATGAGTCTAGCGGCACAGGGATCCAATTATAATTCTATGCCATCTCTGATACTGAGTCTTTCCCAAACAATCTCACATGAAGCTTCAGTTTCTATCTTTGTGAGTTTGAGTTTCTTGTCTACTGCGACAAATATGCCACCTCCATTTCCCATTTATCTATCCTTTCCATACACACTTAAATTTTCCCCAAAAATCTCAATGCTATCAATTTCAGGTTTTCCACGAGACTATGAAAACTCTGCACTCATCAGAAGAAACCATCACTCATATCTACGATACATACTGTACATTGATGGAATTATAAATATATGAGGAAATTATGCCAAGTGTAAGTAGAGAACTAAGATCTAATTTGAGTATGTTCATATACACAGCTATTTTAAGTGTTTATAGGTAAAAGGTTAATAGCTGCATGTGCGTATTCTCTATAAAATACCCTGCATGCCAATGTAAATGAGTAGTTGACGCCATGACATAGTGGATGAAACATCCTTGTCGCAAGAGACTTACAATAACCAGCTGGTGCAGCAATGAGGTTGGATACCGGAGAAAAAGACTGGAGAATGGATCATTCCTTCACAATTACATACACGCTTTAATTGTTGAAGCATATGACTGAGGAAGACTTGTCATTCTATCACTGTTATAACATCCTGATGGGATCTGCTTCAAACAGGTATGTATTTTTCAACAACACTATTACAGCCATAATAGCTGCACAGTACCAATGCAGTATCTTACCAGAATTTCAGCGGAAGCAGTGATATTTCACCATCTGAAAAAATAAAACCAAACAGCATATTCGTATTTGGCTGCGTCACAGTGGAGATCCAGGATCAGACCCTCAAATATTTCTGCTTTAACCATCATGTGAAAGTAGATGTTTCTGCTTGAGCCAGACATAGTCCAGGATTCTGAAACCATTGTTAAGGGATACTGTGAATCTTATCATTGTTTTCAAATAGGACAATATGAATTTAAAACATTTACCAAGCACACGACACGACATTCAATGACTTTGTCACCATATGCAATAAAATGAGGAAAGTTAATGATGGTCCATATAGATGAAAATTCGAGGAGATGTTGCTTAAAAAGTAACTGTATGTAACTGTGTCAGTACACTGTGGATTAATTTTTAGACATTAAATGCACACATTCAAAGGGTGTGAAGCACAGCCCAAACATTTGCTCATTGATGGAAAAATAGAGGCAGTTAGTGTACGATTAATGGAACCGGATAGCAGTGTCAACACGGCTATGAAAGGTGAAGCTGAGGCGCAGCAAATGAATGTTAGAATCCAGTGATGTGAGCAGGCAATCTACACAAAGTTGACACAATTGGACAGCCTTATCAAGCCAGCAGCTACGAAAGGCGAATCTCAAGTGCAGCAGTGGGATACAGTCATATATCGACGTGATAAATGCCAAGATCAACGAGGCTCTTATGGAAATTCAGGCAGTAGCTGTAAAGGTCCGTGGAATTGAATATATATATATATATTAAAAGAGATAAAAGAAGTCTCCCCCTGTTGATATTGTGGAAAGAAAAGCCTGGGAAGAATAAAGTGAAACCCTTCTGAGGTTAGTCAGTGTATTGAATGGAAAGGTTGATGAGACTGAGAAAACCGTGTGTAAGACTTTATAAGATGTATACTGCCTCAAATTGTAATCAGTATGCAACAGCATTTCAACAAAACGCAGTGTCATTGCAGCGCACAAAGCTTTTTGTCACGAACTACGACTCCTAAAACTAGGGCAACAGGAGCAGGAACAGCCTCTCTCTGTAGCATTTAGACCTGTTACAGAACATAATAAACAGCTCTCACACACGGTGGCCTATGACGGCAGAAAAAGAGAAGAAGAAAGATATACTATGGCCAGTTTCATAAATCATCACACTGTCAGCAAAATTGAAACGACGTATGATGTCAGACAGGATCGGTCATGCAATTTGGAAAATCATCTTATATGAGTCTGCTTCTCCACATACTCGATTTAGATTGGAGATAAATTCATTTTAATGTGCACCCTGTTTAGTGGAACTAATGTTCTTAAAAACTTTGAACCTCCAAAGGATTTTCCAAAAGAGATAAAAGCGTTCGTTGAAATATTATATATGACTAATGTACATAGTCAAAGCCACACGCAAGTGGGCGAATAAAAAGCCCAAACAGTAGGAAACACAAAGACATAATTAGACTTATGGTAGCTGGAGTATGTTGTGCAGACAAATGCATAGACATTGAACATAAAATGCTGAACATTTTACCTCTGGAATACATGAACTGTGACGACATGAACGAATTCATAGAATGGCCAGGACTTCTAACAGCATCAGTCACCACAGGGAATACATCTTACATAAATGAAATAACATTAGTCATTTCAGAGCTTTGAGGAAGACACATTGTTGAATAATAATCATGGACGGTGGTCCATGAACACCTCACCCCAACATACAAAACATTCACGCGTAGACGTGTTATATAATGAAGACTGGATGATTTATAGCAGACAGATCTCGTAGATATGCGAGAATATTCACAACAAATAAATGCTCCACGATGATCGTAGGCATATATTCCAAATGTTCTTTATTCCTGCCTGTGAAGACAAAGTTGGGAAGGAAGTTGTGCAGGTCTATGAACAATTGCTGCAGTCTGGGACAAATCAGTGTCCTGGTGATGTACAAACCGACCATCATAGTGTTGAATTTTACAATAGGCTATCGAACAATACAGATTAAATCACTGTTCAGCATTCTCTCACTTGAAACTTACTGTTGTTGAAAGTCTGAACAGGATAATCAAAAATTGGATGTGGATGCAATTTAATCCTTGAGGCTCACACAAATGGGTAGACATTCTCTCACAAATTATTGAGGAGTACAGTCAAACTAATCATGATAAATTAAGATGAGACTGAAAGATATGTGATAGTGAGTTCTTGGTACAGTATACAATCATATTAAGATGGTAGATCCACTCAAGCAGAAGTTTAATGTAGGAGATTTGGTGCATATTTCCAAAAAACAAAAGAGTATTTGAAAAGTCTTAAATGCTGAACTGGTCAGTTGCAATCTGTAATTGCTTACTGACTATGCTGTGATGTACGAGATAGGGTCGAAGTTGAGTGACTGGATGGATGCAGGATGACTTGACAAAATGTTTGACAAAATTTATAGTTGCAAAGAATGGCAACTAGCACCAAATGCAGAAAATTGTAAGTTAATATGGATAAGCAGGGAAAACAAACCCATAACGTCCAGATACAGGGTCAGTAACTTCCTGCTTGACACAGTCATGTAATTTAAATATCTGAACATAAAGTTTCAGGCAATATTAAATGGAATGAGTGTGTGAGGAGTGAGGTGGGGAAGGCGACTGGTCGAATTCAGTTTATTGAGAGAATTTTGGGATAATGTGGTTAACCTGTAAAGGAGGCCGCATGTAGGACGCTAGGATGACCTATTTTTGAGTAATGCTTGAGTGTTTGGGATTCGCACCAAGTCCTTTAAAACATTTTATATGCCATAGTTTTTTCTGGCAGCCATTTTAAAATTGTCGTTGGGTAAATTGTAATGTAAAACGTGGTTTGTGGAAACTTTAATCGCCGTTTATTTTCAAAGATATTAGAATAAGTAAATGAACTGTTGTGTTCAGAATGAAATGAACTTCAAGCATATATTTTTAAATTTTTATGTCAAGCTAGAGAGTCAGTCAAAGCTTTATGAAGAAAGAGAGACTCACTAACAATATATTATTTCTGTGCTGAACACTTACATAACTATCTGCAGTATAAGTTTTAGTTCTGAGAATGCACTTCTTTTTTCTTCTATAACTTTTTTAAAACAGCAAAATGTCTATTAACGTAAATGTTCGCAGGTCAATATCTAAAAAGTGACAGAAATAAAACATGTGAAAATTTTACAGAATGTTCTTTATAGTCGTAGGAATACGTCATAAAAACTTATGACTGAGGCTCAACTACATTGAGTGTAACAGAGCAGTGAACTTCAGTAAAAACGCAACCTCTCTACATGCTTGTGCAGTGCCAAGTTAACAAACAAGGGCTAGAAATTATAAGAATTGACATGTTTAAAACATTACATACAATAAATGATGAAATATTGCTACTTTTAAATAACAATAGCCAGTGATAAGAATAATTAAGAGTTGCAATTCTTAAACTTAACTTACTGATACATTTGTTGTGCTACACTTGTGTACAGTACGCACACAATAATGTTTCTCTAAACTTCAGTTGTAACTACTTGCCAGTTGCAATTTTCATTAGAGAGTTAAATGAACACAATCTTTCCTTGCGTAGGTTATCAGTTATGTTGTGTGTTCTAACAGACACTGTAATGAGTTCCTATGGAGTCACTTTTCGTACTACACTCATAAAAAAAAAGTTTTGCCTCACCTCGGTTCCGAGAGCTCCGGAACCTGTACAGAAAATTGGAATAGAGATCAATATAAATGTCATTTCCGCCCTTTTTATTGCTCACGAGAACCACAAATTGCATGTTGTACCACCATACAGCGACACCTTCAGAGGTGGTGCTCCAGATTTTTGTACACCCCGTGTCGCGTAATCCCCACCGCGCTTTTGAGTTTATACGGCATAATATTTTAATTAACTGTATATTGCTTATTGTTGTGAGCAAAACAAATAAAATGCGATTCTCGCTATTATTTTCTGCAGTTAAAAATATTTTGACTTTTTGCACCTTGATCTGTTACGTGGGGATTCGCACATCACTAAAAGATTTCCAGCTGTGCACGTGAAACCACGTATGATCTTTAATCTGCAAACTATTTTTATGTAACCCTGTTCTGGCTTGTTAGAAATGGAACGCGGTATCAATACTGTAACCAATTACGAAATTAAACATGTCCAGCTACTTTCACCTCTGAAATGCACTGAAAATTACTCTTATATGTACAGAATTTACAGTACGCTATGTTCGCTAAACGTAAAAGCTGCAACGGATTTTTTAATATATGCACACTATTGGTTGCCACGACTAATACGAGAGCATGAAACTAAAAATGAAAATTGGGTTTTGGATTATTACCCAGAACACGTTTCATCACAGCAGTCTTTGATATCACACAAATAAAATTTTATTACTCTTATTTACATAAATTATTTACGTCACAGATATTGTAATAGCAGTGCCCGTATCCACCTGAAAATGATACAATCCACCATTCACCTCTGAGGTCTCCGGGAAGCTGAAAGAAATAATTTTGATGTACCGTTACCTGCCCGCGGGAAAACTGCTTCCATTCAATTTAATTTGAATTTGCCGCTGCAGTAGCTCCCGCGATCGCTGCACAGCTCTGCGTCATGAATAATTCTAAATATGCTGAAAACGGCTAAAAATGTGCAGTGAAATACTGGGCAAGCTAGCAATAAATTATTACACGTTTTTAACAATTTCTATATTAGAAAAATCAACATAAATTTAAGTACACACCTTTTTCATCCATCAGCCTCCAATGGTGTGTTTCTCGAACAAGGAACAAAAGAAAAATAACCAAGCATTTACTCGAGCATTACAGGCTCATACAACTTCAACGGCTACAAGAAGACAGAGAGAGTAATGTTTTAACCTCCACTATTTATAAGCAATTTAATATGTATCTTTGTTAACTTTTTTAATTATCATTGGCTAATTTGATTTCTACACTCGCCGACCACAAACATTACTTGCAAAATATAGATACATAATTATTGCACAAACATAGAAATGAAAAAAGATTATTTCTTTTGTTTTACAGAGTCTACATAATCGACAACCGTTCATACAGGAATGAAATAATAATAATAATAATAATAATAATAATAATAATAATAATACTGATAAATGTTTCTTTTTTTCATATAGTACAACGATTTTGTGAAGTCTTGCCAAGAGACATCACAATGCCCCCTGGCAGCATATGATTAATATTGGCAAATGTTTGTCAATATGTTGCCATTGACGTCAACACAGTCATTGTACATCACTTTGTGTTTTGAACATAAATCTCATTTGTTCACTACGTCACACAGTAGTTTGTTTACACTATTCAGTGCTTTCTCGTGGAGTGTATGTCGCTCCTCCACTTAGCGAGCTGACCGTATACCTTGTTCCAGGATCATTGCAGTTTTTGGCTTTCCCATTCAGGCTATGTGCGTTCGGAAACCTGGGAAAACTGCGCCGGAGCCATGGTCATTTCTAAGTTCACGAACGAGTTTCGACACTTGTAACGTGTCCATAATTGAAGCACAAAACACGAGAGTTATCTGTCAAAAATGTTAAAATTGGATCCTTTTCAACACTGTACGTTTATGAAATTTCACATCAGTGGAAATGTTCAAGTTTATGTATTAGGGAAAGTAAAATATTGGTCATTAAATAATTCAATGTAGTGTTATGACTTTGGCTCGTAATTGTTCATTATAGACATTCTACCGGGGCATTTTACTCGTGTCAGTTTATGCTGCTAATATGAGGAAAACATCTAACATGAAGTGTGTAATAGGTTCATAGTTTGAATTCATTACTGGAACGAATTAAAGTGTTCGTCCCTTGATGTAAGTTCGTCTTACAAAAATCATTCTGATGTATAGTTCATCAACCTTGAGGTTTATGTTCGACGAAATGTTAACAATTACGTTGGACGGTGCCTGCGGTGGGGTGAGGCACCACCACCACCTAGGTGTTGGTGGGTGAGGTACATGTTGTGCCCCGGAGCGTCGGCTGGAACACGATGTCTCAGCGACAATCGGGATCGACGCCGCATACCCGAAGAAGCAGCGGCGGTTGGTAGCGCGTGCACAGTCGCGAGCTGAGCTGGGCCGCTCCGCTGTTGTGGCGCGTTGCGGTTGTTACGCTCGCGAGCAGCTGACTGGAGGCGGCACTGCATCCCCTTGCTGCTCCTCCGCACCGATCTCCGTCGAAATACATGTAACAGACCATTCCACAACAGTATACTATCTTTAAGGCTGTGGCAATAGAATGCAATTTGATTAATCAGCGTTTATTGTCCAGTCAGCCGTCGTTTCGCTGGTTTGCACAGAATATGTTGGCGTGATAACGGTCTTCACGGCATGGCAACTGAATTGCACTGTGGCACTGCTATAAGAGTTTGTCATGCGCAAGTTGCACTACACACTTTTGCTTCGTTCTCGCGGACGGTCCGCTGTCAGAGCGTCTTTCAACATGCGAAATAGTTTTAATTCACACACACACACACAAACTGATTCTGTCGAGCGATGTTCATTGTTACCGTCTTCGAACGGGTTATTACCTACTCCGTTACACACGGTAAGTCTGTTATTGTTTGAGCACTGCGTTATGACAGTTTGTAACTCAACATTCAATTTACTTCGACGTATATATTGGTGCAGTTCCAACAGTCATTCTCTGTCCCTTCTCCACACAATATTCCAAATGTCTAAAAGATTGCGTATGTACACACAGTCTGTCTGGGAGGCATGTTGTTCCTTCTTTACACAATTACCTTCACTTGTGGTGACTCTGTTACATTTACAGTGTCCATTGCACTTTCCATAATATTGTTACAATGCATAAATGACCTTTATTACAAAACGAAGGTGTGTGAATTTGTACCATCTTCTTTTTGTGTAGCTTGCCAAGTTATCATCCTCCAGTGAACAGATCTTATCATGTGCACCTCAGCTGGACTTGGGCATATTGTTCAATAAATACTTCATTTGGTGACATAAATTTGCATGAATAATATGTCCTATGGGACTACAGTGTAGGTTTCGCGTAGAATGAATTAATTCGCATTACGCGCAGTCAGTGTTGAAAGACGTATACAAAATATACTGGCTTCAATTGAGGGATAGACACATACAAAGTGTGCGTCATATAAAATGGGTTCAGTTCAGACTGAATTTATTCAAGTGTCGCTCTCATATCACTATCGGTGGTAACAGTGGTATACATAATCATCCTATGACTCAAAGTTACTTTCATTTAAATTAAGACCCTCTCAGGGCTTACTTTAACCCAACACAATTAAATCTATTATAGTACTATATGCAGATTAATCATCAGTTATCTAAACACTGTAAAATTAATGGATCTCAGATATTTTGCATATGAGGTATTTGTCATAAAAGAAAAGGACAGCCAGAGAACTGTAGTTCGTAAAGATGCTAAGCATCACAGTGTGGGCATAAAGAGCCGAAATATTTTTATAATGTACTTCTACAGCAAGACGCGCGTCCAATTTTAAAGTACTTTAAATAAACTTTATGACCCACTGGGCGCAGATATTTAAAATCATTGCCACAGCACTTGACAGCAAGAAGCTGCGAAACAAAAGAAAGAACAGTCTATCATTTGTTAAGAAATATTCTAGAGACTTCGTTACCCTTGCACTTTTGATCGCCAACATGTTAAGACGTGCTACATAGCATTGCTACAAGTTGTATTTCTATTTTGTGTAAAAATTATGTGAAACGACAACAAAGGTTTCGATAACTCGGGTGAAGATACAATGTACTTACGTGCATGTAAGGACATCTAATTTTAAAAACGAATGGACTGACAGAGGAGCGATTATTGGCTTGCGCCTTGTGCAAAAGAAATATAAGATGTACGTCATGTATTTTCTGTGTGTTTGTCAATGTCTAGAAGCTTAGAGCCAATTTGTTCAAAATATATTAAAATTTTACGATGCAGTAATTTTCTTCTTTTTTTTCTCTCACAGGCCAAAAATGATGTTCAAATTGTATACGGGCTTTGTTACACATTCACTCTTTATCGTGGAGTCTCGATTGCAGTGTCGCGGAATAGTAAAGAGTTGTAAACATGGAATATTGTCAAAGTTTTGTTGCTTATGCCGAGACCAAGAGGCAGTAGGTTAGCCAAGAGGTAAGAGGATTGCACATGTATCGGAATGTGTCGTCACACAGGGGCAGTGGCCTGGTTACACACAACAGGCGAGAGAGAATTGCTTAGCATGCGGGTTTGTGTTAGACGGAGACTTTCGTAGAGTGTAAGACAGAGGTATAGCGTCAGCTGTGCTGCATTTCATAACCTTGCGTAAGTCTGCCGTAGCAACACATAACTGTGTCACAAGAACACCTAAGGGGCGAGTACGACAGATAAATCAGCAGTATAAGTGGAACAAATGCATTCATTACAAATGATCATGACGTCAGGACGTCGCTCGTGCCTCCTTTAAATACGCCAGCTTTGACAGCAACAAGGCACTCGCAGTTAGACTTGCAGTTAGATGTGTACTGGGACGCTGCGTAGCACTCAGCTCGGTGATCGACATGTAAATCTTTATTAAAGAGATGTTGCAGTAAGGGTGGTCCGTCCAGCAGCAGATATGAGTGGACAGTACCAGCTCTGGTCCTCTCTGCTGCCGCTGTCAATCATCAACCCAGGATTAGCAGACATCACGGCAGACTCGCTCGCTGCCAATGCTGACCACATCAGTGAGCTCTCATCGGGATCGTGCGGGGCCTAGGCCCTGTGCATCTGCCATCACAACCAGGTGAGCCGACGACGCTGGGGGACTGCAGTCCGTTCTGTCCGTCCACAGCGGACAAGCCACCAGGAGGAGCAGGGAAGAAGACGGGGTGGGATAGAGTACACTCCGCACTACGAGAACGCTTCTCGTGCCGACAGCACCGAGACTCCAACCCGGAGCCTCCTACGCGCAGCGGCCTGCTGTCCGCAGTTGACCCTGCTGGCCAGCCGGGCGCCGCCTTCAACGCACGGGCGAAGTAAGGGCATTCCATCGCCATGTCACAGCATGCGGCGCTGCGCTAGCAAGACTGCTGAGCCTGGAGCTGGTGTCATCGCTCTGAGTCAGTGTGGACTCGGGGAACGTCGTTGATATCACCAAGCTCAGGCAGCCTGTGTTACACGGGCCACATTGTACTCGGCAGGAATAAAGGTGTCATGAATTAATAATGTTTCTTTGGCGTTTCTGACTCGTCCACAGTCATTTCCTAGCATCCTGTCAACTGGAGAGGTCACCGCTCGACTTCCAGTCAACTGTAGGCGACTGGGACCACCGGGGTAGTTATTGTTCTGAGGAGTAAATTCAGTATACAGTAAGTTGCCTCCCCCAATGAACCATGGACCTTGCCGTTGGTGGGGAGGCTTGCGTGCTTCAGCGATACAGATAGCGGTACCGTAGGTGCAACCACAACGGAGGGGTATCTGTTGAGAGGCCAGACAAACGTGTGGTTCCTGAAGGGGGCAGCAGCCTTTTCAGTAGTTGCAGAGGCAACAGTCTGGATGATTGACTGATCTGGCCTTGTAACACTAACCGAAACGGCCTTGCTGTGCTGGTACTGCGAACGACTGAAAGCAAGGGGAAACTATGGCCGTAATTTTTCCCGAGGACATGCAGCTTTACTGTATGATTAAATGATGATGGCGTCCTCTTGGGTAAAATATTCCGGAGGTAAGATAGTCCCCCATTCGGATCTCAGGGCGGGGACTACTCAAGAGGGTGTCGTTATCAGAAGAAAGAAAACTGGCGTTCAACGAATCGGAGCGTGGAATGTCAGATCCCTTAATCGGGCAGGTAGGTTAGAAAATTTAAAAAGGGAAATGGATAGGTTAAAGTTAGATATAGTGGGAATTAGAGAAGTTCGGTGGCAAGAGGAACAAGACTTCTGGTCAGGTGACTACAGGGTTATAAACACAAAATCAAATAGGGGTAATGCAGGAGTAGGTTTAATAATGAATAGGAAAATAGGAATGCAGGTGAGCTACTACAAATAGCATAGTGAACGCATTATTGTGGCCAAGATAGATACGAAGCCCACACCTACTACAGTAGTACAAGTTATATGCCAACTAGCTCTGCAGATGACGAAGAAATTGAAGAAATGTATGATCAAATAAAAGAAATTATTCAGATATTGAAGGGGGACGAAAATTTAATAGTCATGGGTGACTGGAATTCGGTAGTAGGAAAAGGGAGAGCAGGAAACGTAGTAAGTGAATATGGACTGGGGCAAAGAAATGAAAGTGGAAGCCGCCTGGTAAAATTTTGCACAGAGCACAACTTAATCCTAGCTAGCACTTGGTTCAAGAATCATAAAAGAAGGCTGTATACATGAAAGAAGCCTGGAGATACTGACAGGTTTCAGATAGATTATATAATGGTAAGACAGAGATTTAGGAACCAGGTTTTAAATTGTAATTAAATTTCCAGGGGCAGATGTGGACTCTGACCACAATCTGTTGGTTATGACCTGTAGATTAAAACTAAAGAAACTGCAAAAAGGTGGGAATTTAAGGAGATGGGACCTGGATAAACTAAAAGAACCAGAAGTTGTACAGAGACTCAGGGAGAGCATAAGGGAACAATTGACAGGAATGGGGGAAAGAAATACGGTGGAAGAAGAATGGGTAGCTTTGAGGGATGAAGTAGTGAAGGCAGCAGAGGATCAGGTAGGTAAAAAGACGAGGGCTAGTAGAAATCCTTGGGTAACAGAAGAAATATTGAATTTAATTGATGAAAGGAGAAAATATAAAAATGCAGTGAATGAAGCAGGCAAAAAGGAATACAGACGTCTCAAAAATGAGATCGACAGGAAGTGCAAAATGGCTAAGCAGGGATGGCTAGAGGACAAATGTAAGGATGTAGAGGCTTATCTCACTAGGGGTAAGATAGATACTGCCTACAGGAAAATTAAAGAGACCCTTGGAGATAAGAGAACCACTTGTATGAACATCAAGAGCTTAGATGGAAACCCAGTTCTAAGCAAAGAAGGGAAAGCAGAAAGGTGGAAGGAGTATATAGAGGGTCTATACAAGGGCGATGTACTGGAGGACAATATTATGGAAATGGAAGAGGATGTAGATGAAGATGAAGATGAAATGGGAGATACGATACTGCGTGAAGAGTTTGACAGAGCACTGAGAGACCTGAGTCGAAACAAGGCCCCCGGAGTAGACAACATTCCATTGGAACTACTGACGACCTTGGGAGAGCCAGTCCTGTCAAAACTCTACCAGCTGGTGAGCAAGATGTATGAGACGGGCGAAATACCCTCAGACTTCAAGAAGAATATAATAATTCCAATCCCAAAGAAAGCAGGTGTTGACAGATGTGAAAATTACCGAACTATCAGTTTAATAAGTCACAGCTGCAAAATACTAACGTGAATTATTTACGGACGAATGGAAAAACTAGCAGAAGCCGACCTCGGGGAAGATCAGTTTGGATTCCGTAGAAATGTTGGAACACGTGAGGCAATACTTTCCCTACGACTTACCTTAGAAGCTAGAATAAGGAAGGGCAAACCTACGTTTCTAGCATTTGTAGACTTAGAGAAAGCTTTTGACAATGTTGACTGGAATACTCTCTTTCAAATTGTGAAGGTAGCAGGGGTAAAATACAGGGAGCGAAAGGCTATTTAAAATTTGTACAGAAACCAGATGGCAGTTATAAGAGTCGAGGGACATGAAAGGGAAGCAGTGATTGGGAAGGGAGTGAGACAGGGTTGTAGTCTCTCCCCGATGTTATTCAATCTGTATATTGAGCAAGCAGTGAAGGAAACAAAAGAAAAATTCGGAGTAGGTATTAAAATGCATGGAGAAGAAATAAAAATGTTGAGGTTCGCCGATGACATCGTAATTCTGTCTGAGATAGCAAAGGACTTGGAAGAGCAGTTGAACGGAATGGATAGTGTCTTGAAAGGAGGATATAAGATGAACACCAAGAAAAGCAAACCGAGGATAATGGAATGTAGTCGAATTAAGTCGGGTGATGCTGAGGGAATTAGATTAGGAAATGAGACACTTAAAGTAGTGAAGGAGTTTTGCTATTTGGCGAGCAAAATAACTGATCATGGTCGAAGTAGAGAGGATATAAAATGTAGACTGGCAATGGCAAGGAAAGCATTTCTGAAGAAGAGAAATTTGTTAACATCGAGTATAGATTTAAGTGTCAGGAAGTCATTTCTGAAAGTATTTGTATGGAGTTTAGCCATGTATGGAAGTGAAACATGGACGATAAATAGTTTGGACAAGAAGAGAATAGAAGCTTTCGAAATGTGGTGCTACAGAAGAATGCTGAAGGTTAGATGGGTAGATCACATAACTAATGAGGAAGTATTGAATAGAATTGGGGAGAAGAGAAGTTTGTGGCACAACTTGACCAGAAGAAGGGATCAGTTGGTAGGACATGTTCTGAGGCATCAAGGGATCACCAATTTAGTATTGGAGGGCAGCGTGGAGGGTAAAAATCGTAGAGGGAGACCAAGAGATGACTACACTAAGCAGATTCAGAAGGATGTAGGTTGCAGTAGGTATTGGGAGATGGAGAAGCTTGCACAAGATAAAGTAGCATGGAGAGCTGCATCAAACCAGTCTCAGGACTTAAGACCACAACAACAACAGAGTAAGTTGTTGGTAATTTACACAAATCATGCCAGAAACAAGATCCGTTATTACTGAAGTGAGTATAGATGCTCTGGCAGAGCAAGTCTCAAAATTGTTGAAAGAGAGTGCACAGCATAAGTTACGTCACGCAGAATTAATAACGCAAATGGAGACCTTGCGTTCGGCGCAAGAGTCGCAAACGGGTTCAAGTGAGTGCAAATCAGTAGCAATGTCCAACCTTGCAATATATCCTTCAGTAGCTAACCTGATCACGCCTTTCTCGGGTAAGGGTGGATGTCACAGCGTTCATTAATGATGTTTTGGCAACAGCTGCAATGAGCAATTGGTCGGACGTAACTACGTTACGTATGGCAAATTTGTTACTTGCAGGGGAAGCCAAGACGTTCGTGATGTACCATGAGGCGCTTAGTAAGGCGAGCACGTTTGAGGAATTGGCAGATGGGTTACGACAAAGATATCGTAAGCAGAATAGTACAAGATTTTTTATGGAGAAGTTAGCTAATTTGACACAGAAGGTCAACGAGACAGTGGAGTCTTTTTCAGATAGGATACGGAAAATTAATTCGCCGACCTATCAATTATCGGGTAATCCAGATGCGGATCGTGTATTACTACGAGAGGCAGAAAACAGAGCCCTCGATGTATTCCTCAGGGGAATTCCTGCAGAATTTTCTCGTAGGGTTAGGATGGAGAATCCTGGGGATTTAGCTGCAGCACTGCGTATTGCAACGCATCTGCAGGAGATAGACATTTCAGTAAGGGTTCGCAATGATACACGCATCTTTGCGTCGGAGAGGAATTGTTACCGTTGTGAGAGGAAAGGTCACGTGAAGGCTCAATGCAGACAGCCGCAGTGCAATCCTTGTAAACGCTGCGGTCACAAGGCGAATGAGTGTCGTAGTAAGCAGATTGGTAATGGGAATAAACAGGAAAAAGCGTTAAACGGTAACGGGAGTGTTTCGTCCGTCGGAAGACATTCCCGGTAAGCAAAAGTACGGTGAAAACTAGTACAGAGACGGATTGTTGCTTGATGGGTGTTGTAAGGAATAACATATGTAAGTTTTTGATTGATACAGGGTCACATGTATCTGTTGCTAGACTAGACCTCGTGGGTAGGAGAAGGCTAGGTACACCTAGGTATCGATTACGTGGAATAGGAAATAATGAGTTGCAATCATTGGATACAATACAGCTCGTTTTTAAGATTGGAACTCTAGAGTTCGGAGAGCAAATGGAAGTGTTGGCAACTGTGGGACAAGGGTATTCTGTGATTCTCGGACTGGACTTCCTCCATAAACACCATGCGAAAATTAGTCTTTCACAGCGTACAGTTGAACTTAGTGGAAATTTGTTTTCAATGGGTACAACAGCAGTAAATGTTTCGACGTCACGAGGTGAATCCGTTGCTAAGATGTCACCAACTTAACTGCGTACAAGGTCATTAAAGCGCCTTCAGGTACAGGGAAGTTAGTTTGGTTGTCAGTAGGTACCGATGTACCACAGCAGAGACTATGTGTGGTGGAGCCACTGCACAGCAATGAAGCATTGGATGAAATGCATTGTTTTATTAGGAGGAGCGTTGCGCGCATAACGGATATAAATGGGGAACTGATGATTCCGGTCAGTGTAGATAATTTTGGGGCAGATGAAGTGGATCTCCCAAAGGGTTTAGTGGTAGCAAGTTATGAAATAATCGACGATGAGGATATAGGTGAATCCCAAGGTGATTATAACGTCAAGGAAACCGTGAAGGCATGTGTACTACGTGATAAGATTCGTCACTTGGAGAATGGTGATCGGAAAGCTATGGAAGCCTTGCTATTACAGTATTTAGATTTGTTTAATTCAGAAGGTCCATTACCAGCAACTCCTGTTACACAGCACCGTATACCGACTGGCGATTGTCCGCCGGTCTATAGAAAACCATACAGGATAGCGAAACACCTACAACCACTAGCGGAAGAATTTATTAATCAACAGCTAAGGGACAGTATTATAGAGAACTGTGAAAGCCCGTGGTCTGCCAACATAGTGGTAGCTTTTAGAAGACATTGGACGGTACTAAAAAGTATAGGTTTTGTTGTGACTCGCTTTTTTTAAGCCCTTGAACTGTAGCAGATGCGTATCCAATACCGAACATCACGGAAACATTGGACAGCTAGGTCGGTGTAAATATTTTTCGACACTAGATTTAAAGAGTGGGTACCATCAGATAGAAGTAAGTACCGAGGATAGACCGAAGACGGCCATTACAACAAGCCTTGGTCACTTTCAGTATCGCAGAATGCCATTGGGGTTGAAAAACGCTCCTGCTACTTTCCAGCGTCTGTTAGATAGTGTGCTTCGGGGACTAAAGCCGAAGATTGCTATGGTGTACCACAATAATATTGTTACTTTTTCTCGTAATATAGAAGAGCATCTGGAACGACTGAACGAAGTATTTAGCAGGCTAAGAGCGGCAAAACTGACGCTTAATGTAGAGAAATGTCAGTTTGCTCAGACACAAGTGACTCATCTTGGGCATATTATCAGTCAGGATGGGGTGAGAACGGAACCTCGTCTAACGTCGGCTGTGGGCGGTTTTCCAGTACCACAGACCACTAAACAAGTTCAGCAATATGTCGGTTCATGTAATTACTACAGACGATATGTAAAGGGGTTCGCGGAAATTGCACATCCATTAACTAGATTGTTAAAGAAAGGTGTTAAGTTTGAATGGACAGCACAGTGTCAGGAGGCACTCGAGAATATGTAAGGTGTCAGGCAAATCCAACACCTTACATGAAAACCCTGACATGATAAGCAAATCCAGTAGTATGTGACATAGCTCCGAATAAATCGTGACATTAAATTAACCAAAGTAATGCAAGTAACGAGTGAGCAAATGGAATGCCACAGACTAACACAAGAATGCCTAAATGCATGTCGTACCTTCCCACCGTGAGGCAGACGCAGTTCCGAGGGGAGAAACGAGGACAAAAGCCGAGAGCAGAACCGTGTTAAGCTAGAAGGTCCTACGATAAGTGACGGACGGGCCAGCCTACCTGTACGACTACACAACCCGCACGTTTTAGCGTGAGGCTTTTTCGCGTCTCTGTTACGTAAAGGACCACCCCCTAGCCCATGTTAAAAGATAGAGCCCTCCAGAAGAACAGTATAGATCTCACGATAACGCTAAAAGGACCACAGCAGCTGCAGGTTTTAGCGTGAGACTTTTTAGCGTCTCTGTTACGTTGCAAACTTTGAAAACATTGCCACACCACGAAAAGTATAACGTTTCTCATTGGATAGACAGAATTTTTGTAGGCGGAGCTTAAGGTTAACATTGAGACCCTGATTGGTCAGATGAAAACATAGCCAGATAGTTTTTTTAAACTAACTTCGGTAAATTGTAGTAAGGAGAAGTTAAGAGAGTTGGTTCCGAGACGGCGAGCTGGATGGCTGCTGCGCCGGCCGCTGCCGCCCTGACGCTGCTTAAACACCGACAAGGTAATGAACGCACGCGATGCCGCATTTTTGAGCGCATAAGGCTTCACTCAGAACTGCAGAAGACTCATCTGTTACACCCCTTTTTTGCGTAATACTGGTGCCGATCGTTAATTAAAACTCATGGTGTTCACATTTGCCACTTGAAGTAAAAATCTGAAACGCGATAATTTTTCTGTTATATAGTTATTGAGAAGCCACATCAGCCACTGTAATTTACGACAAGTTAGATAAGTAATTAAAGATAATTGAGGGTCACTGTAGACCATTTTGATAGTTTTCTCTTTTGTGAAACTTAAATTAAACCTAGATTATAGATGTGATATGGCATAGGTCATCCTTCGATCGATTGTAGAGCTTGGAAACCCATTCAGGGAATATTCGTTCACATTTTTGTTGAACGCTGTTGGTTTTTACCATCCTGTATTAAAACATTTCCTTTTATCAATAGTGCAATTTATAAATGATGTTTTGTGAGTAGCATAAAATTTCCAATGGTAAACTTAACTGCTTCTTCGACGTTATTTTACCAGCTAACTAAAAATAGGAAAGCCTTGAACCCTTTCCACTATATTTAGTTAGTATTAAGATTCTTTTACAGGGAGTGCAGTGGAGCTGACGCTGAGATCATTTAGTATTTGGTTATATCATCGCTAGTCTCACTGAACTCTACTGAATTCTACATGTCATGTGTGGTCTGGCGTCTCCTTACCAGCAACAGGTCCCAGGTTCAAACTAGTCAATTCCCTAAAAAACACGCTCAGAGGGTCGTTGCGCGAAAGTGGTAGGGAGACACGATATAGAACAATCAGACACCACCATGAATGTTTAGAAAATGGCGACCCTGCCAGGATGGTAAAATACCATGATTGAAGGTCGACCACATGCCTAACCAGGTCAGAAAAATATCCTGCTAAAAATTTTCGTTGAAATAATTTTTTTTCTTAAAGTTTTACATGGTCGAAAACAGTAGCTGCATCGATTGATAGTAAAAGTATTAAACAGAAATTAGTCTAGCAGTGACAATAGCATAATTAAGTTATGAATATTGTAAATTGTTAGAATTAAGTTTTCTCTCCAATGCAAGGGCGCAGGTGGCGGATAGATCGTTGACAAGTTGGTTCTGACCCAACAAGTAAGTGAATGGATTGTCAGTCTTGGTAGTGTCAAATCGTGTCAACAAAAAATTTATGAAATTCGTGAGATCGTATGAGCGCCTTGTGAACAAAAAGTTTATGAAACGCGTGAGATCGTATGAGCGCATTTTGACGCGAAGTAGGGCGCGTGAATTGCTTTTAAAACATAAAATAAGGGATTCGGAAAGATTAGCAATGGCAAATCTAGACCTTGACCGAATAGAGGTAGAGACCCAGCATGAAAATGGACAGAGAATAGAGAACACTACAACAGACGATGCAGTATCGCGAGAAATAGGACTTATAACGCACCATAACGAGGATAATGTACGCCACGGCACAGAAAACCTAGGTCAGCATACGATAGAGCAGGAAAGTAAAGAGGCAGTCAATGAGGATTTTAACTTGCGTCTTGAATACGTAGAACCCATAGTACAAGTAATCAGAGCTCCCTCACAACAGAGTACAAGGAATGCGAGCAGAAACGTGTCACAACACAGTTCAATGCAATCGGTTGCGAACCAACACTTGGGCGAAAACACAGAGCGTAGGACGTCGGAACAAAACGCAATAGGACCCACCAATCTGGCAGAATTGTTACAACAAATTGCGGAAACCATGACAAGGCAGAATAAAGAAATTGCGAACCAAATAAAAATTCAGAATGCAGAAACCACGAGACAAATGCGTGAGATTATAGAACAAAACTAAATAATTCAGTTACACCTAAGTCATATTGAAGACGAGGCAAAAGAATCTCGAGAAGTGATAGGAAACTTAATAACAGGTTACAATCAATTGAGAACAGACATTGACACGGTACAAGCGGACGTACAAACATTGCGTAATGACACTCAGGACGAGATCAAAACATTACGTAACAACACCCACGGAGAATTCAAGAAAATAGAGAAACAGATAAACGAAATTACTAGACAAGCAGCAGGTACAGCGCGTGAAATTGTTGAAAACAGTGTATTACACAAACGTATCACAAAAGCAGCGCTGAAAAGATATGATAACCGCATAGTCAAAATAGAAGCGCAAACGAAGCGACAATTTCAGAAATTGCGAACAGAGTTGTTGCAAACCATTGGAGAGCGTAGTGAACAGGATCGAACAAGCACAGAGTCTGCAAGCACATCCGTATCTGTAACAACACCGGAAAAACAAGCAATTAACAAAGATATTACGCAATTGTGATTTCAATCACAGGCGGAAAGTAGCATATGTGAAATCAAACAGCCTGCACCATGGGTACGCGAAAGTTACAGTGGACAATATCCAATGGTTCTACCACAACCGGAAAGAACGACGAGAGAAATGATCAGAAACAAAAGTGGCGAAGAATCGCGAATTTCATATGGAACTATGACGAAGTACGACAACGATCATTTCCTCACAGTCAGAAAATTTCAACACTTTCTAGAAGGAAACTCATTACATCCACGAACTTTTATTGATCAATTCCGAGTAGGATTACCAGAACACTGGACGCTAGCACACAAATTAGACTTTATATGTGCACACATGTCAGGAACAGTCGCAGAAATCATGCAAAATGTTGCAGCGACATGCCGATCGTACGAAGATTTCAGAGAGAAGTTTCTCTCACGATATTGGTCCAGCGAAGCACAGAAAAGAGTGAAGTACGGATTATTACAGAACAAATATTTTGAAAATTCAGGAGAGAAGAGTCCCGTGAAATTTTTCGAAGTAATGGCAAACAAAAATCAATTCTTAGATGTACCATACAGTGACGGAGAGTTGATTAAATTATGCACGATGAAGCTACCATTGAAATACCGGCAATCATTAGTAGGTCGCGGAGTCAATGACGTCGAAGCATTTAAAGGTATTCTAAGGGAACTAGAGTTCATATTTTCGGAAGATGACGCAAGAAAAAGACGAAGCGCACGTGAAAACGAAAGCAAAAAGCAGTGGAACCCACAAGACAGAGTACAAAGAAACAATAATTACGAACCACGTGATAACTTCGCGCCAAGAAACGACAATAGATTTCAACAAAGAACCGGTTATGGATTTAGAAGAGAATATGGCAATAACTATAATTCACCCAGGAACGGTAACAACTATTACAGAGGGAATAACGACAACCGGAACGGGTACTGGAGAACCAATAGACCGACAAATTATCAACAAAGAAACCACTATCAACAAGCTGAACAAGAAAAGCGAATACAGACAGAAGAGGTGGAAGTAAGCTCACTAAACCCCGATAAACGTTCGAACTGACAGCTAAGTGCCCATGGCAAAGAGAATGACGCTCCGACCCAGGACAATTGCAGCACCTTGAACAGAGAAATAAAAATCTTATCACGAGAAGAGAAGAAGGAAGAAACAAATCCTCAGGGACCAGATGAAAACGAAGAAGAGAAAGTAACAATATCGTGTTGGGACGAAATTAATTGGGAGAATACTGACGAGGAAGATGAATTACCAGAGGCATGCACAACGAATGTAGGAGGAAAGGACGAAGTAATGAGTATTGCAGAGCTATTTGAGATGGAAACCAGGGAAAGCGAATTCAATGAGGATAATGCGCAGTCGACAGAAGTTGAAAATAAGTTACGAGTGGGCACACAACCCAACGTATATAATGAAGGAAGTTATGAAGCAATAATTAGTGCATTTAGATGCGATTATGTGGAAGTAGCGACGAAGAAGAAGATATACGAGGATGAGGAAAAAGTACGCGATGTAGAAGAAAGCGTAAATGAAGGAAGAAATAGAGAAGAGGAAATAAAAGAGAGAGAAGTAGCAGTCGAAGCTTATCCTACAGAAAGTTCGAATACACAAGGGAAATTCCTAAAAAGACTCATGTATGATTCAGTGGAGGATTCGTTGATGCAACAAGAAGAAGAACAGAACCAACCCTTTCAAATTCAACCAATTGTGAAGGCCATGGTAAAGTATATCCCAGTCAGTATTGTAATTGATAGCGGAAGTGAACTGACTGCGATCTCAGAAAATTTATTCATGCAGTGTAATGCCAATGAGGAATTGCCAGTTCTGAAAACACGTAAGATTAAAGTAAGAGGTCCTATTAGAAACAATGCTGCGGAAGTTACGAGACAAACAAGGTTAACTCTTTCGTGCCAAGGTCACAAGATCGAAGCCAACTTCGTGATTATACCTAAACTAACTGTAGATTTGATTATAGGTGCAGATTTTTTAAATGAGAGACGAGCGATCATAGATATGGGGAAAGGTAGCGTAACATTCGGGAATGTCACACTTCTCTTTGAGCAAAAGCTAAAATTAGAATAAATACCAGTTATAAACAAACAATTAAGAATGATGCGAGATAAAGAGGATGAAGAATTAGAATGGTATGCACAAAAGGAGGAATCGCCTCAACTCATGTTAGAAGTCCATAAAGAAATCGACGAAAAATTGCAAGAAGTTCAAGGTATTTCGGAACACAGTAAAAGAGAATTAGAGGGTATTTTACGAGATAAAGCAGAGGTATTTTTACCTAAGACTGGCAGTATTAAACACTTTCAGTACAAGTTTGAAGATTAATTTTATTACTGGTAAATAATCAGCACAATATTTCAAGTTTATGTTGCAGATAAGATCGTCAGGAGAAAGAAGAATGAAGAGAGAGGAAGGTGGGAAAAAGAAAGTAGTTTCAATAATAACACAAGAGTACCATAGATTAAGATGAAGGGATAAAGCGTAGATAGTCTAACAGCATGAAATACTAATATCCTATACACCACGATACCACACACACACACACACACACAAAAAAAAAAAACGAATTTGAGGATTCTTGAGTAGACGTTAAGACTCCAAATATCATAGAATTGTAACATGGAAAGGGCGCCGAAATTTGTAAAGCTTTTTAAGAAGGCGTATAACAAGTAGGTACTAGACATATGTTAGACGATTTTAAGTAAAACTTTTTGTAAGAACCCTTGTAAAAACTCCAGCAAGGAAGAGATGCAACGACCCACAAGTTGCAACGCGAGATGTATCAAGAAAGAAAAGGACGTAATTAGCAAGACACAATTCCTACATAGCAGGAGCGTCGACAGAAGGGAAAGGACAGAAGGCCCTTGTATAGAAAGTGGGCAATAAATGAATGAACGGAGCGAGCAAAAAACGGCCGGACGAGAAGACCGCTTGGGCAAGCCACCACTGGCAAAAAATATGCGTAAAAGTCACATTACTGCTATTAAACAGCACGCTGATGCACGAAACTGAAGAAAAGTTCCACAAAGTAAAAATGACACGCCCAAAGAATTTATCAAACTGTTACTAAGAGGAGAACTTCAAAGCGAGTAGTTATCCATAAATATTTCCATATCCTGCCCAGAGCAGAACCAAGAAGCAAGTAAGAAGCAGAGAAAAAGTGGGAAGAACAGAAGTTGAAGATTCGCAAGATTGAGACCAAGAAAGAAGATGGGTGAAGAATAGACGACATACCGTCACATATGCCTATCCTATTGTAAACTAGTCGTCTGCGAAGTATTACAACAAAAAACGATCGCATTCAGCGACACATAACGATGACTTTCACGCATACAAAGCCAGTAAACCACGAGATTCTGCACTCACAGCTCCATTCCATTATGGGACCTCCACAACAGCAACACACACTTGCAAAGTCAACAAGGAACGACGAACGAAGCTGTACATCAAATACTTGCCCACATCCATCTCGCTCAAGTCCATCACCTTCGTGCAAAAACATTCGCCAACCTCTTGCTTAAACATTCACAGGATTGTGTGAACGTGTGAAATCAAATTATGCGATTTAGGAATTGTGCAAAAGAAACGTGTGAAAAACTAAATAAGTTAAGCACACCAGACAGCTGATAAACTACAAAATAACAGTCATTCACTATGGACTTAAATAAAGAATAGACTATCGATAAAAAAAGTCATTAGTTCTGAAATGGACAGTATATAAAGAAACGATATGCCACTTATTTTCTCCTCATAAAAATAAAAGAATAACTATATTTTACTTATTTTCTCCTTATAAAATCAAAGAATAAAAAATTATCTTGTTGGATGTTTTCCCTTTTTTCTTAACATTTGTACCATTTATTAGGATAATACCTCAATACGTGTGTATGTATATTTCTTTGTCAAAGCAATTTTTTTTTAGCATTTGTAAAATTTGTTAGGATAATATCTCAATACTTGTGTATGTACATTTCTTTGTCAAAGCAATTCTTGGAAATAATTCTTACTTGTTAGTGTAACAATGTTGAAATGCGTGTCTAGAAACAAAAACATTTTACTTGTACTTGATATTGAGAAAATGTGTTAGGAATAGATTTTACTTAATTACTACACTTACAAAAACAATATTTCTAAGAAAATCGATGTGAAAGACTCCTCACTTTCGATAGCAAACTTCTTAAAAAACAAACTACACGTTTAAATAAAGAAAGAAAATAATTAAAAATTAATAATAGTATAAAAATATTCTTCTCTTGTAATTTTAATTATAATGTGGAAGAATATAAAAATATAAATTAGTAATACAAGCTAGCATAGAACAGAATAATGTGGCTGAACAGTGCGCAACAAAATTTAGATAAATTAGAAAATTTTTGACCGACTTAGACAACGATTCAATCATTGCCTAAATTCAGTGCAAAAATTAAGTTCGAAGGGTGGTGATATGTGAGGTGTCAGGCAAATCCAACACCTTACATGAAAACCCTGACATGATAAGCAAATCCAGTAGTATGTGACATAGCTCCGAATAAATCGTGACATTAAATTAACCAAAGTAATGCAAGTAACGAGTGAGCAAATGGAATGCCACAGACTAACACAAGAATGCCTAAATGCATGTCGTACCTTCCCACCGTGAGGCAGACGCAGTTCCGAGGGGAGAAACGAGGACAAAAGCCGAGAGCAGAACCGTGTTAAGCTAGAAGGTCCTACGATAAGGGACGGACGGGCCAGCCTACCTGTACGACTACACAACCCGCACGTTTTAGCGTGAGGCTTTTTCGCGTCTCTGTTACGTAAAGGACCACCCCCTAGCCCATGTTAAAAGATAGAGCCCTCCAGAAGAACAGTATAGATCTCACGATAACGCTAAAAGGACCACAGCAGCTGCAGGTTTTAGCGTGAGACTTTTTAGCGTCTCTGTTACGTTGCAAACTTTGAAAACATTGCCACACCACGAAAAGTATAACGTTTCTCATTGGATAGACAGAATTTTTGTAGGCGGAGCTTAAGGTTAACATTGAGACCCTGATTGGTCAGATGAAAACATAGCCAGATAGTTTTTTTAAACTAACTTCGGTAAATTGTAGTAAGGAGAAGTTAAGAGAGTTGGTTCCGAGACGGCGAGCTGGATGGCTGCTGCGCCGGCCGCTGCCGCCCTGACGCTGCTTAAACACCGACAAGGTAATGAACGCACGCGATGCCGCATTTTTGAGCGCATAAGGCTTCACTCAGAACTGCAGAAGACTCATCTGTTACACCCCTTTTTTGCGTAATACTGGTGCCGATCGTTAATTAAAACTCATGGTGTTCACATTTGCCACTTGAAGTAAAAATCTGAAACGCGATAATTTTTCTGTTATATAGTTATTGAGAAGCCACATCAGCCACTGTAATTTACGACAAGTTAGATAAGTAATTAAAGATAATTGAGGGTCACTGTAGACCATTTTGATAGTTTTCTCTTTTGTGAAACTTAAATTAAACCTAGATTATAGATGTGATATGGCATAGGTCATCCTTCGATCGATTGTAGAGCTTGGAAACCCATTCAGGGAATATTCGTTCACATTTTTGTTGAACGCTGTTGGTTTTTACCATCCTGTATTAAAACATTTCCTTTTATCAATAGTGCAATTTATAAATGATGTTTTGTGAGTAGCATAAAATTTCCAATGGTAAACTTAACTGCTTCTTCGACGTTATTTTACCAGCTAACTAAAAATAGGAAAGCCTTGAACCCTTTCCACTATATTTAGTTAGTATTAAGATTCTTTTACAGGGAGTGCAGTGGAGCTGACGCTGAGATCATTTAGTATTTGGTTATATCATCGCTAGTCTCACTGAACTCTACTGCATTCTACATGTCATGTGTGGTCTGGCGTCTCCTTACCAGCAACAGGTCCCAGGTTCAAACTAGTCAATTCCCTAAAAAACACGCTCAGAGCGTCGTTGCGCGAATGTGGTAGGGAGACACGATATAGAACAATCAGACACCGCCATGAATGTTTAGAAAGCTCAAACAGATACTAACATCAGACCTAGTGTTGATACTTCCCGATTTCGAACAAGAGTTCATAATATCTTGTGATGCTAGTAATATTGCTGTAGTTCTTGAGTTTCTCCCGGCGTATTTGATTATCAAAATATCCACGGGTGTACTGCCGGTCTATTGTGTCCAACGGGCACAATATTTCGGCGATCAAACATGTCGCCATCATCAGGTGAACTGACGGACTGAGCTCCTGTGAACGCGCCGGCACGGAGATCCGTACGCTATGGCTGCAGGGGTACCCTCGTAAACAAGGAAACGACGTCAAAACTCGCCATGATATCTGACTCATCCAACCTGAAGCTATCAAGGCGTTTAACAAAATCCACGGAATTACCGATGTGATGAGGGCATTTACCCACATAAGGACTTAATATTCCCGTCAGGTATTTGGCCAACAAATATGTAGGTGCCCTGATGTTACTGACAATGGGGCGTAATGGTACCCCCTTTTTGTGAACCTTCGGGAGTCCATATAGTCTAGGCGGTACCGGACCTTGGGGTAACGATTTCTTAGCGTCACCCTCCGGTAAATCTGCGTCCTTGAGAAGAACCCTCGTTCTCCACCTTCTTTGTAGGGTCAACGCTGATCTTCCGGTAGGAATCGTCATTTACAGGCTCTGCATCTTATCAGTGTAGTCCTTATGGGAGACAACAACTGTAGCATTGCCTTTGTCAGCCGGTAAGACAACAATTTCAGAGCGTTCCCTCAGATCACGAATGGCCGCCCTCTCTTTACTGCTGATATTTGACTTCATCGGCTTGGATTTCGTCAACGCACGACAAGTTTCACGACGTATTTCCTCGGCTGATTCTGGCGGAAGTCGAGCTGCAACCTGTTCCACAGCACTAACAATTTCTGCGACCGGAGTGAACTTGGGGGTGGGAGCGAAGTTGAGACCTTTCTGCAAAACCGAGACCGCATCATCACTCAACACCATGCCACTCAAATTGAAGACAGTCTTGCACGGAACCTGCAGAGATGGTTTGTCAAGGAGACGTGAGAACTTAGCTGTTTGACGTCCCGTAGCCTTCTTATGGGCGGAATCAGCTGACACCCAGGTGACACCATCAATCCAATCCCAGGAAAAAGAAGTTAACTTAGTAGCCAGTTGCAAATGTAATTTGAGTAATTCCTGTGAGATAAACTCAAGGCTCCGGCGGGTGAATTGCACTCTCTCACGTACCAATGCGAGGCTGGTTCGTTTCTTGATTCTCTTAGCTGCTGCAGAATGGTCAGACGATGCGTACCGTCGAGGATCGATGCCGTGAACACCAGAGGCACACTCGACTGATGTATCCGAGCAAGTCGGCGGTCGCTGAACATTGTTTGTCGGAAAATCACGCTATGGAGTATGACCGCACGAGGATTCTGGTACAGACGTCGAGATACTGGGACAGCGTTGTTAGAGAGGCCATCGAAATTCGCACCAATGACGACCTCATAAACCGTGACTGTGGCTATAATGTTAGCAAGGCTTGGGAACCAGCGATTGGGTTAATCAAGAGTAAATCGAGCCAACGCATAGTTGTGACGACCACGGCGGACAGAGCCATCACACCGACGTCATCTCAGACGCCGTCGCAATCTGTTCCACCGCGCTACCGTGGCGCGGGGCGCGGACGGCGGCGGGAGTGCGCCGCGGGCGGAGGGTATTTAAATCGGCCGCCGCCGCGACCGAACCCTATCCCACCACCAGCATCCCACTGCAAAGTGCGGAACGCCCCATGCGGCGACCGGTAGTGGCGTCGCAGCCGGAAACCGTAGCTGCCTCCTCGGCGCCCACCCACGCAGCCATCACTTCTCCAGGTACCGACGCAAGCAGTTTGGGTGAGCTACTACGCTCCCTCAACACTCTACTCATCCAACTGCCAGTACTCGTCACGGCAGTAACGGGGGCCCTCCAGGCCGTCACCGTTCCCTCAGCAACTCACCATGGCTAGACAGCAGATCCATGGTCTATCGGTACGCGTATTCAACGCAAATGGACTGGTAAAACAACAAGGTGAGTTTCGCCGATTTATACAGGACGAGGCAGTCGACCTGTGCCTAGTGTGAGAGACTCACCTGAAACCAGGAGTCCATGTAAAGGTAGCGAACTACGCATGCTACCGCCACGACAGACCAACTGCCGGAGGAGGAACTGCCATCTATATCAGGACCTCCCTACGACACCACCAGATCCATCTCCCAGCCCTGGCAACCCTTGAAGCCACAGGGGTCAATGTCTCCTCCATGGTGGGACAGATCACCTTCGTGGCCGCCTACAGGCCGCCACGCGGCAATCTCCTGGAGGCAGACTTTGACGCGCTACTGACGATCGGGGGACGGGTGTTCCTGGCTGGCGACTTTAACGCTAAGCACACGGAGTGGAACTCCCGTCTTACCAACGTCAGCGGTCGTCGACTCCTCCGTGCCGCCCTCCGCAATGGCGCCATCGCGCTCGGACCTCAGGACCACACCATCCATCCACACCGAGGGCAGTCAGATGTTCTCGATATCGCCCTTATTAAGGGCATCGGGAACTACATGACCGCCACCACTCGGTGTGCACTGTCGTCAGACCACCTACCAGTGGTCTACGACATCGACGTAAGGGGGCCACCCTCCCACCCCGTCGTAGGAACTTCCACCGAATGGATGGCGAAAGGTTTCAGGAGAATGTCCTGGAACTTCTTTCAGATGCCCCAGACCCCACGGAAGTGGGGGTAGACAACGTACTACGGTACTTTAACCACCAGCTGCTACTTGCAGCTGAAGAAGCGTCACCTCCTCCCCCGCGCCAGCCAAAGGATTTCGCCCGTAGTCTCCCGTTGCACACACGAGAGACCATACGGGAGAAGAACAGAGTGTTCCGTGAATGGCAACTCACGCGACAACCTGCCACCAAACGCCTCCTAAACAGAATGAGGAGGGAGATCAAGGCGGCGGTTGAGGAACATAGAAACCGCGACTGGGCCGACCTAGTCGCCACCCTCAACCCACAGGACGGCAGCGCTTGGCGAGTCGTCAAGTCCTTCCTGCGCCGGCGGCAGCGAGTCCCACCTCTGCAGGCTGGGCAGATGGTCGTCTGCAGTCCAGATGGGAAAGCAGGATTGTTGGCCGACCACTTCGAGTCGTCGTTCACCCCAGTGGATGACAATCTCGATGTGGCCCACATTGCCAGAGTGGAGGAAGAGCTCCCCATCTTCCTAGCAGCGAGAGAAGAAGGCGACAGGATTGACCCCATCTCGGAGGAGGAAGTGGCAGAACAGATACAGACGCTCAACACCAAAAGGGTGGGAGGCGCCGATGGCGTCAATAATCACCTGCTTAAGAACTTGCCGTAAGGGGCCTACCAGCTCCTTACAGGCATCTTCAACCAGGTCCTCCGCTCTGGGATCTACCCCTCTGAGTGGAAACACGCGGAGGTGGTAGCCATACCCAAAGCAAATAAGGATGCTCGGCAGGCTGAAAACTAAAGGCCAATCAGCCTTCTCTCGTCCCTCTCCAAGGTGTTCGAGCGTCTGTACGCCAAGAGGCTACTCCGACATGTGATGGTCGAGGGCATCATCCCAGACGAACAGTTGGGATTCAGGCGCGGTCATTCCACCACCCACCAGCTTCTGCGGCTGGTGGAAGAAGCCATGCGCGCCCTGGAGACCAGGGAATACCTTGGGGCGGTGTTCCTCGATGTCTCCAGAGCCTTCGACTCCGTGTGGCACGACGGCCTCGTGTACAAACTCTTTTTGCATGGGACACCGACATCACACGGAGTCCTCATCCGCTCCTACCTGGTCCACCGGACTTTCCACGTCCGACTAGATGATGGCACCTCGACCCACAGGCCGATACGAGCAGGAGTGCCACAGGGGTCTGTCCTTGGCCCCCTGCTGTACTCCATTTTCACCGCGGATGCCCCACGAGTGGCGCCGGTGAAGTTAGCACTCTATGCTGACGACACCGCCCTATTCGTGCGGAGCACGAACGTGAGGGAAATGCGACGCCTCCTCCAGATTGGCTGCGACACCCTGGGCGCGTGGTCAACCAAGTGGCGGCTCAAGCAGAACGCCGCAAAGAGCCAGGCAGTAGTATTCACTAGCAGACTGCTGCCTCCACATTTGCCGCCGGTTACTATCACGGGAAGCCCCGTGCCGTGGAGTAAAACCGGCAAATACCTCGGGGTCACACTCTACCAGAGGCTTACCTGGAGACCACACGTCCAGGAAGTTAGGAGCAGGGCTATAGGGCAACTTCACGCCCTGTACCCCCTGCTTAACCCCACGTCGACGCTGGCCCCCCAACACGGCATCACCCTGTACCTAGC
Source organism: Schistocerca gregaria (assembly GCF_023897955.1). Classification (NCBI taxonomy): domain Eukaryota; kingdom Metazoa; phylum Arthropoda; class Insecta; order Orthoptera; family Acrididae; genus Schistocerca; species Schistocerca gregaria. The sequence goes on along the minus strand of NC_064921.1, from coordinate 623,731,359 downwards.
GCTGGTCAGACCAGTACTAGAGTACGCAGCCGTGGTGTGGGGCATGGCAGCCGACACTCATATAGGCACGCTGCAGTGGATGCAGAACAGAGCCCTAAGGCTCGCCCTGCGCCTTCCAAGAAGATATTCCTCCACTCTGCTACATGAACAAACTGGCATCCTGCAACTGCGGGACCGTTTCAGACAGTCTGCACGACTGTTCTACGCCAAGGCCGAGAACTCATAAAACCGGCTCATACAGGACCTGGGCAAAAACATACACCACAGGCCAACCACGCGTTGGCCTGACCTACTGAGGGACTAACAACCCACAGCAGGCAGGATGCAACTGCATCCCTATAGGACGATCCAATTAGCCAGGGACTGAAACAAAAACCACAGGCATAGCAGGAACAACAAAATATTGTTTACCCTGCTCCTACACGAGCAACGAGCAAAGGAAAGCTCGTAAGGTAGAAGCGAAGCGAAGCGACCGAACTCAGTTCCCCCTGAGCAGCCATAGCGTACGGATCTCCGTGCCGGCGCGTTCACAGGAGTTCAGTCCGTCAGTTCACCTGATGATGGCGACATGTTTGATCGCCGAAATATTGTGCCCGTTGGACACTATAGACCGGCAGTACACCCGTGGATATTTTGATAATATTGCTGTAGATTGTATTCTTTCTCAGAGGGTTAATGGACAGGAACACCCAGTGGCTCATGCTTCCAGGCAACTGAATAAGGCAGAGAAGAATTATTCAGCTACGGAGAAAGAAATGTTAGCAGTGATTTACGGTATCTCGTATTTTCGCTGTTATTTATGTGGGCGTAAGTTCAAGGTGATTACAGATCACGCAGCACTGAAGTGGTTGTTGGAGTTGAAAGATCCTTTGAGTCGTTTAACGAGATGGGCACTGAAACTAAATGAATTTGACTACCAGGTAATTCACAAACCAGGGGTAAAACACACAAATGCAGATGCGCTTAGTAAAGAAATAGCAGCTTTACAAGTTTGGGCATAAGTGAGAAGGAGTGGATAAAGGCGCAAGCCACTGAGAGAGAGTGTCAATTGTTCCGAACGCAACCGCAGTTTGAAATGCAGGATGAGTTACTTTGCAGGAAGACGAAGTGCGGACTACGTGTTGTAGTACCGGAGTCGCTGAGGGAAGAAGTGTTGAAACAAGCGCACGACCATGTATTGTGGGGTCATGATGGTGAAAGAATGACTGATAGACGGGTAACTGTAAGGTTTTGGTGGAAGACACGTCGCAAAGATGTAGAGCAGTATGTCCAAAATTGTATACCGTTTGCGCAGAGAGCAGATTTAAGTCATCAGAAAATTCAGTTACAGAGACTACCTGAAGCGGATAGTCCGTTCGCATTCATCGGATTAGACGTAATCGGAGCATTTAACAAGACCCAAGAGGGTAATTGATACGTATTAACAATATTAGATCATTTTTCCCGATACCTGGTAATGGTAGCTATTCCAGATCAGAAGGCAAGCCATGTTGCGCAAGCCTTATTAAACAACTGGTTGCTGAAGTATGGTGTGCCTGATACTATAATTACAGATCAGGGTAGTAACTTGATGTCGGAGCTGATGAAGCAGTTATGCCGTTTATTGAAAGTTAAGAAATTGCGGACAAGCCCATTTCATCCTCAGTCGAATGGTCGAACAGAACGGGTTCATAGGACGTTAGTTAAGACGATTAGTCATTACGTAAATTCAGAACACTCGGATTGGGACGTGCATTTAAATCTGTTGACAAGCGCGTATAACGCGGAAGTTCGTACAGGAATGGGGCACTCTCCGTATGAGCTAATTTATGGTCGGAAAATGCCATGATCATTTGACTTGCTCAAACCTCAGGTAGGTTCACAGGATGAGTCGGTGAAGAATTTCGCCAAGAAATTGAGAGAGATTTGGCAAAGGGTACGGCGTGCTGATACTAAAGCTTTGGAGAAACAAGAGAGTATTGGGCAAAGAACAGGTAAACTGCTGCAATACAGAATTGGTCAATGAGTATTGTTGGCTAATCCTTATGTTTCGAAGGGTAAAACGAAGAACTTTTTGACGAAATATTCTGGACCGTATCAGGTAAATGAAATAGTGTCTCCAGTGAACGTAAAGTTGCAGTTACCAACCAAGTCGTCAGTAGTTCATGCGAGTAGGATTAAGCCGTTTAAGGGCGCAGTGGATGCGTTATCGCAGATTCCTCCACCAGTAACAAAGGGTGTGAGGGTACCGAAGCTAAAAGAACAGCAGAGGAACGTTCCTTACGCACTTAGGTCTAGGGATAAGTAGTTTAAATGTCCTCGGGGAGGAACATGCCGTATTTATTGTTATTAGGTAATAGGGTATGTGTACCTTTTACTTGTCATTTGTGTGTTTTAGACGTGGTAAGGAAGGGAGCGATTGACATGGCTTCCCTTTTCCTTCAGGTGCAGTGCCAGGATGTGGCTCGGGAAACTTTTCTTCTGTCTGGTACTGCTACACTGTTGCAGAGGAGAGGTGGTGCAGGTGCAACCACGAGATACGGGAATTTTGTTTGCCAGACAATTAGATGTGGTATTGTCAAGCCGCAGGTGGGCAATTGTGTTCACGTATAATATATGGGGAGTGAGGAATGATGTACGGACACTACAGCATAGGTTTACGGCGCTACAGGCGACCACGGAAAAGGAGGGGTTGTTTAAAGACATAAGGAACGAGTATCAGGAATTGAAGCTCTCATTCGAAAAGCTCAGAAGGCAGCTGCAACAAGTAACGGAAGTGGTCCAGCAAACGCTCGTTCGCAGGAAACGAGGGTGGTTGGATGCAGGGGGAAAATTGCTGAAAACAGTGTTTGGAACCGCAGCCAATGAAGATATAAGGAGCTTAAATAGTACGGTGTGGGAGGTGCAGGAGTTGGAGGAGGAGACATAGTCGAAAGTGGATTGGCACACGACACGTATAGGTAACACGGAGCAGGGGATATTGAATGTCACTAGAACAGTGCCGGAGTTGACGTCAGACCTGGAACGGTATGCAGCAAATACCAGGAAAGCGCTGAATGGGGATATAGAAGCTATACAGGCGAGATTGAGCCGAATAGACGGGAAAATACAAGTAGCAGCTTTATTGAGGGCATTAGCAGACAGGGTGGACGATGCGCGTGTCGAATTGGAAGCGTTCTATGAAGCTATGCATCACACAGTGCATGGGAAATTGAGTGCCACTTTGTTAGGTCCAGATCAGATGCTGAAGGCGTTGCTGAAAGCGCAGAAAGAATTCTCGGAAAGAGTGCGTCATGTCGTGCCTCCAGCGAAGCGGAATTTACCGTTATTCTATCGCATGTGTAAAGTGAGAGTAATTACGGGTCAAGCGAGTATACACGTAGAAGTGCAAATACCAGTGATGGGTATCAATTCGCGGTACCTGTGCTATACAGTACACTCGTATCCAATTAGATGGGGTGCACTTGGGAAGTGGGTGCAAGTGCAAACTCGGGAAGTGTTGTTAGTGTCAAGACGGAGGAGTGCTCGTGTGGTAATGTCTACGGAAGATTTGACAGACTGCTTCAGGGGAAGTTTTTTTTTAATTGTCCAGCAAAGAAGGTGGCAACCCACAATCATTGGTGTGAGATGCAATTGTTCTTGGGGAATATGGGAACCTTAGAATGCGAAAAGAAGGTGTACTTCTGGGACCGAAATTTCAGAAAGTTGGGGAACATTGGATTTACTCTGTGTTCGAACTAGAGACCGTAGTTGCCCCTTGTTACAGAAATGATAGACTGACAGGTATATCAAAGCTTGATTTGCAGGGCAGTGGGTTATTGATTAATGGCACTGGATGTGAAATAGTGGGGAAGCATTTTCACCTACCAGCTACTTTCACGGGTACAACAATTATTCACGTGACACAGCCTATCTTGTATTATCCAGAGGAACCACCACACATATTGCCTCGCCAGAACCTAACGTTTATTAACGAGTCCTTGGATTCCACTTTGCTGCAGTCTTTAGATAGCCTGATTATCTCAGAAAAAGAGCAGATATCAGTTAATCAACTACTGCAGCACGTGCAGCAATATCGAGAGAAACATAAGCAAAAACACAATTATATTTGGTGTGTCAACGAAGAGCATAATCTTAGTTCTAGTGTTTATTTCTGCCACTTACTGTTGTATACGGAAAAAGATGTCTCGTTCTGAAATAACAAACGTACATCAAATACTTATTGGATGGATCGGGAATAGTGGAACGTAATATAAATAGATAAGATTGGAATCAGTATTAAGTGTAAATAGATTATTAGCGGATACGAAAAGTTAGACAGCGTTGAAGGAGTAGTTGTAAGATACCTGTATAGTATAAGGAAGTACGGCGTGCACTACCAGTAAGTCCAGAATTGTAAAATTCGGGACGAATTTTCTTAAAGGAGGGGGATGTGTAGTGTCGCGGAATAGTAAAGAGTTGGAAACACGGAATATTGTCAAAGTTTCGTTGCCTATGCCGAGAGCAAGAGGCAGTAGGTTAGCCAAGAGGTAAGAGGATTGCACATGTATCGGAATGTGTCGTCACACAGGGGCAGTGGCCTGGTTACACACAACAGGCGAGAGAGAATTGCTTAGCATGCGGGTTTGTGTTAGACGGAGACTTTCGTAGAGTGTAAGACAGAGGTATAGCGTCAGCTGTACTGCATTTCATAACTTTGCGTAAGTCTGCCGTAGCAACACATAACTGTGTCACAAGAACACCTAAGGGGCGAGTACGACAGATAAATCAGCAGTATAAGTGGAACAAATGCATTCATTACAAATGATCATGACGTCAGGACGTCGCTCGTGCCTCCTTTAAATACGCCAGCTTTGACAGCAACAAGGCACTCGCAGTTAGACTTGCAGTTAGATGTGTACTGGGACGCTGCGTAGCACTCAGCTCGGTGATCGACATGTAAATCTTTATTAAAGAGATGTTGCAGTAAGGGTGGTCCGTCCAGCAGCAGATGTGAGTGGACAGTACCAGCTCTGGTCCTCTCTGCTGCCGCTGTCAATCATCAACCCAGGATTAGCAGACATCACGGCAGACTCGCTCGCTGCCAATGCTGACCACATCAGTGAGCTCTCATCGGGATCGTGCGGGGCCTAGGCCCTGTGCATCTGCCATCACAACCAGGTGAGCCGACGACGCTGGGGGACTGCAGTCCGTTCTGTCCGTCCACAGCGGACAAGCCACCAGGAGGAGCAGGGAAGAAGACGGGGTGGGATAGAGTACACTCCGCACTACGAGAACGCTTCTCGTGCCGACAGCACCGAGACTCCAACCCGGAGCCTCCTACGCGCAGCGGCCTGCTGTCCGCAGTTGACCCTGCTGGCCAGCCGGGCGCCGCCTTCAACGCACGGGCGAAGTAAGGGCATTCCATCGCCATGTCACAGCATGCGGCGCTGCGCTAGCAAGACTGCTGAGCCTGGAGCTGGTGTCATCGCTCTGAGTCAGTGTGGACTCGGGGAACGTCGTTGATATCACCAAGCTCAGGCAGCCTGTGTTACACGGGCCACATTGTACTCGGCAGGAATAAAGGTGTCATGAATTAATAATGTTTCTTTGGCGTTTCTGACTCGTCCACAGTCATTTCCTAGCATCCTGTCAACTGGAGAGGTCACCGCTCGGCTTCCAGTCCACCGTAGCCGACTGGGACCACCGGGGCTCCTACAGATTTGGTGTCAGAAGTCCTCGCGCCCACCGCCTACAGTATTGTATCTGGGTGACCACTAATGCATTCAACTTCCGACCTGTTAATCTTTCTCATACGAAATTCCTCTAATTTGCTTTGACTTCCGTTTTTATATTCAAATAGGTCTCTTAGGTATTTTCATCACAGATCCGATTGCGTGAAGTCAATCAGGGTCAAAAGGTCAAATATTACCAACCAACAGTGACAGCATCACTGTTATTATTTATTACTATTTCTTATACAGAATAAGCAAGTTCCTAAAGCTAGAACACAAAGTAATGAAAAATTACTCAAGAAATCGTTTGATACTTTTTAAACAAGAAGTTATTCACTGCTTGATGAGCATTAAATATTTTTTCACTGACACTAGTCTTTCTGTATGCTAGTCTTCATTTAGCACATTATTACACTTACTATTGAGTCTTTGCACACAACATAAACATTCCTTAACTATCTTGACTTTCAAAACTGAATATACACAAATTCATACTTAAAACTAAATACACTTACATTCTAAGGTACAAATATGAAATTTCCTTACGACTACTATTTACAAATTATTGTACATGTAGTTCCACTTTCTTTCGGCACTGCCTCCCTTCTCGACCATGGAATGGAGTAAGACGCTCGACAATAAATTTTGTGGGTCGTCACCGCTATATGATAGTTGTAACCCCTAATTACTCCTGGTCGTTCAGAAAATACCAATGTATATTCTGACAGCAGCTACGTTAGCTATTGTTTTTAAATAGGACTTAAACTTTCACATACCTGAACTTATCCCGGAATGCATCTACATTTACTTCAAAATCATTACTTTCCTTGTTTGCATAGTAAAGATCCGATGTTGGTGAATTATTATCTAAGAGCAGCACACGGGGGTTCCTACACCTGATATTCATCCTGTTACAACATGACACAAGTACCTCTTTCGATTACCTCATTGACAGTTCAACTCTTCTGCCTTTATTAATTATGCTTAGTTTTCCTGTGGAGAGGTCGATCACTGCGTCCATCTCCCGGAGAAAAGCTACTTCCACAATGCAGGCTACCCCCAACCCCTTATCAACGAGGAACGAACTCATATGGCTCCGCCCTCTTTACAAATTTCTGCCTGGTGCTTAATTAACTGACTCTGTGCGATTATGGCTCCAGACACCTTGCAGTTGTTCATTGGGAAGGTCGGTATTACTTTGTCTCTTCCCAAGTGCTTTAAACAGTTCTGCACACATCACACTAACCGAGGCACCTGTGTCAATGATTATATTTACAGTAATATCATAGGTTTTTGCTTCTAGAATTGCTTGTATGCCTTCATTACTATTCTTTGCATATTCGTGCGGTTCTGTTAGGAGGTCATGCTCCATACTGATTCCGTCATTGTAACGCGGCTTATTGATTCCAGGTGAACTATCATTTGTGATGCTCTTACTCTACTCCACAGCCATCGACAGAGAGGATATCATGAGGATTCTAGTTTGTTGAACTATTTTTGTGCAAGGTGCTTGGACGGTTGTTATCCGTGACCTCCATAATATGCACATTTTGATTTGCATGCCGCCACGGCTGCGCGATAGGTGCGTTTGGCTGCGGTGGTCTGCTGTTATCATACCTCTCATTAATTTGCCGGTCTTGGTTCGGTCGGTGATTATGATTCCAGTTATGGTTGTTTTCATTGTAATTATCGTGCCATTGACCTCGCGCATTTTTCCAGCGGTTGGCCGTGGCAGGACCGGAATCATATCGATCGCCAATTCTAGTTGTTTTTTTATTATTTGACGGATGATCATAACCATTTCGATTTCGGTTGTTGCTACTACTCGGCGGATATTCATGCCGTTTACCACCGCTCCCACCATTTCCATGGTTTTGGTTAGGTGCGTTACTATTACTACCGTTTGTGCTTCCTGAGCCATTGTTTCTTGCATGTTCACACGCTGACTTTAGATCTTCCTGGATTAGGTCAAACGAATCTAGTACTGACAGGAAATGTTCCATGTCATTTTCGGGAATGTGTATCAGCTTTTCCTTAATGTGGGTAGGCAAATGAGATTTAAGAAGCCTAATAATGTCTCTCGACGATATATGCTCGTCCCAATAGCGCGTCTTGTTAATGTATTTTTCAAAATATCGTCTTTGGTTCAAATGGCTTTGAGCACTATGGGACTTAACTTTTAAGGTCATTAGTCCCCTAGAACTTAGAACTACTTAAGCCTTACTAACCTAACTAACCTGCCGAAGGCAGGATTCGAGCCTGTGACCGTAGCAGTCGCGCGGTTCCAGTCTGTAGCGGCTAGAACCGCTCGGCCACCTCGGCCGACAAAATATCGTCTTGGTTTCCAAACTCTCTGCTTGCTACGCAAGAAAAATTTCGATTGTTTCATCCTTTTCCGACTCAGCTTGTTGGCAGAAAAGAAGGCTTCCTATTGCTTGCTGTTGCGCTAACTTCGCCTGATAATTTAGCAAGCGTTCTAAAATAGCCTGAATCGATTATCCACCAGGCAGATTACCAATATCTGGTTCCTGCTCTGCCGGTGGTTGCACTACTACTTTTTCTACGTCTGCTTGGACACTGGTGGACGGTGGCACCACTTCCTGTGTCCCTGCCCCACAGTTTCACAGGGTATTTCACAAAACAGATTACTTGTGCTGTCTACAGCACTCGCTTCTACATTTACTGCACTGGTTGGTTGATGTTCCTCAGTATCCATGTTCCCTGTGCGTTGCCTACACAGTTTGACCATATTTATGGTTTACGAACTTAGATACAATATCTATCGATTTAATCGTGCACATAAAATATATAAACTTGTATACAATACACAACACAATGAAAAATTCTATCTACGCTTAACTCCGTCCTGTCACAAATAACTATCCCTAAACAACACACACACACCACTAGTGACGTGAGATGAGTCCACTGACATTCATACTCTACTGACAAGACACTGTAGTCTTACCTTTAATTTGAATGGTTCTGAGTTTGGCTGCCCCAGGACTATGTTGTTGTTACAGTTCCTCTGTAGAATGGGGTTTTACCCGTTCGGTTTGCAAGCAGTGGTGTAGATTTCATGAAAGAATTTTACATGCATTAATTCATAGCATTTGTTACAGAATACATATGTACATTTATCAGTAACCATATATACACTAACTATTCTGAATGAAAAAAACCCAAAATTGTAAGGACATTTTGGTGGCCACTGTTCCTTCGGGCCACGCGCTCCTGGGCGCCAAATTGTCGCGTAATCCCCACTGCGTTTTTGACTTTCTATGCATTTTATATTGCATAATATTTTAATCAACTGTATATTGCTTATTGTTGTGATCAAAACAGATAAAATGCGATTCTCACTATTAGTTTCTGCAGTTAAAAATATTTTAACTTTGTGCACCTTGATCTATTACGTGTGGATTCGCGCAACACTAAAAGATTTCCTGCTCTGCACGTATTATCTTTAATTTGCCAACTATTTTTATATAACCCTGATCTGGCTTGTTAGAAATGGAACACGGTATCATTACTGTAACTAATTATGAAATTAAACATGTCCTTCGCTTTCACCTCTGAAATGCACTGAAAATTACTATTATTGTATGTACAGAATTTACAGTATGCTATGTTCGCTAAACGTAAAAGCTGCAACGGATTTTTTAATATATGAACATATTCGTTGCCATGACTAACACGAGAGCATGAAACTAAAAATGAAATTTGGTTTTTGGATTGTTGCCCAGAACAAGTTTCAGTACAGCAGTCTTTGATATCACACAAATAAAATTTTATTACTCTTATTTACGTAAATTATTTACGTCACTGATATTATAATATCAGTTGCCCATGTCCACCTGAAAATGATATAATAAAATCCACCATTCACCTCTGGGGTCTCCGGGAAGATGAAAGAAATAATTTTGATGTACCGTTACCTGCCCGCGGGAAAACTGCTTCCATCCAATTAATTTGAATTTACCGCTGCAGTAGCTCCCGCGATCGCTGCACAGCTCTGCGTCATGAAAAATTCTAAATATGCTGAAAACGGCTAAAAAATTTGCAATGAAATACTGGGCAACCTAGCAATATATTATTACAAGTGTTTTTTATAATTTCTATATTAAAAAATATGATGGTCGAAGTAGAGAGGATATAAAATGTAGACTGGCAATGGCAAGGAAAGCATTTCTGAAGAAGAGAAATTTGTTAACATCGAATATAGATTTATGTATCAGGAAGTCGTTTCTGAAAGTATTTGTTTGGAGTGTAGCCATGTATGGAAGTGAAACATGGACGATAACTAGTTTGGACAAGAAGAGAATAGAAGCTTTCGAAATGTGGTGCTACAGAAGAATACTGAAGATAAGGTGGATAGATCACGTAACTAATGAGGAGGTATTGAATAGGATTGGGGAGAAGAGAAGTTTGTGGCACAACTTGACTAGAAGAAGGGATCGGTTGGTAGGACATGTTTTGAGGCATCAAGGGATCACAAATTTAGCATTGGAGGGCAGCGTGGAGGGTAAAAATCGTAGAGGGAGACCGAGAGATGAGTACACTAAGCAAATTCAGAAGGATGTAGGTTGCAGTAGGTACTGGGAGATGAAGCAGCTTGCACAGGATAGAGTAGCATGGAGAGCTGCATCAAACCAGTCTCAGGACTGAAGACAACAACAACAACAACATATTAAAAAATCAACATAAATTTAAAGTACACACTTTTTCATCCTTCAGCCTCCAATGGCGTGTTTCTCGACCAAGGAACAAAAGAAAAATAACCAAGCATTCACTCGAGCGTTACAGGGTCTTACAACTTTAACGGCTACAAGAAGACAGAGAGAGTAATGTTTTAACCTCCACTATTTATAGGCAATTTAATATGCATCTTTGTTATCTTTTTTAATTATCATTGTTTAATTTGATTTCTACACTCGCCAACCACAAACTTTACTTGCAAAATATAGATACATAATTATTGCACAAACATAGATACGAAAAAAGATTATTTCTTTTGTTTTACAGAGTCTACATAATCGTCAACCGCTCATACATTAATGAAATAATCATAATAATAATGATAAATGTTTCTTTTTTCATATAGTACAACGATTTTGTGAATGTCTTGCCAGGATGCCTATTCTGAATCTTTCCACCATTGTGCCGATCGTTTCACTCGAATTAGAGAATTATTCAGTATGCATTTCGGTGGCGATACTGTTCGGGTCTAGAGAACCGAAGCGCTGTTGTCGGTTTGTGTCGCGCAAGCCAATCAAAAGCAAGCGGCCGCACATCCGCGCATGCGCACTGCAGCGCGCGCAGAGCCACGATCACAAAGCGGCTAGCAGACGACATAGGCGTGATATTCTTCCAAGTAACCGAAAATTGCGTTTACGTTGCCATAATGCATGTCACCGCATTCCATCGAGCTGACGTGCCCGCCTTCATCGCTCTTGCCTCCTCCTTAACAGTATCAGGTGCAGTATATGCATTGCCATGACTCTCAGCTGAAATGCATAAAAAATTTTACAGTTTCACCGACCGTATGTTTCCATGCATGCATAATAACGATAGCGTATTTGAATGTATTCTTCAGATTGTTGTAAATGCCGCATTATGTCGTCTTATTCTCATTCACACTGACAGCCTGTATTAGATATTAAATTCTCGGAAAATGAGTTAGGAATAGTGCGTAGTACCGCAGTGTACTAAAACATATATAAAAACAGGCGAAAAATTGATTCTGAGAGTTTCAAAGAATAAGAAGATAAATAGAATGTGGTTATCACTCGCTCCTGAAGATCCAAATGATTAAGTAGCCCAATTCCCTATATGATACGTCAACGATTTGGGTCTTAAAAATGGAAGAAAAAGTAACGCATTTTCGAGAGCTCCTGCAGTTCGTCGAAGTTTATAACATGCATCTCATGAATAAAAATGTTTCGTATGTGGTGCTACAGTCTAAAAATATTACGGCAGAGATCTCTCATCTCTGTCTACTGTGGTTGGGGATTCGATCGCAGATAAATACTTGTGACAAGCAAGATTATGAAGATGACTACTGCTAATTCCTAGTAATTTAAGTTGTGCTCCTAGATTCCTGTCTAAACGCATACTCGGAAATCGTTACATATTCGGAAAAATGGTGAATTATTTCTGACAAGAAAAAATATAAAGGTCACTGTCGGTTGATTCACTAACAGCAATTTCATCTCCAACAATATTTCGTAAAATCACGAAATCATTACTGAGGAAGTGAGCTATTACGTGTAAGTAATGAGGAATATTGCCGAAAAATCTTAACTTATACGAATAACAATGTCTCAAAACGTGTTGGATATATGAAGAGGGAAAAAAAATTTTGCATCCACCCATGCGCGAATCCGTGTCCTTTCGCATCGCATTCCCGCGCGCTAACCACATTTTCTTTATTTTTTTTTATTATTTTGTTCGTTAATGATCGTTGTGTTTGGTCGTTGTAGACGTCACAGGACATCCGCTAAAGTTCGTTTGTTGATCTTGCCCCTCAGTTTTTTATTACAGAGGCCAAACAGCTCTGACCGAACACGCTGAGCTACCGTGATGGGGCTATTTTTTTTTTTTTTTTCATCTGCTCGGGGCGGACGTCGTAAGACATTCGTTTAAGTTCGTTGTTGATCGATTAACTCAGTTTTTTTTTTTTTTATTACAGAGGGCAGCTAATCCCCTGACCGAACACGCTGAGCCACCTGGCCACGCCAGACAACAGATATACAATGCTCATTTCTTGTAGTATTGTGTAGAGGAACGCAGGCTGACTTCGTTGTCATTCCCACGCGCCAACCACTTGGCCGCGCCAGACAACAGATATGCAATGCTCAATTCTTGTAGTACTGTGTAGAGGAACATAGTCTGACTTCGTTGTCAAACAGTGCTGCGTAAGTCATAAATGCGTGATAGTTTGGAAGGTTTCCAATATCAGGCTTCAGATAATTGCTCTCCACTGTTACTTGAAAGTTGTAAACATGTTTCGATAATTACTAACTAACCCATCTGTGGGAAAAAGTACCCAAAGGCACAAGTAACGTCAGTTCATACTCATGTAATATACCTTAGCAGAGCCGATGTCTTGATATTTAATGATCTTTAAACTCTTATTTGCATAAAAATAACATATATTTTGAGAGAATATTGACCGAAAACATTTTTTTATGTAATCATTCACAGTAACAACCTAACCTAACCATATTTCTAACGAAGAGTCAATTATGAACTCACTTTCCAACCGGATGCGTCCTCTGGTGATTCTTTAGTAACACAATCACTAAATCCAAAGTTAAAACCGCTAAATATGTTTAAAATAACAAATTATAGGTGTATGTATACCACAGCTCACCAATCGACAGGGCCAGACCGAAATCCAAAACCTCTCAGTACAATTGTTGTAAGATCGGTGGGAGGACCATTCGGTAACAAGTCTCAGAAGCTTACTGAATAGGATATTTCGATAAAGAACCGAAAATGACGTCACTATCGAGACTAAGCTACTACACCGATCGGTATCAACGATTCAGAATAGGGCCCCAGGAGACGTCGTCCATAAACAGCCCTTTTCAATCTATCCCAGCATGTTCGATAGGGTTCATGTCTGGAGAACATGCTGGCCACATTAGTCGAGCGATTTCATTATCCTGAAGGAAGTCATTCACAAGATGTGCAAGATGGGGGCACGAATTGTCCATGAAGATGAATCCCTCGCCAATATGCAGCCGATATGGTTGTACTATCGGTTGGAGGATAACATGACGTCCTGTGGCTGCATGAAAAGCGTTTCTCAACATGGTGGTGTCGCTATCAGGGTTCCTCCAAGCCATAACCCATAGGTAGCGGTCGTCCACTGCATACTTGAGTGGCCTGAGCAAGGCATGTCATCGACAGTTTCTCTCTCTCTCTGTATCTCCTCCATGTTCGAACAACATCACTTTGGCTCATTCCGAAACGTCTGGACCCTTCCCTTGTTGAGAGTCCTTCCTGGCACAAAGTAACAATGCAGATGCGAATGAACTGCGGTATTGACCGTGTAGGCGAGGTTGAGCTACAGACAACACGAGCTGTGTGCTTCCTTCCTGGTGGAATGACTGACACTGATTGGCTGTCAGATCCCCTTTGTCTAATAGGCGCTGCTCATGCATGGTTGTTTACATCTTTGGGCAGGTTTAGTGACATCTCTGAACAGTCAAAGGGACTATGTCTGTGATACAAAATCCACAGTCAACGTCTATCTTCAGAAGTTATGGGAACCGGGGTGATGCAATACTTTTTTTGATGTGTGTATTTTCTTTGCAAGCAAGCAATATCATTTTTGGAAAGTTGAAAGGTTGTTTTTGACCCAGAAGTGTTAAAGAAATATACAAAAACATCGCTATTATCTTCACTTTTGTCTTGAAATTCTCCAAACCACTACTTCTCAACATACATACAAACAGCAACGCCATTATTTCTAAAAGATGATACATTTGTAAAATGTATTGAAGACAGACGACCACCAAAGTCTCAGCCTTTAGAAGTAACAAAACATCTTATTTGATTGTCACTTATACAGGGTGTTACAAAAAGGTACGGCCAAACTTTCAGGAAACATTCCTCACACACAAATAAAGAAAAGATGTTATGTGGACATGTGTCCGGAAACGCTTAATTTCCATGTTAGAGCTCATTTTAGTTTCGTCCACCTACGCTCAATGGAGCACGTTATAATGAATTCATACGGGATACTCTACCTGTGCTGCTAGGATATGTGCCTTTACAAGTACGACACAACATGTGGTTTATGCACAATGGAGCTCCTGCACATTTCAGTCGAAGTGTTCGTACGCTTCTCAACAACAGATTCAGTGACCGATGGATTGGTGGAGGTGGACCAATTCCATGGCCTCCACGCTCTCCTGACCTCAACCCTCTTGACTTTCATTTATGGGGGCATTTGAAAGCTCTTGTCTATGCAACCCCAGTACCAAATGTAGAGACTCTTTGTGCTCGTATTGTGGATGGCTGTGATACAATACGCCATTCTCCAGGGCTGCATCAGCGCATCAGGGATTCCATACGACGGAGGGTGGATCCATGTATCCTCGCTAACGGAGGACATTTTGAACATTTCCTGTAACAAAGTGTTTGAAGTCATGCTGGTACGTTCTGTTGCTGTATGTTTCCATTCCATGATTAATGAGATTTGAAGAGAAGTAATAAAATGAGCTCTAACATGGAAAGTAAGTGTTTCCGGACACATGTCCACATAACATATTTTCTTTCTTTGTGTGTGAGGAATGTTTCCTGAAAGTTTGGCCGTACCTTTTTGTAGCACTCTGTATATCTGTGATAGCTTCTTCTTCATTTCACTGGTAAACAACATTCAAGTCTCTCAGTCAGTTTTGTTTAAATTTGTTCAATTTGATTTGAAGACACAAATATATATTTAATTACAGTAATATTCTGTTGACAGTATTTGAACAGATCTTATGAGGTCAGGGTCAGTTTTGTGTAAGGTCTTTGAACTTCTCGTTTTGTTGTTCCACTTATATCATCACAAGAATTCTTTCCATGTGATAAGGAAAAGAAATTTAACTGTGCTAGTAAATCAGAATCATTATCTTGTTAGCAGACATTAATGAAGTTTTCTTATTTTTGCACTGCCTGCTTGCACCATCGCTAAAATAAATGACCATTGCAACATTACATATGATATTCTTAATTTCCCTTGTGAGGTGATGTTGAAAAGTGTACAGTCATGGAATTGCGATCAAGATGGTCACTAATTACACAAATAAATTTGCAATATACGTTGTCCTCTTTTTTAAAGTGGTTGACATTCTCAAGACATGGATTTCAAATGGCAAAGTTAGGAAAAGCTAAGCTCTGTGCAAATTTATTGAAGATGCTAACAAACAGTAGGCCTACTACCAAATGCCTGACCCCCTTCCCATCAACATATTCTATCTCATTGTGCCGATAAGTGGAACCATAACCCAAACAAGATGGAAGCCTCAACAGTTGCTGCAAAACCAACAAAAGTTGCAGACTGGGAAACACGGGCCGCGCTCCGCAAGAAGACACCACTACCACATGCAGTAAAGAAGAAAGTACCCACAGTAAGTACAGAATGTACATCATCTGCTGTTGAAGTGGTATCACATGCTTCCAAACAGTTTAGTCACGTATCATCCTGCAGAAGGTCATGTAAAGCACACTGCTATCTGTGTCTCAAGCCAGTGGCACCACAATAAGTACAGAATGTACAGTCTTAGACAATAAAACTGTCCGCCGGCCGGCCGCCACGGAGACTAAGACCGAGTCATTCACTTAAGGTGGCCAATAAAACTGACCGCCCCTGACAACTCTTAGTCCGGCCATCTGCACAATCTGGCAACACTGTAAGATGTGGAAGTGTTAGGAGGAAGTTTTGTCTACTTCCGAGACGTTGTCGGACTATTTGAGACCGTGGTCACAGTCCGCAGTTAGCAGCGGTGGGGCAAGGTCGTCGTGCCTGTGTACTCCTGGTAGCGCACCTATTACTGTTTACATTCTCAGCGGCGAGTGTCACGCGTCTGTGTCTTTGTAGTGCCATGGCGCACTCGTATCGCAAGTCCACAATTAAGATCACATTTTTGAAGCGGACTACGCAAGACCTCGGCACTTGACATTGAACGTTTCATCCGAGAAGAACTTCATATTGCACCTCAAGACATCATTGGGATCCACTTTTCTGTAACACAAAGTGTCGTCTACATAAAAATGATCAATGAAAAGGCGTGCAACGATGTTGTGTGCTCTCACGCTCATGGACTTAAATTTAAGCATTCTGATGGTCACATAGGAACTGTTACGATCGACCACGCTGGATTAGGCCTTCGCACTCTGAGGATCTTCGAGCTGCCATTCGAAGTCCCGCCGGATGTGATGACAGCTTTCAAACTGTACGGCAATGTGCTAAGCCATTTGGCTGAAAAATGGCAAACGTTTGAGACGTACCTCGTCTTAAATGGAGTGAGACAAATTAAGATTGAACTGACGAAGCATGTGCCATCCTATCTAGTAATTGGCGGCTGCAGAGCCATTGTCATGTACGACGGACAACCACGTACTTGCGCTAGCTGTGCCCAGGAACGACATGTCCGATCGGCCTGCATTCAACGCCGACTGACTCAGACACCGGTTGGTGAAGTTCCATCCCCGGCGACGCCTACTTCACTCCCCATCACGTATGCAGCGGCTGCAACCGCAACAGCTGTTCCTGCCCAGGATCGTAACACCATATTGCAGTCAGTGGTCGATGACAGTGTGGCGGACAGCATATCCCCCTCTACGACGACTTTGGCAGACTTGCCTCAAGACAGTGATCAATTGTGCCACCAAGACGAGCCTAAAGAGAAGATGGAAGTAGAAACTAAAATTGTCCCGACCTCTGCCATCCTACCAATGGAGACCGCATCAGATGATTGTCGCCCGCACTCTGACACAGAACAACATGTCCGGAAACAACAGTCCCTTCGAAAACGCAAGAAACGGCTCCATATGCCATCCGATGATTGCCTGCTTCGGATGTGTGACCCAGACGAATATCCGGCGTCGGACGACACTCAGGACTCTACCACCACAACTCAACCTTCCCATCTCGATGCTACGGCGGATACAATTTCTGAGCCTCGGTCTGACAACATCACTTCTGCTACTGAACATACGCGCAAGCGCTCTACTGACAGCACTAATCAACAGTTACCAATTGCTGCATCTGATTCTTGGGCAGATGATGTCTAGCATGAGCCACAGCACCAGGAGGATGCCGAAGGCAGAGATGCTCCCTCAGATGTACCCAGCACCAGCCAACATCAGTGACTACGGCTGTATCGTCAGTGTCTGTGGGACCGCCCCTGCCGCCCACACGTGGCCTCCTACACAACACATTTGCCGGCCTGCCTGACCAAACATACCGTCTAGCGACGATTAACATCGACAACATACGTGCCCGACATAAACTAGCGATGCTACAGGATCTACTCAACGCAGCAGACATCGACATTGCGCTCCTTCAAGAGGTGTAAGTCACCGACATCAAGGGACCCTACGGCTACCAGACTTGGGTCTCACATGCGTCTGCCAATGGCAGTTGTGTGGCGATCCTCCTCCGCGAAGGTATATCCGCAGAAGACGTCGAGTATCTCCCTGACGCTAGAGGCATGGCTCTTACTATCCAAGGAGTCAAACTTATTAATATCTATGCACCGTCAGGATCTGGTCGGCGTCGCGAACGATCCACCTTTTTCGCTCATACAATCACGCCCCTCTTTATGGGCCGTCAGGACGCTTTTATAATGGGAGGGGACTTCAACTGTAGCCAAGCACCTAAGGATCAGTTAACACATCATTTTCCCTGCGCAGAACTTACGACAATTATAAATAATCTTCAATTGGTGAACTCGTGGGAACATGTTTGTGGCGATCGGCCCGGATTTACTCACTACACCCGCCATTCCTCCAACCACATCGACCGGATTTACATCTCGCGCTCCATAGCTGTGGGGACAAGAGCTGCCGAAGTTTGGCCCACAGCTTTTTCTGACCACGAGGCCTACATCTGCGCTATTACCCTCGGCCGTCAGGAGATATGGCACAGCCGTGGTCCTTGGAAGTTGAACGTCGCCCTCCTAGTTCTCAGGAATGCCGCCGCCTTATAGAGAACACGTGGGACTCTTGTAGCCGCCGGCGTGGCACCTACCGGTGTGCACTGTCGTGGTGGTTACTCTGCGCCAAACCAGCCCTCCGGAAGATCTTGATAGGCTACGGCCGAGATGTTGCAGCATGGAAGAGACATACCATGGACTTTTACTACAGCATCTTAAGCGAATGTGCAACAATGCCGTACTCACCTGCACGGCAGGTGACGGTGAACCGTGCTAAGGCACAGATCATCAGATTAACGCGTTGCCACCTTGAGGGTGCGATCGTCAGAGCGCGCACTCAAGACAGAGTGGCCCAGGAGGAACCGTCTATGTACCACGTCATTACAGAACGACGGCGCCGACGCAGGACACTGATCCAAGCTATCACGACGGAAGACGGGCGACGCCTTGATACCCAGCCCGATATAGGAAACGCCCTTCATGCTCACTACACTAGGCTGTACGCGGAACATCGACATCCCCCAAAGGTGATCGCTGAAGTCTCTCAACTCACTTATGGCTCGATCTCTCCGACAGCAGCGGCGGATTTGACTGCAAATGTAACGGAAGAGGAAATCATTGAAACAATACAGGCTGGGGTTGCTCATAAGTCCCTGCTACCTGATGGCCTTCCTCTGGAATTTTACCGGACGTATCAACAATTTCTGGCACCAGCGTGGACTGATATTTGCCGCGATCTTATGTCTCCCACGACGCAGATACCTGGGGTCTTCCTAGAAGGACTGATTGTGCCCATACACAAACCACGAGGCAGATCCTGAATCAGTGACTATCGGCCCTTGACCTTACGCAACAGTGACTTGAAGATTTTCACCCGGCTTCTGGCGGCACGCCTAAAGCGATCAGTACGATGTGTTGTGTCGCAGGACGAGGCATCGTTAGGTGATGACCATAATATTCGCACTGCATTGTGCCGATATAGAGATATGATCGCGCTAGCCAAAGCTCGCCAACTGCCAGGAATTTTGGCCTCACTCGACTTTAGCCAGGCCTTTGACAGAGTCGACCACACATTTTTGATGGAGGTACTGCTACACATGGGGTATCCGGACGTCATAGTTAATGTACTGATGCGTCTCCTACGCGGCGCGACGTCCAAAGTGTTACATAATGGCCGTCTTACGCCGCCGATACAGATCCAGCGATCGGTGCGACAAGGCTGCCCTCTTTCGGCGATATTGTACGCCCTCGTCTTGGAACCACTCCTGTGCGGCCTCCGACAACGCCTGCCTGGGATGTCCCTTGGTGGACACACTTTCTGCTGCACTGCCTATGCGGATGATCGTGTAGCACTGGCGTGGGTGGCGACCTACGGCGCGGCATCGGGGAGCCATCTCAATCTCCACAAATCACACGCTCTGTCTATAGGCAGAGGCCTACCCTACGAGAGTGTGACACAATCCGCTTTCTTGGCATTGATTTCACATCTGACATGAAGCGTTCAACAGCCCTTAACTACAGACGTTTATTGAATCAGATGAGAGCAGGAATAAGTGACCACCGTCTGAGACATCTAGACCTACTGCAACGGACACGATATACTAACGCCTATTTGGCGTCACGTATCCCCCATTTTGCACAGATACTCCCCATACCACCTACCCTGGCTCACCGCATGTTGGCGGTTTTGGGATTCTTTGTTAATATGGGCATGTTATTTAAGATTCGTTACGAGTCCCTAACCCTCCTGAGGAACAGAGGGGGTTTAGGCCTTTGTCATGTTCAGAACAGAGCGAAGGCCCTGTTTGTCAGCTGTCACCTGCAACTGTGGCGACGAAGTCCGACGTGCCTCACAAGTCTCTTGCTGGAAGCCTTACGACCAATCTCACTCGCACCCCCTGTGATGATATCGGACATCCCGGCACCTTTCTTCTACATTAGCCAATTCTTCCTTGAATTAAGCTACATCCGCACTGCACTAATACCCACACGCTTGATGATGACGAGGGCGATATATGCTGCCATGCAAATGAACATGACGCCGAATGTGATTGAAAGCAAACACCCCAATACAAAGTGGCGAGCTGTGTGGCAGGCAGTGAATGTCACCACCCTTGATACTGACGTGCAATCTGCATGGTACGTAACTGTTAATGGGAAACAGTTGTGCCAGTCTCGCCTACATCACATCCACCTCGCTGATTCCCCCTTGTGTGCCACATGCCAAGTGATTGACACGGATGAACATCGTTTCGAATGCGGGTCGGCAAAGGACGTATGGTATTTGATGCGTCAGATATTGGCTTTTCTCACACACACGACTCCCGACAGGATAACTACCCGATCACTTCTTTTCCCCGATAAGATTTATTTCCCCAAGAGCAAAAACGAACTCTGTGACGTGGATCAGCGGCCACGCTGTTTACTACCTCTTCGGTAATGGCTAAAAGACACTACCCGATTTTTGGTATTACCTCAACGAACGACATTGTGCGACCGTCAAGAACCCTAAATATAGGCAATATTTTTTTCTAATTTCCTTTGGAGCGCATTCCATAATCCACCTCGCAGCTGGATTATCGATGACAAGAGGAGATAACCTTAGCACCTCTTCCAAGTTCCTTTTTTATGAGATTGAACAAACAACGGAAACAACACAGCAACAAGAAGACAGTCATCGAAAAATTCGCAGCGGGCTATAGTATGGAGCATCCTTTGTCGTAACGGGACGACTTCCTATTTAAACGGCTCTGAGCACTATGGGACTTAACTACATCTACATCTACGTCTACATCCATACTCCGCAAGCCACCTGACGGTGTGTGGCGGAGGGTACCCTGAGTACCTCTATCCGTTCTCCCTTCTACTCCAGTCTCGTATTTTTCGTGGAAAGAAGGATTGTCGGTATGCTTCTGTGTGGGCCTTAATCTCTCTGATTTTATCCTCATGGTCTCTTCGCGAGATATACGTAGGAGGGAGCAATATACTGCTTGACTCTTCGGTGAAGGTAAGTTCTCGAAACTTTAACAAAAGCCCGTACCGAGCTACTGAGCGTCTCTCCTGCAGAGTCTTCCACTGGAGTTTATCTATCATCTCCCTAACGCTTTCGCGATTGCTAAATGATCCTGTAACGAAGCGCGCTGCTCTCCGTTGGATCTTCTCTATCTCTTCTATCAACCCTACCTGGTGCGGATCCCACACTGCTGAGCAGTATTCAAGCAGTGGGCGAACAAGCGTACTGTAACCTACTTCCTTTGTTGTCGGATTGCATTTCCTTAGGATTCATCCAATGAATCTCAGTCTGGCATCTGCTTTACCGACGATCAACTTAATATGATCATTCCATTTTAAATCACTCCGATTGCGTACTCCCAGATAATTTATGGAATTAACTGCTTCCAGTTGCTGACCTGCTATTTTGTAGCTAAATGATAAGGGATCTATCTTTCTATGTATTCGCAGCACATTACACTTGTCTACATTGAGATTCAATTGCCATTCCCTGCACCATGCGTCAATTCGCTGCAGATCCTCCTGCATTTCAGTACAGTTTTTCATTGTTGCAACCTCTCGATACACCACAGCATCATCTGCAAAAAGCCTCAGTGAAGTTCCGGTGTCATCCACCAGGTCATTTATGTATATTGTGAATAGCAACGGTCCTATGACACTCCCCTGCGGCACACCTGAAATCACTCTTACTGCAGAAGACTTCTCTCCATTGAGAATGACATGCTGCATTCTGTTATCTAGGAACTCTTCAATCCAATCACACAATTGGTCTGATAGCCCATATGCTCTTACTTTCTTCATTAAAAGACTGTGGAGATCTGTGTCAAACGCCTTGCGGAAGTCAAGAAACACGGCATCTACCTGTGAACCCGTGTCTATGGCCCTCTGAGTCTCGTGGACGAATAGCGCGAGCTGGGTTTCACACGACCGTCTCTTTCGAAACCCATGTTGATTCCTACAGAATAGATTTCTAGTGTCCAGAAAAGTCATTATACTAGAACATAATACGTGTTCCAAAATTCTGCAACTGATCGACGTTAGAGATATAGGTCTATAGTTCTGCACATCTGCTCGACGTCCCTTCTTGAAAACGGGGATGTACTGTGGTTATCAGTCCCCTAGAACTTAGAACTACTTAAACCCAACTAACCTAAGGACATCACACACGTCCATGCCCGAGGCAGGATTCGAACTTGCGACCGTAGCAGTCGCGCGGTTCCGGACTGCGCGCCTAGAACCGCTAGACCACCGTGGCCGGCGGCTTCCTATTATTCTGTTTATGTAGCCGAAGAGGAACGGCCTTCCTTTTATACATTTGTATGAAAATACAATGAAATAAAAGTAAAAAAAAAGCAGAAAAACAAACCTTCCAAAATTCTTTTTCCTTTTTTTTCATTTTTGTTAAAAAAAGTGGCTACGATAGCTGGCTATGAAAAAAATGCCCATTTGTGTTACGTACGCATTTTGTTATTTTAAGTAGCGTAAAAAAAAAGCCGGAACTCTAACGACCAGACAAAAGATGGTATACGGTGCAAATATCTACACACACCACTGCTACCACACGTAGAGGAAGAACCATGGCATAACCACAGAAACCGAGGGAAACGAACCGTTTGTCACAAGCGACTCCAAAAAAAAAAAAAAAAAATGTTGCAAACGTCGTGCGCTCTAAACTTACAGCCGCCTGTCCGCGCCCGACTGTATTTTTATTTTTACCACATTTTGATCTAAAGTTATGAGTCTGACTGAACATCGAAGATAATTCGCTTAACATTCCACCCACCAGCAATAACAAGTATTCCAGAAACAATTCTGCAGGACAGCTCGTGGCAGCGTCGCGATCATAACAGCTTACGATCGAGCGTTTCCTCGCACTGCAGCGGCTACTGGCCACAGCCAGACGCCACCCGCCGCCTGAAATCCGGCGCCACGCTGTTAGTGTATCTATCAACTGTCATTTTCGAATTTGAAGTTCTAGTTATCATTTTGCAGTTAAGCACTGGATTTTGCATACTTGAAAATCATGAACTACAATTAAGCATTGTAAAATTGAGTCGCAAGTGGAAAAATGTGTAACATCTGCAACAAAAATCAACGGAGTGACTATTATTGAACGTCGTCAGGTCGCTCATTGAGCATTCGTATGCAGTACTGTTACTGGTGACGTGTTATGATGCCTTTATCGTTAACTTCCTAAGAAGAAATGAAAGGCTGAGCCCCTCCAAAAGACATAAACTCGAGAAAAGAGTAGTGTGAACATAATATTTTACATCTGATAGCTCCAAAAGTGTGTTTTGGGCTACGAATTCTGCCCATAAATATGGGTTATAATTACGTTACATTGCTGCTAGTAGACATATCTCTCACTTTTTCTTAGACAGTTGCTAGCTGTTACTCCATCATAGGAATTTATGTGCGCAGCATTGTTGCAATACAGACGTTCAAATTATCCGATTTCTGTAATTTCATTCCGATAGAAGATCGTCGTAATCGGATTCAGCCAGTCAGTCTTAATGTGGATATCCGACTACGACTCTCATCACAATATAGACTGGGTGAACCACATTCTTAATCGGACTGTTGAATCCAGATCACGTATCTATGACAGGGAATGACTTCTTAAACACTGTGGAAAATAATAATCCAATATTCTTATTACAAATACGTAATATAAATATATGAACTAACGAGATAACAATGTATTTACAGGAGCAGAGCCCCATCCATCATAGCAAAGCAGTGCGAGACTGGTTTCAGGGCCTAGAGAGGATAAAGCTGTTGCCGCTTGTTCCACGATCACCGAACATCAACCAGATAGAGAATATGTGGGCAGAGGTAACAAGGTCATTGCCATGTGGACCTACAAATACAAGCGACCTTTGGACGAATATAGAAAACGTATGGTGGGAAGTAAACCATCAAGCTACACTGTCGACGACTTAATGAAATCAATTCCCCTACACCCTCGAGATATCTTACGTAATGATCGTGGGTGGGTTGGTTACTAAAAGTACACTCGTCCACAAAACCCATGTGGACAATTATCTGGTAATCGGTCAAGCTTTGCTTTGTCGCAGCGCTTTAGCATACAACAAGTCCATTTACTTTCAGTCCCCTCCTTACAATTCTTGCAATGTAAGGTAATTGAAAAATCTCATCCACTCGACGCCAACTGAGGAACTGACTGGTGCATGTGTTGTTCAACACACAGTGGTTGTCACCCTCACTGGAATCAATGACTGTTTGTGTGTGTGTGTTTTCGTGTTAACGCACAATCTGAATCAATACTATTAACATTAGAGAGACAACCAACAATAAATATTGCATCAAATATGACTGTAAAGTATTTTAATGCGATGAGAAGTTACAAACTGAATTTTTACCCAACCCACGACCTGCATATTACGTTACTTGAAGTAAGATGTATTAACTCCGTAGTATCGTTAGCAGAGACAGTGCGCTCTTGTTGTCGAGGCTCGCGACAAGTGCAGCGATTAGCAGTGCCCAATGCCGCCGCGATTTGTTTCTGTTGGCTGAGCGTGGACACTGCAAGCAGACGCTTCGCCATGAACAGAAAGAAATCACCTTGGCTCTGACTGCAGTGAGCGGATATCACTGCCTGCGTGTTCTTATAGTAACCAACGTGAGACTCTACTCGCAGGTGGCATGGAGCAATTGCAACGGGTATCATGTCATTAGTCATCAGAATATTAACCAGTGATGAAATGTCCACTCTATTTGAATCCCAAGAAAATAGGAACCTTCTCACAAAGGAATGTGGGGTGATATCAAAATTTATCCAACATACAAAAATTATCTGCAGGGCTTTCACGTATGCAGTAATAGCACACAAGGAAATACTATGTCTTGGAAGCGTATATTTCATTTCCTCTTCTCATATTAACGCCCTTGTTTTAATATGAATTGAGAAAATATACACGAAAAACTAAAGTTCCTGGGAAGCATATAAGTCATTTTCTCTTCTCATATCACAACTTTTGTTTTAGTATGAAGTAAAAAAATAAACAGTTTAGGGTTGTGAAGCATAATATGACACCAGATTCTTATCGTAGGCGCTATCGGAAACGCCAAAAGCAGGGAGCTGTCCATTCTTTTGTCCAACAGTCTGTTTCCTTTCATGCATTACTCCCGCTAGGAGATTCTTATTTAAGGACTTGTGGGCATCAAGTTCTTCAGCAGAACAAGTCTTATGTTATTGTGATAATTACGGTATGGAAAAAAATGTAACAAAGACGAGTTCCGCTAGAGCAGTGAGGATATTTGCACATGTCTGTAGTCGTCAATGACTGCCAGCTGCCACAACGCTTCACAGAATCCTTGCGCAGGCAACACAACTGTGCGTGCACTTCAGACTTCAGTGAGACGTCAGAAGATGGATGAAAGCGTCAAATTAACGTCGCTTTCCGAGTCGTATTCGATCCAGAATGAGGTGTTATTAAGGTAGTTGAGCGTTCTAGCAATTACACTTTTATAATTCCCATATGAGTATTTCGATAGCCAAAAGAACCCGTTAGTGTGAAACTATCGGAAACTGCATTAATATCAAACTGCAAGAACTTGAGACAATACGTGGACTCTTCTCTTTGTTGGGTGCCCTATTACTGTTATTTAGCATTCTCTCCGCCCTAGTCGCAATGCAAATGGAACTTCAGAGGCGCTTTCCGCTATTCTTGACAAACATCAGCTACCTGTAATCACTGAGAGTCACAACTGCGTGATGATAATGGTTCAGGTTGTCAGTAGTTGTGGTGGTGTTATGCTGTCAAACTGCTTACAGTAACGTTAATGGTGGCGCACATAATTTAGCGCTGACTACCTACTTACGTAAGGATAGTGTTTTGGCGTCGTCGCTTATATTCATTTGGCCTCAGCTTGAATAATCCGACTTAACGAACATAGTACTCCAACTGCGGGCTCCTAATACAGAGATTATCGTGCGGATATTACATTTATTCTGCAATAAAATGCTTAACAAATCTTACCCTCAGCTATGTAACTGGAATAACTCATTTCACAGGTACTCCATGTTGCACTTGGTTAAGTGATCAGTTCGCTGTAATCCTGCTTGTACTGTTCGTAAATACTCGTATACTTCAGAAATGGTTCAAATGGCTCTGAGCACTATGGAAGTCTTATACAGCTCCAATCGCCATAGTACTTTCGGACGTAATCTAGGCTGGTGTGCTACGTTATCAGGAGCGTTCCTAATCCCAGGATGTAGAGAGAGGAACAGAAGTTTCGTGATGCCTGTCTTAGTGATATGAATTAGTTTAAAATCACGTCTTTAATTCCAAGTCCTCCGTTTTGCCTCTGCAAAGTCGCCGTGTCGAAGGATACTTTGACGATATTTTGTTTCCACAGATACCAAGAAGCTACAGCTTATATTTTTATGTGCAGTGACCTGCAGTATCGGTAAGACTGCTCCGACGTAATATATTTTTCTGAGTATGTATGCATTTTTAATCTGAACTTTGTGCAGTCGGTCTAACGATCGCATGCCGTGGTCCTTCAACAAGGTTCCGATGACATTAAGTTTCCGCTCCCAATTGTTTCTTGGCCATGCGCTTGGGATTCGCCCTTAACTACAATCCGAGTTGGAGTCTCTCTTCAGTTACATCTAACCAGTGCGTACCTATTGCACTATTGTAAGAACCGAGATGCAGTATTTTGGTATTAAAATTTTGTAAATCCGTGTTCGAATCTGGTCAGGCACAAATTTTCATGTGACGCTGTTGTTCTATTTTTATGGCCATGACAGCCTGGACATCTGTCCTTCAATCTTTAATTGATTAAGAAGTCTGTCTATTTCGATTCGTTGTGTCTGTTCTTTCGGAAATGCCCTAAGAACACACACACACACACACACACACACACACACACACACACACACATTTATATCATAAGTGCTATTCGGAAAACGTTTGGCAACTCAGTGATAGTGACATACTGGAGATGCATCAACCTACTCATTTCACTAGATATTGTTGCAATTTTCTGAACAATTCCTGTTCTTATGAGTGACAGCGACAGTGTCTCTCATCGTTTACTTTGTCGGAAACGTGCTTCTTTCTGCCCTAGGCTATACTATAGCAATGAGTGATTGCTCACGTTCTTGATACCTCAATGGACGTGCTGCTGCAACTGTAACCAAAGATTCGAATCCCACTGGAAAAGTATGTTTCAAGTCAGATGGTTTTGCTCCTCCCCTACTGTCACTGAAAACGATCACAACGAAATTAAGTATAGGTATTCTATGAAACCCTTGAGTTCATACTGCGGTGCTGTGAAGATGAAAAAGTAGTTTTCACAATTATCAGATGACAGATGGAATTTGTCAGATTCCACTAATTATGGTTGCATCATTAACTGTTGGTTCACAGGCGCTTTTCTGCAGCTTATTGTAACTGTTATTTGTATGTTAGAGCTGGAAGAAAAGAAACATCAAATTTTCGCCATATGGAATGTTCGAATTCACCTTAAGTCTTCATGTTTCGAGCAAAGGCAGAATATCCGTCAGCAAAGCTGACAACAATAAGCCAGGCCATGCCTGTCTTCTGTTGGATGTGCCAATGACAGTGATCTCAATAACAATATTGTACAGCTAAGAGGCATTGCCAACTCAACCACTGGAGAAGCTCCAAAATTGTGAACCGCGTCTGGTGAATACGCTTTCAATATTTCGATCCGATTGAGACAGTAAAACACAAATATATGACATTTAGTTTGCATTCAGTACATCGATGTATTACTAGTAAGTGCACTCTAGTCTCTAAACCTAGTTACAGAAATGCGAATAAGACTCATAGGCCCTTGCCACCCGCAACTTTGAGACGAAACTATAGTCGCTTCCGAAGTCACTCACAGAATACATCAGCTGGTATCCTTCCTGGCGGTATAACTGAAACTTGGCAACAGCGGAGAATATGTTTGGCAACTCAGTGACCGTCGAGTTACTTCCTTGATGGCACAGAACTATCCTGCTCAATTCACTTGATATTACCGTGTCATTTCAATTGAATGCTGTGAGTGATTTTCTCCTGAGACGTAACATAAGGATATCAGTTAATGCTTTTGAGTCAACGAAAGTGGTTCCACACGGGAAATACAACTACTCTCGCCTCTTATGTTGCGATTTATTTGGCATAACTGCTACTGAGCCAGTAAGTACGTCGATGACCCCCCCCCCCCCCCCCTGTTCGCTAGCTCCTGGGCAACGTGCTTGCCTGTCAGGTGCACGCTGCCTTTGTTCACCTTTCGAGACTCGCTGAATGCAAGATTTTTAATTCTTTTGTAGCAGAACTACAAGCAGGCAGATACAAATTCAATGAGGGTATGGTAAGACAACGCTCTAGCAAAATTCGTCTTGCTTCTTTTAGTAACCCTTAGTGTCAAAGCGAAAAACCTTACAGTACTGCCAAATTCATAATGCCACTTTTGTTTTCTGCCGACATACTTTTTGTTGTTGTGAATACGTAATTTTATCTATGAACTGCCACATTTTCATAATAATTACGAAGCAAATCATGTGAGGGAACACTTCACCAACTTGTCGGGAAGGTGGAAAAAGCACTACCCTTTCTGGATGCTCTCTGTATCTTCCTGGATGTCGAGGGGGTTCAAGTAATACGACCTTCGAGTAAATGGTTAGAGATGAAGAACCCAATGGTGAATGAACTCATAGATGAGCTGAATGCGAGAGACTACTCTTGAAAAGAATAGGTAGACGATTTATTCACAGTAAGACTTAGCAAATTTGCTAGTACTGTTAAACCTATGTGCACTGAACATTGTGAAAAAGTATTTTAGACAAGCCGCACGAAAACTGGTGTAGTATTATTTATGGGGAAGCATGTCCAGCACATATACTGAAAAATTATGTTTGTCAATGAAACTTTAGAGAGGGTTGTAGTGTATCTATAGGTAGCCCTGAATGGAAAACTGTTATGAACACCTCACATAAAGAATATATTCCACTGCGAAAGATAATCTTATAAGCACTAGAAGCTGCTGTAGGGTAAAGTGGGGTCTAAACCCAGTATGTACTGGATATACACCTCTGCAAAAATACCAATGATAATTTATAGTCATATATTATGAACAAAGTCGAACAGAAGGTGGCTGCTAGAGAGTCTGGCAAAGTGCAGAGACTGGCCTGCTTACACAAACAGATGGAATTAGCAGGACATCCACTCTTGGGATGGATATTAGGCTAGTCATGCCCACCTTACACCTGTGGCGTAATACGGAGGCCGCAGCTGGGACACAAAGGCTAAAAATTGTAAATAACTGGATATAGTTAGAATATACGGAATCCCAAATCAGTATGGCGATGGCTGGGGAAATGCCGACTAACTATACAATAACTTCTAGCTGTTTCCATAAACCTTGGCATGTAACAGTTGGAAGCAGGGAGCAGTGGAAGAACGAACCACTACACCGTTCAGGAGACATAATATAGCGGTAAACTGACAGGTCTAAAACAGATGAAAGCACCGGGTCTGGTGTACGGCCTAGAATCTCTTTAGGGAAGATGGCCACAGTATTACACAGTATCTTCTATCAGCATGTGCACGGAGGTGAATTAGAGTATACCCTACAAAAATTGTAGCATCTACTTTTATTCAGACAGCCAAGCAGCTCTGAAATCTCTATCAGCCCCTGCAACTAGACCGAAGGTCGTTGCAGAATGCCATGAAGCATTTTCTTCCGGACATGTCCGAAAGAACAGACACCACACATATATCCATATACAGAGTGTTTCAGGAGGAATATTAGATATTTCAGTAGGTGAAAGTACAGACGAATTGCATAAAAAAATTCCATATAAATGCGTCCACTTTTTATTGTGTACAGATACAGCTGTTAGTACGTAACCCTAACAAACTCAAAGCAAAGGCAACGAGGAGATTCAAAGTAGATTTTCAAAAACTCCCCCACCAACTTCAATGCACATTTGACTTCTCTTTATAACACCACGTGTAGGTCGTCTTTGCGTTCTTTTATGAGGGCTGCACTATTCATAATCCGAACGATCAAATCGGCTCTTGGGTTTACTTTTTCTTTGTGGACTTCGCCTTTAACCATCCCCGCAGGCAAAAATCGAAAGAGATAAGGTCCGGGGACCTTGAAAGCGAAGAAAAGTGCCCATATCTAATGATCCATCTTCCGGTAAATGTTTGGTTTGGATAATGTGTCACCTGAAAACTAGAATTGTAAGTAGGCTGTTTAGGTTTTCTTATTGGTAACGCCAAATAGCGCTCCATATGAAAATCACTGGCTGTACTGTATGCAGTCAGTGGCTGGTTGGCATTGTTGTAATACTCGCCATTGTAGCGTTGGGCAGATGGATGTGAACAGCGCGTAGCGTTGCGCAGTTGGAGGTGAGCCGCCAGCAGTGGTGGATGTGGGGAGAGAGATGGCAGAGTTTTGAAATTTGTAAGAATGGATGTCATGAACTGATATATATATATATATATATATATATATATATATATATATATATATATATATTATGACTATTAAGGTAAATACATTGTTTGTTTTCTATTAAAATCTTTCATTTGCTAACTGTGCCTATCAGTAGTTAGTGACTTCTGTAGTTTGAATCTTTTATTTAGCTGCCAGTAGTGGCGCTTGCAGTATTGCAGTAGCTTGAGTAACGAAGATTTTTGTGAGGTAAGTGATTTGTGAAACGTATAGGTTAATGTTAGTCAGGGCCATTCTTTTGTAGGGATTTTTGGAAGTCAGATTGCGTTGCGCTAAAAATATTGTGTGTCAGTTTAAGCACATTCGTGTATAATTGTTCAAAGGAGACGTTTCATATGTCGACACTTAGCCGAGGATACCTCACTGGAATCTTCTGATTTTTTTCTTGTAGTTTGTGTAATTAGTGTAGCTTTTGTTTATTGCTAGCGCGTAATTATAGAGAGAATTTCCTTTGTAGTTGTAGTTTTTCATTGTTGTACAGGAAAACAGTTGTGGCATGCATGTAGATTTGCACCAAGTATTTCGCAGTTGCGCTTGCTATTAACTAGATATTATTTTCAGTGCTACGTTAATATGTTCTCTTATTTTGCTCTTCAAATTGTGGTTTTCTGTGTTGTCGTGTGAAATATTGTGACAATAATGGCGTGTGAAAAACGTAATACTAGGCTCCAAAGTAAACTGAGAAATGACGGTGAAGACGAAAGCAGTGCGTTAGCGCCAACATGTAATGAATTAATTAATGTTCAAAGTAGTAATTTGGTAATTGTGCATAGGGAAATGGAGCGGGCTGCAAATAATGGCGTAGGCAGTGAAACAATTAGTGAACAGTGAAGCATTATCGATCGATCGGTCGGCAACAGCTCGCCTCAGGATTCCGAAATGACAGGACACAATCTTGCAAATACTGTAGATTCAGATTTTGCGTCCTCACCGTTTTCTCAAATAAATCAAGACACATTTTCTGCTTTTCAAAATGCGAATATTGTCGGTTCAAATGCAGTGCCGAATAGCACTGAGGAACATGTTTCAGACACCAGTGCACTGTTATTACAGTTAATGCAACAAATGGGACAATGGCTACAAAAGTTAGACACAATGCTTGCACGAAGTCAGAAACAAATGGACAAAATCTTCAAAAGTTAGACACAATGGAACAAAGTAAGAGACAAACACAGCAACAGTTAGACACAATGGAACAAAATCTTCGGAAGTTAGACACCAAACTTGAACAAACACGTGAAGATTTAACTGCTGAGTTACATAACATTGAATCTAAATGTCAAAAAATCTGTAATGACGTAAAAACTCAAATTTGTGAGCATTTTCAACCTATTTTTTCGCGGCATGAAAATGCATTACAGAATCACGGAGCAGCCATAAAAGAACTGCAAACTATTGTTCGTGAAAATCACGACACCTTGCAAGCTAAAATGGACTCAGTTGCATCCACCGATTCGGTTACGCAACTTGCAAGAACTCAGGAAAACTTAAAGGACACAGTAGATTCGATTTCAACACAAATGGACACTCTGAAACTTGGTTCAGAAAAACACACTGAGGAAATGTGCTCACTATCGGAGAAAGTAGCCGAACTTTCGGATCAGTTCACTAATTTATCTGCAAAGGTAGATGATGATCTGATGACACAAGACCTGTAGCCATTACTGACACAGAAGTGTATGAACAAATTAAGAAATTCAAACAAAATCAGAATCAAATTAATACGCTATACCAAACAAAAATCCGGGAAGTTCAAGATCAGCTGACACAGGTAATACAAAGAACGTATTTCAGAGGACACTCGCGCTCCAACACGGGAAGAGGAACTTAGAAATACGGAAAAGCCACAAAATAATAACACAGGGCATTTCGGAAATCATGAGAGAAATTGGCAAGGTGCACCGAATTTTGAGATGGAACCGTCGACACGACGTAACAATGACCGATATGCTACTCGCCGACACGATGATTTTGACTATAAGCTGTTCATTACTGCACGTAAATTCAAAACATTTAAGAATTCTGGCAACGACATTCATCCACAAGCGTGGCTCCATCAATTCTATCATTGTTTTCCTCCCAACTGGTCATTAGAGCACAGATTAGAATTTATGTGTGGCTACTTGGAGAATGAACCAGCTGTAAGAATGCGATCGGTCATTCACGATTGTCACAGTGAAGGAGAATTTTATAATGCCTTCCTCTCAGCATATTGGTCTCAAGCTACACAAGACCGAGTAAAACATAGTATCACAATGATGAAACATTTCGAACAATCTGAATTTTCCAGTCTTGTCAAATGTTTCGAAGACATGTTACATAAGAATCAGTATCTTTCAAACCCATACAGCCCCTCAGAAGTCATCCGCATTTGCTTAATCAAATTACCTGAACATTTACGACAGATTATTTTAGCAGGACGATGCAAAGACGATATTGAAGCTTTTCAAGGACTGTTACAAGAACTGGAAATTGACACTGACAATCGCGGAACGCGAAAACAGGAGCACAACAATTACAGGTCACACCTGTCACAATTCCGCGATGACAGAAATAATACACGACATGGCTATTCGTACAACGTAAATCGTGACCAAAACAAACACCAACCGTATGACAACCGTTGGCAGGCAGAGTAGTAATAATTACAGGGAAAGATCACCTCTCCGCGGTAATGACTATCACAGAGACAATCAGAGAAACAGACAATATGGAAACCAAAATAATTATTATCAAGGGAGACAGAATAACTTAAGACGCAACGGTCCAGCGCGCAGTTACGATTCAGGGAGAAATTTTCCACCACGTGACCGATAAGAAAGAAACTATGGAATCTACCGACATGACGACAGACGATATGATCGTAACGACAGACCTGAATTGCAGCAGAACTGGCGGGATTCAAACGTTCAGAAAACCATTGCTTTTGCTAGCCCAGTGCTAACAAAATCTGAAAAAAAAATATCTCGTTACTGAATTAGAAGCTTTAGCTATCGTTTGGGCACTTAAAAAATTCCGTTTCTTTCCTTATGGTAAGCACGTAAAAGTATGCAGTGATCATTGTGCATTACAATTTCTTATGTCTTCAAAATTAAATCACGACAGGTTAAAACGTTGGGCATTGTTTCTGCAAGAATTCCACTTCACAATAGTCTAAATCCCCGGCAAGGAGAACATTGTTGCGGACGCACTGTCACGCGCACCAGCTGGGCTTGAGAAAAGTAACACAGAAAGCAACCTCGAGAAAAATTTCAGTATTCTTTACATTCAGAAAGTCGCCTTTGAAAACTTCATCACCACATCTTTAAAGGACATTGCCCATGAACAAGATAAAGATCCAATTTGGAAAGACATCAAAAGTAAATGGCATGAAAAGACACACACAAAGATTCGGCATTATTATCTGGTTAGAAACAACATACTGTTCAAACTATGCACTGTTGATGACAAGCTATGGGTACTTTGCATTCCAGACGATTCCGTTAATAAGCTCATTTGGTACATTCATTTCAGCTATGCACATTTTGGTCCACGAAAACGTTATCTTATTCATCGAACGACTTGTTATTTTAACAATATGGAAAAGAGAATTCGAAGAGTCTTGTCTATTTGTAAACTTTGTCAACAGGCGAAACCATCTACTGTCTCGCATCGTGCTCCATTGTTTCCTATCATTCCTTCTAAATTAAAAGAATTTGCTGCTGTTGATCTCTTGGGTCCGCCTGTCAGAACATCTAATGGATTTTCGTATGTTCTAGTCGCTGTTGAACGTACTTCAAAATTTGTTTCTTTCACTCCGTTACGTGAAGCCACTGGACGGTCTTTATCCAACGCCTTTGTTAAAAATTTCTTACGTGAAGTTGGACACATTTCAGATAACGGACCGCAATTCAGATCTGCTGTTTGGTCACGCATGCTTCGTAACCATAATATCAAATCTGTTTTTATTTCATTGTACTCACCACATTGTAATCCGTCTGAACGGATTATG
This sequence comes from Schistocerca gregaria, assembly GCF_023897955.1. NCBI lineage: Eukaryota > Metazoa > Arthropoda > Insecta > Orthoptera > Acrididae > Schistocerca > Schistocerca gregaria. The sequence goes on along the minus strand of NC_064921.1, from coordinate 623,696,500 downwards.
AAAGAAATCAATAAGCTTTGCAGACTTTATTGTCACAGAAAGCATCAGCATTGGGACAGATATTTACACTTATTTCAAAACGCGCTGAATGAAATGCCTCATGACTCCACTGCTTTACCACTTGTTCTTGTACTGAAGAATAAAGAACCACCGAACAGAATCAGAGAGCTTGTACCTTTTCCGAATACACGTAAACTTCGACACAAAGACATAATTGATTTCGCTATTAAAAATATAAATTCTGCTGCAGACAAAAGAAGAAAATTACACGGTAAAGCAAACGCAAAGAAATTATATATTGGTCAGAAAGTTCTCATTAAAGCTCATTCATTGTCACATAAGAAGAAACACTTGAGTCACAAATTCTTTCTAGTTTACAATGGACCTTACTGAATCCGATGTATACCACTTGATAATTGCGTTGAAGTTGAAACTCGGCGTACTAGGAAGAATAAAGGTTTACACCACATTTCACATGTAAAACCGTTTATTGAAAGTTAATCTGCTTTTTAACTTTGTCTTTGCCATAAAACATTTCACTTCACATTTCTAGTATGCTTTGTCACACTGAGAAACTGTTAACATGCAACAATGTTTTGAAGTTAACTATCCAGTCTAGAACCTAGGGAACATTTTTAAACAGAAATTACGAATGCATTGTTATAGTGAACAGACGACACAGTGTTGTTATTTGTGCATTCTTTCTCGTTAGTTGCGAGATTACGTAACGACTATAAGGCTTACATACTTAGAACATATACTGTTAATTAGATTTTAATGCAACATTTTGGTTTAGTTGAAAAGACATTCTTTATTTGAAGTACTTTCTGTGAGATTAAAGATGACTTAGCATTTGGTTTCTTTGATAGCTACACGATTATAGCACGACGCTACTAATGTGTGACACAATTTACATTGTGCTTTTGCGGTGTATCTGTTTTATATCTGCAGAGTTTTTCTGAATTCTTCTGGAAAGGAAAACATGTTTTAGTAGCAACTTTGTGGTATGGCTACAATGAGACAGCCTTTTCTGTAGCACAACAATACGTTACAGTTCAGTACTTACTTCATAATGGCAATAAGCGTAGTATCTACGATATCTACACGCAAAGCATTTCACTTTTGTTTATCATGAGGTAAGTACATTGACTTCTGCAGAACTTAGCTTTCGAAGGACGATAACTACGACACTTCCACAGAGATTATCTTACAACAAGACGCACAGTTTAGCGCTACAGTACACGTATTTGAGTGATTAATTTTGTACTTAAAACATTTATTTTTAAAGATATTTGAAGTACAATGATACAAAGGTTTTCAGTGATACATTTCATTCCATTGCTGTAATCTGTAACACCTGAGGATATAATTACACGTTCCACATCATTACAAAGTGTCGTATTCATGATCTATAGAACAAGTATTAATCTAATCTAATCTAATCTACATTAATCCTCAAGGGGGTACACGCCTACTTTGTGTACCATGTGTTTGGCAAGCACAAGGAGCCCAAGCTAATATGGTATTTGCTTATACAACTTTACACATTACATATTTCTCTAACACATAAATTACACAGCTATCTGATCATTTAACTGGAACAGACTAACATTTATTTTACTACATCAGTGACACATGTTTACATAATTACACAGTTGAATATCTTCACACTTATGAAACTGTATTTTGTCTGTACTTTGTGAACTTTTTTTTTTAATCATTGTGATACTACGAGAGCTTTGAATGATGTATTTGGTATGGGATCATGATTTTTAAAGTACGTTTGAGGTAAATGACACTATTGACACGAGCAGAGAATTTGTTTTAGGTTTTGAAATTATTGGAGGAAGCTACGACGATTTTGAGAGTTGACTGAGGTGTTATGATGTTATTATTACGATGACAATGTGTATTATGCTGTTGCGGTATGTTTATGATCAGTAAGCTGATGCTATATGAGTTATTTGATTATGCTACGTATCTGTTATGATGCAATATTGAAGAAGTGTCGACGAATAAGGTAAGGAATAATGAGTAGTGGTTAGGGACTCTGGTTTGTAAAAAAGGTTGTTGGAAACCAAGAATCGTACTTTAAGAATTATGAAATGTATGTAAATGTTTGAATGTATTACAATGCCGACGAAAATTTTTCGAACACTGTTATTTTTATAGGATTTTATTTTCTACACATTTGTAACGCAATTCTCAACCTGTGAAAATATTTTTATATGAGGCTGCCACTGTAGCGGAAACTGGTGTCGTAAATATTTCGGTAAGACAGATAAGTGACCACCTGCACGTAACGCGTCGTTGGCACCCAGCTGCGCAACAGCCACCTGACAAAAGAAAGCCATTAGGTGAAAAAGAAAGAGAGGCCATTATCCTCGCTATTGACATTCCTTTGTAGAAAGCATCGCAAAAACGACACACTCATTACTTGGAAAGATACTTTCTTACATCTGCACACCTGATAATGACAAGCGTCTTTCTACAAGAGTTGAGAGAATTTGTACTAACTAATGAAATGTCACATGACTATTGAATGATATCTTTATGCTTTGCCTTTCATAGTTGCTTATTTCATTTGATATCTGGTTTCCAGCTGTGTTGCAGCATTGGTTTTATAAAATAAAATTAAATGCATTTGCTAATGTGAACACTTTCTGTCAACAGATCTATAAAATATTCATTTTATGATCCACGTTCTTCGAAAAATGAGCACTTGGAAAGGAAAGAACAAGAAGGGATTAATAAAAGTTACTGCATACATAATTTTCTTTTCAACTACTTGGTAATATCTTTTGTAGAATTCGTTTTGTGGTGCACCACTTTAATGACATAGATATTAATATGTGAATAGACATTTCCCTTTTCTGCATTGTTGTCTTTACTGTAATATTTTTTCTGCTTGAGCTTTGTCATGTTTAGATATAAGTTATGGCATTTGCTGCTGCTGTTTGCCAGGCATAGTGTTACTGTATTTCACTTTGTATTACTCTGTTAAGCCAGTTTTACTACTGATTTATTTTTCTTGTTGCTGTTCATTGTTTCATATTAGTTGTAATGTTGCATTTGCTTTCCTAAGTCATATATTGCTGCCTTTTTTTGCCAATTTGTTTTTTTATGTCATTGCTGTTTGTGTTAATTGTTTTGTGCTGCTTCATTGCATCGTCCCTTAATTTAGCATCTGAGCTCAGTAGGTTTAAGTTAGCTTAAGAGGGGGTAGACTATATAAGAAACTAACTATGATGAATTGGAAGAAAAGCAATAACAAGCTATAAGAAAATGATTTGGCCAAAAAAAGTAGTGTGCAGTGGAGAAAAACTATTTTTGAAAGAGGATGTGAACAGAACACAGAAAGCATGCTTGGATAGGATTTTTTTTTCTTGGCTGGATCAAATGTTGAAATAAGAGGGACGATCTATGGAATGAAGTTTTGGGTTGGACTGCAGTACCAAATGTTAACCTGAAAACAAACCCTGTCCTTTCCTTTTGTGTTATCCCACTATGTGTTTGTGTACCCTTGTGTATTTATTTTCTTCCTATCTCTGTGTACTGTTTCATAGAATTTTTTCTCTTCTAATACTAAGCTACATTCACTATGATGAGGAGTAATGTTATCCTCAAATATAATTTGCATTAATAACATGTTATTTACTTCGTAAAGATGTTTACACATTATTTATTCTGTCTTTTTTCTAATGCTCATGTGTGAAGTTGATGTTTCAAAAGTTATTCTGATCTTTTATGTATGTACTTATGTCATAATTTTTGGAACACTGATGTATATGTTATTTCGATTCTTTTGTAAAGCCTGTATTACTACAAATGTTATCTGTGTTGTTATGTTCTTTAATGATGTATTTTGTACCTTTGTAATTGTATTCTTATGCTGTAAATTTATAATTGTATAGACACCATTTCTTCAAATTAAGTTTCATTTCAGTGCACACGTTTCTGTTGGTCATAATATATGCACAATATGTGAAAAAAAGGAATGTTAGTGTTTGCATGTGTGTTCACAATTCAGCAAGCGACTGGATAACAGCATTGCTGGTTCTAAGGTCATTTCAAACAAATTTTTTGTGAGTGGACAAGTGGTGGTTTATGGACTTGCTATATTCTCTGCAAGACTCTTCGATGGTGATTGTGCACCTGCACAGTCGCAACAGATAGCTGCTGGCAGTCTCTACAAGGATTACAGTGGGTCAGCACCTTTGATGCCACACCAATACCATTATTTCTGCAGTGGGTCTGCACCTTTGACGACCAACCAATACCATTATTTCTACAAGGACTGCAGTGGGTCTGCACCTGTGATGACCGACCACTACCATACTCTCTACCAGGACTACAGTGGGTCTACTCTGTGGCGACCTACCTACCAATATTCTTCAAAACTTCGACTGACTCTGCTGTGGGTTTGCTCTGTTGTGGCCCATTACCTGTCAGCATGTCAAGAGTCAGCATTGTCTTTCCGTTGGAAGGACAATACTACTTCTTCAAGACTGCATTAAAATCCACTACTTACATGTGCATTTTCTTTTAGTGCTCAGACATTGAGCAAAAACACTGCTATTTAACTGTGATGAACGATCAGGACTGTCTTTATGGACTGTGAGAAAATTTTAGCTTTTGACCAACATTGTATAAATAAGCGTGTGCATTTCATATCTTTGTTATTGTAACTATGAATTTTTTTTTTCAAATCTGTATTGGCCACTGCCCAAAACAATTTGAACAATTTTTTGTGGGGAGCGTGGGGCTATGTAAGTAGGCTGGTTAGGTTTTCTTATTGATAACGCCACATAGTGCTCTGTATGCAGTCAGTGGCTGGTTGGCATTGTTGTAATACTCGCCATTGTGACGTTGGGCAGATGGATGTGAACAGCGCGTAGCGTTGCGCAGTTGGAGGTGAGCCGCCAGCAGTGGTGGATGTGGGGAGAGAGATGGCAGAGTTTTGAAATTTGTAAGAATGGATGTCATGAACTGATATATATATATATATTACGACTATTGAGGTAAATACATTGTTTGTTTTCTATTAAAATCTTTCATTTGCTAACTGTGCCTATCAGTAGTTAGTGCTTTCCGTAGTTTAAATCTTTTATTTAGCTGGCAGTAGTGGTGCTTGCTGTATTGCAGTAGTTCGAGTAACCAAGATTTTTGTGAGGTAAGTGATATGTGAAACGTATAGGTTAATGTTAGTCAGGGCCATTCTGTTGTAGGGATTTTTGAAAGTCAAAATATTGTGTGTCAGTTTAAGCAGATTCATGTATAATTGTTCAAAGAGGACGTTTCAGAATGTGCAGGAGCCCCGTCATGCTGGAGGAACATACGCATTCTTGTAGCCAAATGAACCTCTTCCAATTACGCTGGAAGCTCATTTTCAAGGTCCTGTAAGGACCAACATACGAAACGAAAATGCATTGAGCCCATATATATGTGTGTTCAATAAAAATTGGACGCATGTTGTATGTCATTATTTCAACAATTTGTCTATACTACCATCTCCTAGAATATTTACTATTACTCCTGAAACATCCTGTATAATTATTTGGGCTTCCACGGGTCATCGAAAGTTTTCAATGCTAGACGCACGACATCGTCCGGCTCTTGCGGGAATACAGTGTGGATGCGAGCTAGTGGAACAATGGCCGGGGGGGGGGGGGGGGGTACCGCGCATGTGGTATGCGGCAAAAATGGGAATTCGCATCTGACGAGGAGCATGTGCAGATAGGTGTTGCAGAGAGGTTGACTGCCGTGTCCTCATAGTGTCCACCGTCGGAGGTTCGAATCCTCCCTCCGGAATGGGTGTATGTGTTGTCCATAGCGTAAGTTAGTTTAAGTTAGATTAAGTAATGTATAAGCATAGGGACCGATGACCTAAGCAGCTTGGTCTCATAAGTTCTTACCACAAATTTACAAAATTTTAATACCAAAAAACTGCATATCGATTCTTACAATAGTGCAATAGATGCGCATTGGTTAGATGTAACTGAAGAGTGTCTCTAACTCTGACTGTGGTTAAAGGCGTATCCCAAGTGTATGACAAGTAACAATTGGGAGCGGGATGTCATTCGGACCTTGTTGAACAACCATGACATGCGATCGTTAGACCGGCTGCACACAGTTCAGATTATTAATACACTCTTGGAAATTGAAATAAGAACACCATGAATTCATTGTTCCAGGAAGGGGAAACTTTATTGACACATTCCTGGGGTCAGATACATCACATGATCACACTGACAGAACCACAAGCACATAGACACAGGCAACAGAGCATGCACAATGTCGGCACTACTACAGTGTATATCCACCTTTCGCAGCAATGCAGGCTGCTATTCTCCCATGGAGACGATCGTAGAGATGCTGGATGTAGTCCTGTGGAACGGCTTGCCATGCCATTTCCACCTGGCGCCTCCGTTGGACCAGCGTTCGTGCTGGATGTGCAGACCGCGTGAGACGACGCTTCATCCATTCCCAAACATGCTCAATGGGGGACGGATCCGGAGATCTGGCTGGCCAGGGTAGTTGACTTACACCTTCTAGACCACGTTGGGTGGCACAGGATACATGCGGACGTGCATTGTCCTGTTGGAACAGCAAGTTCCCTTGCCGGTCTAGGAATGGCAGAACAATGGGTTCGATGACGGTTTGGATGTACCGTGCACTATTCAGTGTCCTCTCGACGATCACCAGAGGTGTACGGCCAGTGTAGGAGATCGCTCCCCACACCATGATGCCGGGTGTTAGCCCTGTGTGCCTCTGTCGTATGCAGTCCTGATTGTGGCGCTCACCTGCACGGCGCCAAACACGCATACGACCATCATTGGCACCAAGGCAGAAGCGACTCTCATCGCTGAAGACGACACGTCTCCATTCGTCCCTCCATTCACGCCTGTCGCGACACCACTGGAGGCGGGCTGCACGATGTTGGGGCGTGAGCGGAAGACGGCCTAACAGTGTGCGGGACCGTAGCCCAGCTTCATGGAGACGGTTGCGAATGGTCCTCGCTGATACCCCAGGAGCAACAGTGTCCCTAATTTGCTGGGAAGTGGCGGTGCGGTCCTCTACGGCACTGCGTAGGATCCTACGGTCTTGGCGTGCATCCGTGCGTCGCTGCGGTCCGGTTCCAGGTCGATGGGCACGTGCACCTTCCGCCGACCACTGGCGACAACATCGATGTACTGTGGAGACCTCACGCCCCACGTGTTGAGCAATTTGGCGGTACGTCCACCCGGCCTCCCGCATGTCCACTATACGCCCTCGCTCAAAGTCCGTCAACTGCACATACGGTTCACGTCCACGCTGTCGCGGCATGCTACCAGTGTTAAAGACTGCGATGGAGCTCCGTATGCCACGGCAAACTGGCTGATACTGACGGCGGCGGTGCACAAATGCTGCACAGTTAGCGCCATTCGACGGCCAACATCGAGGTTCCTGGTGTGTCCGCTGTGCCGTGCGTGTGATCATTGCTTGTACAGCCCTCTCGCAGTGTCCGGAGCAAGTATGGTGGGTCTGACACACCGGTGTCAATGTGTTCTTTTTTCCGTTTCCAGGAGTGTACATACATACTTAGAAAAATATATATCGTAGCAGTCTTACTGATACTACAGGTCACTTCACATAAAATACGTATTATCTGTAGCCTCTTGGTATTTGTGGAAACAATATATCTTCAAAGTACCCTTCAACACGGCGACTTTGCAGAGGCAAAACGAGGGACTTCAGTTTCATTTATTTCTTTCACTTTTTTATTCCTGGAATATTCTTTTACGTTGGATCTAAAATCAAAACGCTTCTAATTTGGCAAAACCCCACCAGCTCCGAATTTTTTTTCTTTGTTGAAAAATATATGGCTTCCTTACATTCCTCATATGCATCCAGTGCATAATAACTGAAATTGTGAATATATTGCTGAATGAATGTTTGTTATGTATTTTTCCGTCACCCTTTTCATTGTTATAAGTTATGTTCTACAAGGAATGCACGGCACTGGAGGTGGCAATCTATAATTTATTTTACCTTAATTACTACTTCAGTTTTGTTCTCCAATTTAAAGGAATATACAGGTGCAAACATGGAATATATAGGAATAATGCAGTTGCTCAGTGACAGATACGGGGGAGGCATTGTGCCCGGGCCTCGGATCTTCGACCCCTGCCGTCTGTGCCTCCGCCTACCTGGTGCTGAAAGTCTTCTGAAACATAAAAAAAGTGCAGTGATAAGAACGTCTGTCTAGTAGCAGGTTCGAATCCTGTCTCGTACATGGAGGTGTCTGAGGTCCTTAGGCTAGTTAGGTTTAAGTAGTTCTAAGTTCTAGCGGACTGATAACCTCAGAAGTTAAGTCCCATAGTGCTCAGAGCCATTTGAACCATTTCTGAAGTATACGAGTATTTACGAACAGTACAAGCAGGATTACAGCGAACTGATCACTTAACCAAGTGCAACATGGAGTACCTGTGAAATGAGTTATTCCAGTTGCATAGCTGAGGGTAAGATTTGTTACGCATTTCATTACAGAATAAATGTAATATCCGCACGATAATCTCTGTATTAGGAGCCCGCAGTTGGAGTACTATGTTCGTTAAGTCGGATTACTCAAGCTGGGGCCAAATGAAGATAAGCGACGACGCCAAAACACTATCCTTACTTAAGTAGGTAGTCAGCGCTAAATTATGTGCGCCACCATTAACGTTACTGTAAGCAGTTTGACAGCATAACACCACCACAACTACTGACAACCTGAACCATTATCATCACGCAGTTGTGACTCTCAGTGATTACAGGTAGCTGATGTTTGTCAAGAATAGCGGAAAGCGCCTCTGAAGTTCCATTTGCATTGCGACTAGGGCGGAGAGAATGCTAAATAACAGTAATAGGTCACCCAACAAAGAGAAGAGTCCACGTATTGTCTCAAGTTCTTGCAGTTTGATATTAATGCAGTTTCCGATAGTTTCACACTAACGGGTTCTTTTGGCTATCGAAATACTCATATGGGAATTATAAAAGTGTAATTGCTAGAACGCCCAACTACCTTAATAACACCTCATTCTGGGTCGAATACGACTCGGAAAGCGACGTTAATTTGACGCTTTCATCCATCTTCTGACGTCTCACTGAAGTCTGAAGTGCACGCACAGTTGTGTTGCCTGCGCAAGGATTCTGTGAAGCGTTGTGGCAGCTGGCAGTCATTGACGACTACAGACATGTGCAAATATCCTCACTGCTCTAGCGGAACTCGTCTTTGTTACATTTTTTTCCATATACCGTAATTATCACAATAACATAAGGCTTGTTCTGCTGAAGAACTTGATGCCCACAAGTCCTTAAATAAGAATCTCCTAGCGGGAGTAATGCATGAAAGGAAACAGACTGTTGGACAAAAGAATGGACAGCTCCCTGCTTTTGGCGTTTCCGATAGCGCCTACGATAAGAATCTGGTGTCATATTATGCTTCACAACCCTAAACTGTTTATTTTTTTACTTCATACTAAAACAAAAGTTGTGATATGAGAAGAGGAAATGACTTATATGCTTCCCAGGAACTTAAGTTTTTCGTGTATATTTTCTCAATTCATATTAAAACAACGGCGTTAATATGAGAAGAGGAAATGAAATATACGCTTCCAAGACATAGTATTTCCTTGTGTGCTATTACTGCATACATGAAAGCCCTGCAGATAATTTTTGTATGTTGGATAAATTTTGATATCACCCCACATTCCTTTGTGAGAAGGTTCCTATTTTCTTGGGATTCAAATAGAGTGGACATTTCATCACTGGTTGCAATTGCTCCATGCCACCTGCGAGTAGAGTCTCACGTTGGTTACTATAAGAACACGCAGGCAGTGATATCCGCTCACTGCAGTCAGAGCCAAGGTGATTTCTTTCTGTTCATGGCGAAGCGTCTGCTTGCAGTGTCCACGCTCAGCCAACAGAAACAAATCGCGGCGGCATTGGGCACTGCTAATCGCTGCACTTGTCGCGAGCCTCGACAACAAGAGCGCACTGTCTCTGCTAACGATACTATGGAGTTAATACATCTTACTTGAAGTAACGTAATATGCAGGTCGTGGGTTGAGTAAAAATTCAGTTTGTAACTTCTCATCGCATTAAAATACTTTACAGTCATATTTGATGCAATATTTATTGTTGGTTGTCTCTCTAATGTTAATAGTATTGATTCAGATTGTGCGTTAACACGAAAACACACACACACAAACAGTCATTGATTCCAGTGAGGGTGACAACCACTGTGTGTTGAACAACACATGCACCAGTCAGTTCCTCAGTTGGCGTCGAGTGGATGAGATTTTTCAATTACCTTACATTGCAAGAATTGTAAGGAGGGGACTGAAAGTAAATGGACTTGTTGTATGCTAAAGCGCTGCGACAAAGCAAAGCTTGACCGATTACCAGATAATTGTCCACATGGGTTTTGTGGACGAGTGTACTTTTAGTAACCAACCCACCCACGATCATTACGTAAGATATCTCGAGGGTGTAGGGGAATTGATTTCATTAAGTCGTCGACAGTGTAGCTTGATGGTTTACTTCCCACCATACGTTTTCTATATTCGTCCAAAGGTCGCTTGTATTTGTAGGTCCACATGGCAATGACCTTGTTACCTCTGCCCACATATTCTCTATCTGGTTGATGTTCGGTGATCGTGGAACAAGCGGCAACAGCTTTATCCTCTCTAGGCCCTGAAACCAATCTCGCACTGCTCTGCTATGATGGATGGGGCTCTGCTCCTGTAAATACATTGTTATCTCGTTAGTTCATATATTTATATTACGTATTTGTAATAAGAATATTGGATTATTATTTTCCATAGTGTTTAAGAAGTCATTCCCTGTCATAGATACGTGATCTGGATTCAACAGTCCGATTAAGAATGTGGTTCACCCAGTCTATATTGTGATGAGAGTCGTAGTCGGATATCCACATTAAGACTGACTGGCTGAATCCGATTACGACGATCTTCTATCGGAATGAAATTACAGAAATCGGATAATTTGAACGTCTGTATTGCAACAATGCTGCGCACATAAATTCCTATGATGGAGTAACAGCTAGCAACTGTCTAAGAAAAAGTGAGAGATATGTCTACTAGCAGCAATGTAACGTAATTATAACCCATATTTATGTGATGGAAATACTGAATCGAACAATACACATCTATTTCAGTGGAGGGAAGATACACCATATCGGATTTCCTCGTGACATAATGACAATAATAATAATAATAATAATAATAATCCCGTTTGGCCGATAGGGAAAACCCTCCCCCATACGGGTGGTACCGAGGAAATCAAAAACTTGGGATGAACCAGATACTAACACAATCGTGGACGGCTACTCATTCCGTTGAACCCAAAATACAGACACATCTCAGTGAAAATCACCGCTACTCTTGTAACCGTCTGTTAGCTCAATGAACTTGGCTGAAAATATTTGCTTCTAAAGGCTTCAACACCCTATGGTCCTGTCTGGTTCCGGTATCACCCAGGCCAAACCAATGAAACACAAGAAAACATGAACTATGCAAGCAAAGGTAACTTTACCCCAGGTGGTACACAACCTGGCCACCGATAGGCGCAGTTGTATTTTCGAACTCTGGGGAGTCCAGGTTAGCACGGCAGAGAATATCGAAGATCTCTGGTAAATTACCCTACAAGCAGAGAACATTCATTTGAAAACTAAAAATCGATACTTTGATCTAAACAAGAAACCTCAATAATCTCACAAAAGAAATCGACCGCCAAAAAATTCTCATCCTTGCTCTTCAAGAACCACGATTAATTGTCAATTAAAACTTGCATTACGGAAACCATGGCATCTTCAAGAGCAAAATACAACAAAAGGTAGCGAAAGGCGTACCAATTTTCGGCAATGCATTTCTCGAAAACAGATCTATCATTAACTCTGTCAAAGAAATCACATCCATCAACAATCGACTTACGACTATGCTCGTTCAGAGCCCCTATAAAAGATATACACTCGAAAATACTATGAGCAAAATTCACCAAAATGACGTGAAATTACTAATGGGAGACTTCGACTCTCTATTTGGGACAGAAAAAATCTGTAGAAAAATCATTGGTACAAATTCAACACACCGAAACGCTTACACCAACGGCACACGTCTGACTGACATTTGCCAACAATTCAACCACAAAAGAATATCTTCCCACTTTATGAAAAAGCCTGTTCCCAAGAAACATGTTTGGATACCAGGTGCAAGCTGCTGTCGTTCGCCTTTCGAGACTCGCTGAAAGCCAGATTTTTAATTCTTTTGTAGCAGAGCTACAAGCAGGCAGATACAAACCTAATAAGGGAACCGTAAGACAACGCTCGAGCAAAATGTGCCTTGCTACTTTCAGTAACCCTTAGTATCAGAGCAAAAACCTGACGGTACTGCCAAATTCATAATGACGACATATTTTTTGTTGTTGTGAATACATAATTATATCTATGAAATGCCACATTTTCATAATAATTGCGAATTATGCAGGAAATGAATTAAATACAGATCTTTTCGAAGTCAAAAGTCGGTAATGTCCTACTAATCCGTGTTAAAATATGCTCAATCGTCTTACAGATACTTAATGCTTTATTAAGATAGTCTGCCGTCGTGATGTTTCTGTAGTAAGCTGAATTTAATTTGTATTAGTACAGTGAATATTTTAATTGGATTTTCCATTAGTTTACTAAACGCAACAGTAATCATCAAAGAGAAATAAATCAGCAAAAGAATTTTCTTTCTCGACATCTAAAACGATCTGACAATGCTAAAGTTGTTTACAAATTCTACGCCAGTAGAAACCTGCTGGTTCCAACGATATCATTATACCTGAGTAGTTTTAAGAGTATTTTCGTCTAGAAATGAATTGCGTTGACGGTTGATCGATCAAATAGCGGGAAAGGTAAAACTTTACGAATATATGACGAGAGGGACAAGTCCTTGAGAGAGGACTTCTCTATCAATACAAGTGCCTGAGAGACGACTTTCCTATCAATCTCCTGGATAGTTTTGTTTCTCAAATCAAGAAGTGCGTTATCATGCAGTAGCACATGTGATGTAGTTGTGTTGCTCGATTTTCTTACGCTGAGACCGAAAGGTGTCTCAGTTGTTGGCAACAAATTCCAGCCCTTGGGGCAGAATTCGTAGCCCAAAACACACTTTTGGAGCTATCAGATGTAAAATATTATGTTCACACTACTCTTTGCTCGAGTTTATGTCTTTTGGAGGGGCTCAGCCTTTCATTTCTTCTTAGGAAGTTAACGATAAAGGCATCATAATATGTCACCAGTAACAGTACTGCATACGAATGCTCAATGAGCGACCTGACGACGTTTAATAATAGTCACTCCGTTGATTTTTGTTGCAGATGTTACACATTTTTCCACTTGCGACTCAATTTTACAATGCTTAATTGTAGTTCATGATTTTCAAGTATGCAAAATCCAGTGCTTAACTGCAAGATGATAACTAGAACTTCAAATTCGAAAATGACAGTTGATAGATACACTTAACAGCGTGGCGCCGGATTTCAGTGGGCGGGTGGCGTCTGGCTGTGGCCAGTAGCCGCTGCAGTGCGAGGAAACGTTCGAGCGTAAGCTGTTATGATCGCGACGCAGCCACGAGCTGTCCTGCGGAATTGTTTCTGGAATACTTATTATTGCTGGTGGGTGGAATGTTAAGCGAATTATCTTCGATGTTCAGTCAGACTCATAACTTTAGATCAAAATGTGGTAAAAAAAAATACAGTTGGGCGCGAACAGGCGGCTATAAGTTTAGAGCGCACAATGCTTGCCACTAGACCACAGGCTCACATAGTCCGACAACGTCTCGGAAGTAGACAACAATTCCTCCTAACACTTCCACATCTTACAGTGTTGCCAGATTGTGCAGATGGCCAGACTTAGAGTTGTCAGGGGCGCTCAGTTTTATTGGCCACCTTAAGTGAATGACTCGGACTTAGTCACTGGCGGCCGGCCGGCGGTCAGTTTTATTGTCTAAGACTATACATCATCTGCTGTTGAAGTGGTACCACATGCTTCCAAACAGTTTAGTCATGTATATCACACTGCTATCTGTGTCTCAAGCCATCAAGCCAGTGGCGGAGACATATGGAAGAAGGGGGGGGGGGAGCCCCCAAATGGGGCGGCAGGTAGATGTCAATAATTGGAGGGAATTGTTGTAAAAATTTGTTGAATATTGTTCATCGTCTTTTAAAAGAGCCCACTGAAAGAAAAGTTTCTATTCTGTATTTGTTTAGTGGGATCAGGTCTATGATTATAAATGAAGATTTAGACTTGTAATTGATATATTTAGTAAAGTTTCATACACACAATTTTGTAATATTCATTCTGTTCATACTGACAATAAATCACTCTATTCTAAACAGCACTATGAGCACCTCAGAGGCGACCTCTATTGTACGTTCCCACCAAATGCCACACGGATTTGTAAATATTATGGGTGTCACACTAACAGTTACTTTAGCGAAATCTAAGTGATCCAGAACATTGTACAGTCTTCACGAGTTCACTATCTATTATTACTGAAAATAAGCATTTTGACGTCATCCAAGGCAGCACACACTCCGGCGTTTAACTGACGCGGATTTTACAAAGGCTGGGTGCGAAGCGAAAATTAGTCTTATTTTCTCTTTATTGTGATTTCATTTCACTCCCCTGCCCCATATGGGCAGGGGAGTGCTGTCAGCAGCACAATCCGCCGCTCTTGAGCCGAGAGACATAACAACCAATTCAAGAAGAAAGTGAAACATATAAAGGTGATAAAAAGGGGAACATAAAAACAGAGGGAGGGGAGATAATGGATATGAAAATACACTGACATGGAGACGTTCATGGGGGGACAATTAAAAAAGTGGACATAAAGTAAAGAAACACAGTTGTTGATTTGTAGAGCACAAAAAGGGCACTGTAGTTACACGCACAGGTTAAAAGTTGACCACAGTATTAAAAACACTACAGAAAAAGACACTTTAAATCCACTTGAAGAGATGGAGCACACACGACGGAGAATAAAACTGCCAGGAAGGACCTGGTGAGGGGGAGGCTTAGAGGATGAAAAAGGAGCGGAGAGCAAGGTGCAGCAGGGGAAGGGGCGGGATGAAAAGAGTAGGGGCATCAAGAGGTGCACCAACAGGTAGGAGACAGGTGGGGTGGGAGATGAAGAGGGAAGACAAGGCAGGAGGGAGTGCAGAGACACTGAAGGGGAGCACAGGAGAGGGAGACGGAACTAGTCTTGCCTCTCGGGCTGTATTTATACACTCCTGGAAATTGAAATAAGAACACCGTGAATTCATTGTTCCAGGAAGGGGAAACTTTATTGACACATTCCTGGGGTCAGATACATCACATGATCACACTGACAGAACCACAAGCACATAGACACAGGCAACAGAGCATGCACAATGTCGGCACTACTACAGTGTATATCCACCTTTCGCAGCAATGCAGGCTGCTATTCTCCCATGGAGATGATCGTAGAGATGCTGGATGTAGTCCTGTGGAACGGCTTGCCATGCCATTTCCACCTGGCGCCTCGGTTGGACCAGCGTTCGTGCTGGATGTGCAGACCGCGTGAGACGACACTTCATCCATTCCCAAACATGCTCAATGGGGGACAGATCCGGAGATCTTGCTGGCCAGGGTAGTTGACTTACACCTTCTAGACCACGTTGGGTGGCACAGGATACATGCGGACGTGCATTGTCCTGTTGGAACAGCAAGTTCCCTTGCCGGTCTAGGAATGGCAGAACAATGGGTTCAATGACGGTTTGGATGTACCGTGCACTATTCAGTGTCCCCTCGACGATCACCAGAGGTGTACGGCCAGTGTAGGAGATTGCTCCCCACACCATGATGCCGGGTGTTGGCCCTGTGTGCCTCGGTCGTATGCAGTCCTGATTGTGGCGCTCACCTGCACGGCGCCAAACACGCATACGACCATCATTGGCACCAAGGCAGAAGCGACTCTCATCGCTGAAGACGACACGTCTCCATTCGTCCCTCCATTCACGCCTGTCGCGACACTACTAGAGGCGGGCTGCACGATGTTGGGGCGTGAGCGGAAGACGGCCTAACGGTGTGTGGGACCGTAGCCCAGATTCATGGAGAGGGTTGCGATGGTCCTCGCTGATACCCCAGGAGCAACAGTGTCCCTAATTTGCTGGGAAGTGGCGGTGCGGTCCCCTACGGCACCGCGTAGGATCCTACGGTCTTGGCGTGCATCCATGCGTCGTTGCGGTCCGGTTCCAGGTCGACGGGCACGTGCACCTTCCGCCGACCACTGGCGACAACATCGATGTACTGTGGCGACCTCACACCCCACGTGTTGAGCAATTTGGCGGTACGTCCACCCGGCCTCCCGCATGCGCACTATACGCCCTCGCTCAAAGTCCGTCAACTGCACATACGGTTCACGTCCACGCTGTCGCGGCATGCTACCAGTGTTAAAGACTGTGATGGAGCTCTGTATGCCACGGCAAACTGGCTGATACTGACGGCGGCGGTGCACAAATGCTGCACAGCTAGCGCCATTCGACAGCCAACACCGCGGTTCCTGGTGTGTCCGCTGTGCCGTGCGTGTGATCATTGCTTGTACAGCACTCTCGCAATGTCCGGAGCAAGTATGGTGGGTCTGACACACCGGTGTCAATGTGTTCTTTTTTCCATTTCCAGGAGTGTATATGTGGTGCAGCGGACAGCCAAGGGAACACCTGTTGTCATCTGCCCTATGCACACGGCGGCAGTCCCTAAATGGCTGCTTTCTTGGACACATAATGTTTAGTAAAAATCTTATGAATTAATTTAGAATCTACTTAATTTTTTGCAGGCATGTAGTTAAGTTGGTTAAAAACACAGAAAGAGTTATAGCTCACTTGCATAAAAACTTTGCCTTCTAGAGTTTTTAGAATGGAACTGACTGTAGATCATTACCTCTGAACTACTACTTTAAGAGACTTTGTATTGGTTATCATTTACAGCAAGGTCCTAAAACTTGGTATAGCTCCATTATGCAGGCCGCTGTGGCCGTGCGGTTCTAGGCACTTCAGTCCGGAACTGCACAGCTGCAATGGTCGCAGGGCATGGATGTGTGTGATGTCCTTAGGTTAGTTGGGTTTAAGTAGTTCTAAGTCTACGGGAGTGATGTTAAGTTCCATAGTGCTTAGAGCCATTTGAACCAAGCTCCATTATTTAATAGGTTTTATCATGTGCTGTAACCAAAACTTTCTAGCATTGATATAACATATACTAAATCTACTGTACTTAAGGATGTTTAATTCCAAATTTAGTTTTCATTAAATTACTTGAAAACTATTAGAGGTAGCTTAATTGGGTCACACAGTTATTATTTTTAGGTTGAACTGAAGCATCATACACGTTTTCAAATTTCTAAGTCTAATATTTAGCGCCTTCAATTTTTCTTAAAAATGTAGATTCTGACCACAATTTTTGTTTAATCACGTTGAGACTTGCACCAGTTAATTTTGACCAACATTTGCACATTACTACCAAGTTTTGGTTTCCTAGCTTTATTATTTAGCGCCACTTATTTTTTTCTTAAAATGAGGTATTTAAATAAAATATTGACCTAATCAATCTGAGACTTGACATTTAAAACATTACTACATAAAAGTATATGTTGACAGAGTTTGAAAAAAAACTTTAACATTTAATTTTATTCTTAAGTAGGGTGCAAAACTTGTGTGCTACGCACAGACTCGTTATGGTGACGTGGTGCTACTAGCAGTGAACTGGGGTAAGTCCCGGCACACTCGCTCGCCTCTACATCTGTCAAACAATACAGCGCGTTCAGAATGAGATTTTCACTCTGCATCGGAGTGTGTGCTGATATGAAACTTCCTGGCAGATTAAAACTGTGGTCCCGAGTTCGTGTCTCAGTTGGGCACATGGTTTACCTTTCGAAAGCAAAGGTCCCGAGTTCGAGTCTCGGTCGGGCACACAGTTTTAATCTGACAGGAA
Source organism: Schistocerca gregaria (assembly GCF_023897955.1). Classification (NCBI taxonomy): domain Eukaryota; kingdom Metazoa; phylum Arthropoda; class Insecta; order Orthoptera; family Acrididae; genus Schistocerca; species Schistocerca gregaria. Next base: position 623,678,466 of record NC_064921.1, on the reverse strand, counting down.
GTTTCAATACAGCGCTTGTTTCGCTACACCTCCCCTTGCGGGGCCACCCACATAACCATCCATGCCGCCCCTGCCAGTGAGCTCGCACGCTATTCATTCGTTTCTTCATCAATCGACTTGGCCGAATCGAGTAGTTGTATTTTCCTATGTAACACGCGTGTCCACGTCATCGCATTTTAATGGTAGAGATTCTTAAATACAAGCAAAGGACAAGTTGGACACGAAACTGCCAAATACTGGAAGAAATATGTTGAAAACATTATAATGAGCTGATTCCATTACATTTCACGCAAAACCAAATATTTGAATAATTTTCAAACTGTCAGTGAACAAGGTGCTAAAAAAATAATGTCTTCACACGAAGAAAGCAAGGAAAATAAAGTGACTAACAATAGAAGTGGATGAAAAACATACCAAACATTAGGCTTTTGTAAGACACGAATAACTGCACTAAATCGAAGCACTGCATCGTGAAACCAGATCTGTGTTGACGATTCACACGAATCTGGCACTGATACATGAAGAGTTGAACTGGCTGCTTCTGTGTCATAGGACTGTTTTCCAGCTTTAGATGGATTGTCCAATCTTGGGATGTGGGTACACGAGTGTATTATTGTCTGCGTTCATGAACTGGTTTTGTTCGAAATGTAGCGAACAAAACCTAAGATTATTATACAGGAAAACTGGGTCTTTTTCATAAGTTCTTCTCGTCTGCTATTAAATAGCCATTTTCTGCTCCTAAAACGAAACATTAATCATTAATACACATGTAGTTTGCAAGTGAATCCTGACGATACAGTTTACTAACATGATTGTTAGGAAACCTAAAAAAGGACAGCTGTGGTGTCTTCTTCCGCTACAAACTCTCCCGCTTCTAAAATCCACTGTAGAAATCAAAATAAACAACCACTATTCGCTTTCATGATCGCGCCGAACTCACAGTTTAAGTTATTGGCCGCTTGGATCGCTGCTGGCGTGGTAGGCAACAAAATCGAGGCGAAGTGTTGCGACTGTTATGTCAGACTTTTCTTTTGATTGTTCTTTTGATGATGTAATTAACCAATTTGCCCGGAAGAATAAGCGCACAGAATTCATAATATGAGGAAGAGAACAACAATTGAAACTTTTTTATATCATAAGATGGCACTGTCTTGTGTATGTGTATAATCAGTTTAAATAAAACGATGTTAAACTTGTGGTAAAAGTAAAGGTAGTTTTAGGGCCCCCTCCTTGACGTTTTTGTGTATCCGCCACAGACCCAAAAAATACCACAGAGAAGTGTAGACTTTTTATGGGCCCAATTACATACTAACTTAGTATCTAGTACTATACAAATAATTGTGTGTTCATCCAAATTGCCCCATAACACACTAAATCTTCCTCATTGTAATAACTGCTCTATTTTATTTTTACAGTTAAATATCAGGTCCCTAAAATATATAACTGATGAACTTGGTATTCTTTTGAAAGATGATAGAAGAATGATAGTACGCTTAAATCAACATTGGATGAAAGAAGAAGCCACAAAACTGTTCCACCAGATTTTCAGCCAATTACAAGTTACTGTAGATCCAGTTAAGGTTATGGGGGTTTCTCTATACACATAAGTAGTGATCAAACAATGGAAAACGCAGGATGGAATGTAATACACGGCAATCATGTGTGTGAGTTGCGTTTGTATGTATGAATGTGATTGTGTGTATGTTTATCTATTTTTGACAAAGGCCCATGGCTGAAAGCTTTACTTGTGAGTGTCTATTTGTGACTCAGTATCTCTGCTATATGGCGTGTAACTAACAATTTAGACCTGAAATGTACTGTTGTGGACATTAACGACTTATTTATTAAAAATGTTTTTGAATCAGCCTATTATGCTTCTACAAACAATACAGCTTGTAACTGTTACTGTGTATCACTCCCCTGAAGTGGTGGAGAGAAATTTACTGAATGCTTAGAAAAGCTTATTATGTGTGTGCAGAAATATACCAACTACAACATGCTAATTTTTGCAGACTTAAACACCGATGTTAGGAAAAAATACAGTTAAAAATATTAACTTAGCAAGATGTTACGATTATATAAATTTTTCTTTACAAGTGAAAGTGCTACTGGGCTTCAATCCTGCCTTGGTAACTTTATAACAAATATACATAAAAGTGAATTGAACTAGGATTTAAGGCTCTTGGTAATTATTTGCTATGAAAAAGTAAAAAGCAGTGTTGTGGAAAAATCCACTTACAACAATCTCAAATGACGTTATACATCACAAACCAGGGTAACACAAATGAACATCACATTGAAAACTCAAACAGTAGATGTAAGGCAGCTAGCGGCATTAGAAAAGCACAGTTGTGTACAAGTACAAATTGTAAAGAAACCACAAGTGCTGTCTGTAACACAGCAGATAAATTTAATCAATTTTCTGTCAAGGCAGCAAATCCCACTACCACCTCAACTTCTGGTGGGCATATTTTGAATTCAATATATGCTCCCAATCTAGACCCCATTTCTGGCAGTCAGTTTTTTCAAAATTGTGCAAACATTGTGCCTGCTTTTGGGTGAACACAAATAGAAGTATGTGACATGGTTAAATTAATAACAACATTAGGAAATTCAAAATCTGAGGACATTTATGGTTTATAAAATTTTGTGATTTAAAAAAATAGTGGATCCCACATCGAACAATTTCTGTACACAATTAAACTAGATACATGCTAGTGTTCATTTTTCTAGAGTGTCTAAAAAGAACATTTATTGTCCCTCTTCAAAAAAGGAATAACAAGTTATGCACAAATAAGTATTGTCCAATTTCACTAGTAGTTATTCTCTCCAAAATAACAAAATACTGTGTACAACAGGATATTTACAGACATTTATCTGTAAACAGTATTCTGATTCAATCTCAATATCGTTTCCAGTCCAATTTATCAAAAGTGGAAGCAGAGACATCGTTTCTTTCATACAAATCTCATTTGAATCAAAGTTATCTGTTGAATGCATTCTTGGCGATTTAAGCATGGCATTTGATTCAGTGAACCTTACAGTACTAGTTGCTGGAGAAGCTTTGGTGTATCTAGTATGATAAAAGAATTTAGGTTAAATATATTTGAATTTTTTTTTCAGTTTTGATCTTTTATATATATATATATATATATATATATATATATATATATTGTGTTTCATACTAGAATGCCGTGTTCTCAGTTTGGCACAGCTTCGCCACAGGAGACACGAAAGCGATCGAAGATGTCCGTCTTTTGGTCGGCTCCTGATCGTTGTCAGAAGGAGGCTAGATTTTGATTACGCAAAGACTTCTATTATTTGGAACAACCCAGATTTCTTTACGTAATCAGTATGAATTTTATAATTACCTAAGGGACCTTTAACAATGAACAATAAAAAAATTGCATTTGCAAATGAAATCATTAATAAATGAGGCAGCTATGAGTGGTATAGAAGACAAGGAGCGGCCTTCTGTCTACGACCAGGATGCGGCACTATTCTCTGCTGTAGTAAAGGCACTTTGACATTCATAAAAATAATATGACACGGAGGTAAAAAAAAATAAAGGAAAAGAATAGAATAAGAAATCTGGCAAACACTAAATATATTCTAATAATTCCCACAAGCAATTAGAGCTATTTTATAAACAGTATAACTTACATAAGTAATTTTCTAACTGTATGGTGCGATCGGATTTCAGCCTGTCCTGTAATAGCTTCTTGGTTCACGTTTTTGTCGCAAATTACAGTCATTACTTTTCTCCTTCCCTCGAGACAATTCTTGCACCGTTCAACACCTTCATAACAATAACTTGCCGATTTACAGTTTCGAACATAAATTACTTGAATTTTATTAATTAATAATGTTGTCTGCACTCTGGCAAGACCGCTCACTTTTTTAGCTTAAAGTCGAGCTTCTTTACGTTTTCACATTTTTTTTCTTCAAAGAATAGGTCTCATCTCATAAGTTGATCATTTAATATACAGATAGCTGAATGCCTTTCCAAGGGTACTCACAGCTTTCATACTATGGAAATCCCAATAGTATTACATGTTGTGGACTTAGAACTCACCCCATAAGCTCCTAAGTGACAGGAAAGGAATTGTAGTTTACAATAACCAAAAGTCCCAATACTTATATGTAACTCGAGGAATTCCTCAAGGTTCCGTGCTTGGCCCCTATTCTGTTTAAAATATTTGTGATGATCTTCCCAGTAATATGCCCTGTAAATCTGTACTTTGTCCTGATGACACAACATTAATTAGCTCTGGGATGAAACTGGAAAACAAAGAGTACCTTACCTGTCTAATACATGGTTCAAAGCCAATGAGCTATCCATCAACTATGAAAAGACAATGAACATCATTTTCAGTTTATCAAGCAACGAAACTGGGAGCTCAAATGTTAAGCTACTTGATATACACCTTTACTCGAAATTAACTTGGGACAAACAAAAAAACTACTTATGCTGAAAGCTCTCATGTGTTACCCTTTTATTGACTAAACTACAGACATGTGTAATAAAACCTCTGTTACCTAACTCCAACTATGCCTTCTTTCATTGTCATGTGCAATATGGTAACCTTTTATTGATTAAGTCACCATGGGGCAAAAAAAAAAAAAAAAAAAAAAAAAACTCATTGGCAACAAGGGCTATCAAATCTATTTCTGGAGTTATGAACTCTAAAACCTCCTGCAGACCACTTTTTAAAGAGGTAAAAAAGTATAGACAGTCCCATCACTTATTATATTATATTGTCTACTAAAGATTAAAGGATACTCAAATAACTACACCTTAAGGGAAGCCGTACACCAATATAAAAATAGGCAGATGAAACACAGATATGCCCACGCCAAGATTAAAGAAAATACAATCTTGTTATAATTACCTGGGTATAAAATGAGTTAATACTTTATTCCTTCTGGTGTATCTTGTCTAACTTAATGTCTTTAAAACAAAAAATGAAAATGGTTGAAAACAAGACTTTCCACAGTATTTCAGAATTTCAAAACTGTTATGATGATGACCTGAGATACTAAATTACTTCTAACTGTAAACAATTTTGTGTTTACCTTAGCACTCCAGTAGTTTATTTGATACTTCTATATATTATTTTCTATTGTATAAACCCTGCCCCCAGGAACCATGGACCTTGCCATTGGTGGGGAGGCTTGCGTGACTCAGCGATACAGATAGCCGTACCGTAGGTGCAACCACAACGGAGGGGTATCTGTTGAGAGGCCAGACAAACGTGTGGTTCGTGAAGAGGGGCAGCAGCCTTATCAGTAGTTGCAGGAGCAACAGTCTGGATGATTGGCTGATCTGGCCCTATAACAATAACCAAAACGGTCTTGCTGTGCTGGTACTGCGAACAGCTGAAAGCAAGGGCAAACTACGCCCATTATTTTTCCCGAGGGTATGCAGCTTTACTGTATGATTAAATGATGATGGCGTCCTCTTGGGTAAAATATTCCGGAGGTAAAATAGTCCCCCATTCGGATCTCCAGGTGGGGACTATTCAAGAGGATGTCGTTATCAGGAGAAAGAAAACTGGCGTTCTACGGATCGGAGCGTGGAATGTCAGATCCCTTAATCGGGCAGGTAGGTTAGAAAATTTAAAAAGGGAAATGGATAGGTTAAAGTTAGATATAATGGGAATTAGTGAAGTTCGGTGGCAGGAGGAAAAAGACTTTTGGTCAAGTGAATACAGGGTTATAAACACAAAATCAAATAGGGGTAATGCAGGAGTAGGTTTAATAATGAATAGGAAAATAGGAGTGCGGGTAAGCTACTACAAACAGCATAGTGAACGCATTATTGTGGCCAAGATAGATACGAAGCCCACACCTACTACAATAGTACAAGTTTATATGCCAACTAGCTCTGCAGCTGAAGAAGAAATTGAAGAAATGTATGATCAAATAAAAGAAATTATTCAGATAGTGAATGGTGACGAAAATTTAATAGTCATGGGTGACTAGAATTCGGTAGTAGGAAAAGGGAGAGAAGGAAATGTAGTAGGTGAAAATGGACTGGGGCAAAGAAATGAAAGAGGAAGCCGCCTGGTAGAATTTTGCACAGAGCACAACTTAATCCTAGCTAGCACTTGGTTCAAGAATCATAAAAGAAGGCTGTATACATGAAAGAAGCCTGGATATACTGACAGGTTTCAGATAGATTATATAATGGTAAGACAGAGATTTAGGAACCAGGTTTTAAATTGTAAGACATTTGCAGGGGCAGATGTGGACTCTGACCACAATCTATTGGTTATGACCTGTAGATTAAAACTGAAGAAACTGCAAAAAGGTGGGAATTTAAGGAGATGGGACCTGGATAAAATAAAAGAACCAGCAGTTGTACAGAGTTTCAGGGAGAGCATAAGGGAGCAATTGACAGGAATGGCGGAAAGAAATACAGTAGAAGAATGGGTAGCTTCGAGGGATAAAGTAGTGAAGGCAGCAGAGGATCAAGTACGTAAAAAGACGAGGGCTAGTAGAAATCCTTGGGTAACAGAAGGAATATTGAATTTAATTGATGAAAGGAGAAAATATAAAAATGCAATAAATGAAGCATGCAAAAAGGAATACAGACGTCTCAAAAATGAGATCAACAGGAAGTGCAAAATGGTTAAGCAGGCATGGCTAGAGGACAAATGTAAGGATGTAGAGGCTTATCTCACTAGGGGTAAGATAGATACTGCCTACAGAAAAATTAAAGAGACCTTTGGCGATAAGAGAACCACTTGTATGAACATCAAGAGCTCTGATGGAAACCCAGTTCTAAGCAAAGAAGAGAAAGCAGAAACGTGGAAGGAGTATATAGAGGGTCTATACAAGGGCGATGTACTTGAGGACAATATTATGGAAATGGAAGAGGATGTAGCCGAAGATGAAATGGGAGATATGATACTGAGTTTGACAGAGCACTGAAAGACCTGACTCGAACAAGGCCCCCAGACTAGACAACATTCCATTGGAACTACTGACAATCTTGGGAGAGCCAGTCCTGACAAAACTCTACCATCTGGTGGGCAAGATGTATGAGACAGGCGAAGTACCCTCAGACTTCAAGAAGAATATAATAATTCCAATCCCAAAGAAAGCAGGTGTTGACAGATGTGAAAATTACCGAACTATCAGTTTCATAAGTCACAGCTGCAAAATACTAACGCGAATTCCTTACAGACAAATGTAAAAACTAGTAGAAGCCGACCTCGGGGAAGGTCAGTTTGGATTCTGTAGAAATGTTGGAACACGTGAGGCAATGCTGACCCTACGACTTATCTTAGAAGCTAGATTAAGGAAGGGCAAACCTACGTTTCTAGCATTTGTAGACTTAGAGAAAGCTTTTGACAATGTTGACTGAAATACTCTCTTTCAAATTCTGAAGGTGGTAGGGGTAAAATACAGGGAGCGAATGGCTATTTACAATTTGTACAGAAACCGGATGGCACTTACTAGAGTCGAGGGACATGAAAGGGTGGCAGTGGTTGGGAAGGGAGTGAGACAGGGTTGTAGTCTCTCCCCGATGTTATTCAGTCTGTATATTGAGCAAGCAGTGAAGGAAACAAAAGAAAAATTCAGAGTAGATATTAAAATCCATGGAGAAGAAATAAAAACTTAGAGGTACACCAATGACATCGTAATTCTGTCAGAGACAGCAAAGGACTTAGAAGAGCAGTTGAACAGAATGGATAGTGTCTTGAAAGGAGGACATAAGATGAACATCAACAAAAGCAAAACGAGGTTAATGAATAGTAGTCGAATTAAGTCAGGTGATGCTGAGAGAATTAGTTTAGGAAATGAGACACTTAAAGTAGTAAAGGAGTTTTGCTATTTGGGGAGCAAAATAACTGATGATGGTCAAAGTACAGAGGATATAAAACGTAGACTGGCAATGGCAAGGAAAGCGTTTCTGAAGAAGAGAAATTTGTTAACATCGAGTATAGATTTAAGTGTCAGGAAGTCATTTCTGAAAGTATTTGTATGGAGTGTAGCCATGTATGGAAATGAATCAGGGACGATAAATAGTTTGGACAAGAAGAGAATAGAAGCTTTCAAAATGTGATGCTACAGAAGAATGCTGATGATTAGATGGGTAGATCACATAACTAATGAGGAAGTATTGAATCAGATTGGGGAGAAGAGAAGTTTGTGGCACAACTTGACCAAAAGAAGGGATCGGTTGGTAGGACATGTTCTGAGGCATCAAGGGATCACCAATTTAGTATTGGAGGGCAGCGTGGAGGGTAAAAATCGTAGAGGGAGACCAAGAGATGACTACACCAAGCAGATTCAGAAGGATGTAGGTTGCAGCAGGTACTGGGAGGTGAAGAAGCTTGCACAGGACAGAGTAGCATGGAGAGCTGCATCAAACCAGTCTCAGGACTGAAGACCACAACAACAACAACAACAACAACAACAACATTGTATAAACCATTTTGTGTTTACCTTAGAATACCAGTAGTTTATTTGATACTTCTATATATTATTTTCTATTGTACATTTTATGTAGCTTGTATTATTATTAGTATGCGTAGTGTAATTATGTCACCAAAATGTATTTGTAAAATATATGTAATCTACCCATGATAGCATTGATTGCATAAAAATGCTGAAACATGGATCACAATAAATAAATACTAGTAGGCCTACGCTTTGAATTTCATCATATACTGTAAATGTACAGTTTTCCACAAAATCATCAATTACTTAACATAGGGTGTCTTTCAGGTTTTGTTTCGTTCTCTTGAAAAATTAAGCTTGAACTTTTGAGATAAATTGATGGGATTTTAAAAGCACCAGCTTACCAAGAAGAGAATGTAAAAATTCCTCACTGGGCGTTACCTGTGCATTGAACTTAGCTCTATCATTTTGTACCTACTGTTTGAAAATAACTTTGTCAGGCAAGATGTCAAGTTCCTTTTTTAGGACATCAAGTGGGATATATGGTCCAGTACATTCTACACAGGTCTCGATTATGTATTTTTCATTATCAGTGCTATATACCATGAAAGCTATCATGTCTTTATCATTTTCATTAAGCTTTGCTCCTTCTGTCATAAGTTTTGATGATGCTTCCAAACACACACACTATGAGTCCCTGATGAGCCCAGAAGAATGCACCACTTTAATTGTAGAATGCAAAACATAGAGTGACGAATTCTGTGAGCTGCGTATTTCTGTTTAGAGAGGCTGTAGAGCTCATTCAGCAATAGAAGAATTAACCTTTTCTGCTTGTGCATCTAACATTGTTAATCACAGTTGAAACACACTCCTGTTTACAAGGACATAATAGTAGTTTATTCATCCAGAAACAATGTAGATTGCACTGCATGACTATTTTAATTATACTTGTAAAATTCCATAATACAATTAATATCACTTATTTTGTTGGCACCTTGTCATTTTGAAACTTTAACTTTTAACTTCACCATATATTCATATGCTCCAAATTTCTTGATTATTTTTTTTCTTTAACTACAATCTTGGCAAGAGGATAATTATATTAATTTTATCATCTTTACTACATACTTTAAGTTTTTCTTTCACTTTGGTAGTAAGTACATCACACTTACTTTGCTCACATTTCCTGTGCTATTTTGAATCTGAGCTTCTGAACCATTATGGAAAGATGCTTCTCTTGGACACAGAGATCATTCAGGAAAGACGTTAATATTCACATCTTTGCTCTTGGAAAGGTGTTCAACTAGTATCTTATGCAAACTGTTTTTAACTGATTTTTTGTGAGTACGTAATGGGTCACAACGTTTTGTGCCAAAAGTGTGGTTGTATTTGTCTAAATATTTATCTTTGTGGTAATGGTAGATATTAGTAATTTCTTTCAAAATTCTTAATTTTAAACTATGCAATGAAATATCCGTGTCCCTTCCTCCCCCCCCCCCCCCCCCCCCTCTCTAAAGAAAATTGCAGCTGGCAGTAGTTACAACTGAAGTTTTAAATCTAAATACATAGAAAAATGTTACTGTGTGTATACTGTACACAAGTGTAGTACAACAAATGTATTGGTAAGTTATGTTTAAGCGTTAGAACTCTTTCTATTGTTATAACTGCCTATTGTTATTTAAAAGTAGAAATGTTTCATCATTTATTGTATGTAATAATTTAAACAACATTTGATCAATGTCAATTTAATAATTTCAAGCCCTTGTTAACTTGACACTCCACAAACATGTAGAAAGGTTGCGTTTCTACTGAAATTCAGTGCTCTGTTGCTTTCAATGTACTTGAGTCTCCATCATAATTTTTTGTGAGGTATTCCTATGAGTATAAAGAACATTCTGTAAAATTTTGAGTTGTTTCCATTCAGTTCGTTTACGGATACTGACATGTGAAAATTGATGTTAAAAGGCTTTCGGCCATTTTTGAAAAGCTCTAGAAAAAACAGGAGTGCATTCTCAGAACTAAAACTTATAGTGCAGATGGTTATGTAAGAGTTCAATACAAAAATATCATATTAGTGAGACTCTCTTCTTTCATAAAAATTTATGGTCTTAAAAAGTAATGATTGATAAATTTTTTCCTACTCTTTACAGAAAGCATTTGATTTACTGTCTTGTGTGATAGAAAATTTAAAAAAAATATGTACCTGGGGTTTATTTCTTGCTGAACACACTTGTTTTGAATTATTCTGTTATCTTTGAAAATAATTAGGCAATTAAAGTTTCTGCAAACCACATTCTCCATTAAAATTTGCCCAAACACCGTTTTAAAAATGGCTGCCAGAAAAAACTATGGCTTATACAATGTTTTCAAACAGTGTTTTGTGACTGTCTGCCTACAGAGAACACATGGAAACAGTGTAGGGAAATACAAAATGTTGAACAACATTGCCTGGGTGATTTGAAACTAACTGACCCAGCATGGAGACCTGATACTGCCTGTCTGTGATGATTGCTGCCTTTGCTGCTTTCACGTCAAAGCTTCCCTGATATATTTTTGCTAACACCACATTTCCTGCAGAGCTCAGTTGAAAACGGCTAACCTGGTCGATAAGATCATCATATATACTTTATTTCCATTGCCTTTTTTTAAAGGGGATCCCAGAACCTGTTGATGTGGCACAGAAATAAATGTGCTTCCTTCATTGATGATTACTTTGTCATGGCAGATTTGTCGGTCTGGTTAAGGTGAATGCCCCTCACATGTTCCAAATAGCACCGCGAGGTGCATCACTGCCTCTGGCCTATGTACCAATGCTTTGCCTCAAACCATATCATATATTGTTTTTTTCTCAGTGGACAGGGGTTATTATTCCCTTTTCAATTCATTCCTTACAAACTTTCTTCTGATTTGAATTTGTGATCTTTTGAGGGGAAAGGCTATATTAAAATAATGGCAGTGTCAACAAATATTAATGTTTTCTTATGAGTAACTTCCTTACTGAACACCTTCTCATAGGAGTCACACGTCAACATGTATCTAAATACATTTAAATTACTAAGAACTTCATTACCTGTATGTATGTTTTGGACTATCTGTGGTGTAAGAGTATGGAAACTTTGGTTTAGTAAAATTCTTTTGTGTTATGATACACACGGTGTCCTATGAAGGAGTTTAGAATGTTTGAACTTTGATAACTAGAACAAAAATAACAAGAGCTATCATTGTTAAGTCACATAGATGGTCACAAGAATACTGATGATGCGTTGCTGTTGAAGTTCAGCATCAACACAGCATCTGCTACAATGAAGAACAAATCGGCGCTTGTGCTGTGGCTTCAGTTGGAATGGATTCATGAGCAGTTGCAATCACCTGTCTGTCTCATATCATCCAGCATACATGACTTTGTGACACAGATAGTGTCCTTCTGAGTTCCCTCAGAAAGAAGTCTAACTACATTAGATCAGGAGATCTAGGTGGAAACTCAACACCGTCTTGTAAGCATATCCCCCAATCAACAAATATGTCATCCAGGAATTGCCGCACATAATGGTGTAAATGTGACGGTGAACCATCTTGTCGAAAAAAATGATCTTCATCTCAGTACAGTTGGTGAACAGCTGGTACACTTTGTTTCTCCAACATGGTAGGGTACTTCACACCTGTCACTGTTTCTTCAAAAATGAAATATGCGACAAGTCCTCTGACAGATGTACCACACAATACAGGTAACCCTCCAAAAGATTAACAGCTCTATATTCCGCAACATAGGGATTATCTCTTGCCCAGAACACAGTTATGGTGATTGAAGGTTCCATCCAATTTAAACATCACCTCATCAGACCAAACAATGACATGAGTCAACAGTCCCATTATTTCAAGTCCATTCACAAAATTCAAGGCACCTATCCAGATCATTCTCATTCATCATGCGAAGAAACCTGGGAATGTAGGGTTCCCACTTTGCTTGCTTTAAAATGTGGTGAACACTTTATTTGCTTACATCCGATTATGTGGAGCTTGCAGTATAGACTACTTCTTGTGAAAGCTGGCAGTAAACATCATCCCCCCCCTCCCCCCTTTTTCATGTACTACTGATTTCTTCCTGCAGCACTGCCCCTTCTTCAGATCACACTCACACTTCCTTCCCTCTCAAATTTGTCATGTGATTTCGTTACTGTTGCCCGTGACGATGGTGCAGTATCAAACCCTGCCTATCATTGTCTCTGTATTTCTTTCATGTATTCAGATTCCCAATAACACTTTAAAATTTATTTTCTTCGCTCCAAGGACATGTTTCCTGCCATCTCGTTATTTACAATGGGTTACTGGGAACTACACACAAAATAAAAACAAAAGAATGGCTGTACACACTACTCATGAGAGCACCATATAATCACAACTGGATCAGGTTGTCAATAATACCTCCTCAACAGTGTAAATCCCATTGTGGGACACCATGTATTTTGAACATTCCATAGTGTAATGAATGAATGATCAATAAATGTTGTATCAATAGAGCTACTGAAGACAACTGTTGTTCTGAGTGGGGTCTCTCTCAATATTTTCCATATTAAATGTAGCTAAAAGGTTTCTTACATCAAACAAATTTTGTGATATACTGACTAAATTAACATTTACATCCTCATACAAAATAATTATGCATCCTCTTGGAATGTACATACTAATAAAACATTCCAGAGTTTGTAAAAACTTAGAGAGAATGCCACCAGGAGACCTGTGTGCAAATGATTAACTTTAGATATTCAAATTCAAGCGCACAGTATTCAGGCTCTTTCTCATCATTAAGCTGATTGGATCTGTTGGATTTACATAAGTTAATGCTGTTATTCATAAGAGTTTGACAGCTATCTACCCCATGTACACGACAGGCTGTAGTTATTGCCAGTAGTGTAATTTGGAAAATTAGGAACGGTGAGTTCTTCAGTTCTGAGTCAGTACTCAGTGAGGTAGATGCTATCTACATATTCAAGCAGAAAAGTTCAGATTCAAATAGTTTCTTTGTTACTTACAATCTTTTGACAGAAAATATGAAGGTTTATGCTGATTTTGATTCTGTTAAGTTAGAGCAGCATCAGTTATCTGATTAGTCCGCTATAGTTTGCTCTTGACATTGTTTCTAGTTGCCTTCCACTATAATTCTGTAAGTATATAAGTGTGGGCTACAAATCTACTCTGTGTCTGAATTTTAAAAGAGTTTATCCGAGAAATTTGGAAGGAAATGAACAATTCAGGAGTAGGAAATGAGCTAGCACTAGGCTACAAGTGTATGACTCTTACAATTGATATATAGCCTATGCAGATGATCTCATGATCTTTTCAGACTCCAAAGGTATGGCAGCAAAATAACTTAAATGACTGAACACACAAAAAGTGGAATCTCGTTTGAGAACACACACTTTATGACAAACATAAAATCAGGACGACAAGAAATGGAGAAAAATTAAGCATGCAGACAAGTCTAAATACTTAGGTTAATAGCTAGGGCCTAAATTATGAAAAAAGAAGCCTTTACAAAATGGAAATGACCTATCAGATAATGAAAGTTATCCAAAATATGGGATTGATATCCTTAAATGCCAAAATTAGACACTACTGTAAGACTGTTTGACCAGAGATTCTATATGTGGCAGACTCGTACAATGAAGAAGGAATGTCAAATGGAGAAACTTGAGGCCAAAGAAAGAAAGACTTTGAGAAAAATTCTGGTTCCAACAGAAGGAAAGCGTGGATACAGAGGCATTACAACCACAAAGTGTATACACTCTTGGAGAATATAAGTGACACAATTCGGAAAAGAAGTGTTGTTTTTTATGGTGACATGACATTAATGAGCCTATGGCGGATACCTGAAAAGATATTAACCTGTTTTCAAGACAAGAAAATCAAAGGAGTTTGGTTCACCGAAGTTTAAAAAGGTCTAAGAGAACTGGAAATTTCACTTAAAGACATCCAGGAGTATGACTTATTTAAGGAAAAGCTAAGAATGCTCAAAGATTCAGGCGAAGCCGAAGACAGGGATACAAGCGAGAAAAGACAACACTGGAAATGAATACCAAAGCATTGAGCAGCAGTTAAAACTCGCAAAAAGACAGTTGCATTCACATGGTTCTTAGATGGCTAAAATGACGAAAGAAAAAGAAGATAAGCACATACAGAAAAGCTGTCTTGCAAAACAAGACTACTGCATTTACACATTCCATTTATAATTTTATCTCCCGATACAGGACTTCCTTTCTATTGTAATTTAGGTGCTCTCGCCATGTTCAGAATGTAAATTTTTCTCCAGCCTCTTATGAATGTGGTGCAAAGTTATTTGATTGTAATATTGCTTTTTCAGATATCTTTGTCAATACAAAAATTAACAATCAGGTCATGTCTATGAGGTATTATCACAACAACATAGTTTTTCATTTTACTTACGTCTAAAATATTCTTTAAAACTGTCATACACTTACTGGATTCATTGCATACTATGTACTTAGTACTAGTCACACAAGCAACAAAGTCACTGTCCATCAATATAGTCTTACGTGACATCAATAATGTTTTTTGTCCTAACTGCAGGTTTCATAATCCCAGTTACACAAATGTAAAACTTCATTCTTCAAATAGTTAGTGTGCTTTCTACCATTGTTATCCACTAGAAAAAGCACAATGAATTTATTTGCTGTCTATCTGACATTACCATTACAACTTTCCATTATGTTTTGAACCTCATGCTGGTAAAAAAGTTCCTTGAGATGGAACACTCCCGTCCACAAATCAACATATTTTTAGAAAGCATCACTCATGCAAAACTCAGTCTGTTCTTTTCTCACATGATATCCTGCAAAACTGTGTGTATTCTTAGATTTCCAAAAAGCATTCAACAGGTCACTGCAGACTGTTAATGAGAGTACGAGCATATGGAAAAGGTTCCCTGATATGTGTGTAGCTCAAAAACTTCTTAAGTAATAGGTCCCAGTAAAATCTCCTTGATTGCAATTGTTTATCAGAGACAAGGTTATTGTCAGGGGAGCCCCAGGGGAGTTTGACAGACCCACTATTATTCTCTACACATGTAAATGATCCGACAGAAAGGATGAGCAGCAAATCTGCAGCTGTATGCTGATGATGATGACGGGTACGGTAAGGTGTCGTCATTGAGTGACTGTAGGAAGATACAAGACAATTTGAACAAAATTCCTAATTGGTATGATGAATAGCAGCTAGCTCTAAATGTAGAAAACTGTAAGTTAATGCCAGCCGCGGTGGTCTCGCGGTTCTAGGCGCGCAGTCCGGAGCCGTGCGATTGCTACGGTCGCAGGTTCGAATCCTGCCTCGGGCATGGATGTGTGTGATGTCCTTAGGTTAGTTAGGTTTAAGTAGTTCTAAGTTCTAGGGGACTGATGACCACAGCAGTTGAGTCCCATAGTGCTCAGAGCCATTTGAACCAACCTGTAAGTTAATGCAGATGAGTAGAAAAACAATTCCTTAATGTTTGAATACAGTATCAGTAGTCTGCTACTTGACATAGTCAGGTTGATTAATTATCTAAGTGTAATGTGCAAAGCAATATGAAATGGAATGAGAATTTAAGGATTATAGTGGGGAAAGCAAATGGTTGACTTTTTTTTAGCGATAGAGTTGTAGGAAAGCGTGGTTCACCTGCAACAGAGACCCCTTGCAG
The DNA here is from genome assembly GCF_023897955.1 of Schistocerca gregaria. Lineage (NCBI taxonomy): Eukaryota > Metazoa > Arthropoda > Insecta > Orthoptera > Acrididae > Schistocerca > Schistocerca gregaria. Next base: position 623,662,364 of record NC_064921.1, on the reverse strand, counting down.
AACACTAGTGCAACCCATTCATGAGTACTGCTTGAGTTTTTGGGATCCCCACCAGGTTGGATTGTTTGGGGGAAGAGACCACAGTGAGGTCATTGGTCTCATCGGTTTAGGGAAGGGTGCAAAAGGAAGTCGGTAGCGCCCTTTCAAAGGAACCATCCCAGCATTTACCTGGAGTGATTAGGGAACTCACGGTAAACCTAACTCAGGATGGGCAGGCTCTAGATTGAACATCATCCTCCCGAATGTGAGTCCAGTGTACTAACCACTGCGTCACCTCACTCGGTTGGATTAAAGGAAGACATCTAAGCAGTTCACAGTTGTGCCACAAGATTTCTTCCAGTATGTTTGATCAACATATAAGTATTACAGAGATGCTTTAGGAACTCAAATGAGGATACACACAGGAAGGGCAATGTTGTTTAAAAGGGTGGCTAGAGAACCAGCATTTGAAGCTGACTGCAGAACAATCCTACTATAGTCGTACCATAGGTACAACCACAATAGCGGAATATCTGTTCAGAGACTAGACAAATGTGTGGTTCCTGAAGAGGCGCAGTAGCCATTTCAGTAGCTGCAGGAACAACAGTCTGGATGGCTGACTGATCTGGCCTTGTAACATCAACCAAAACGGCCTTGCTTTGCTGGTACTGTGCATGGCTGAAACCAAGGGGAAACTACAGCCGTAATTTTTCCTGAGGGCATGCAGGTCAACTGTATGGTTAAATGATGATGGCATCTTCTTGGGTAAAACATTGTAGCAGTAACATAGTCCACCATTCATATCTTTGGGTGGGACTATTCAAGAGGATGTCATCATCTCATCACCAGGAGAAACAAATCTGGTGTTCTATGCATTGGAGTGTGGAATGTCAGATCTTTCAATGGGGGCAGGAAGGTTAGAAAATTTAAAAAGGGAAATGGATGGGTTAAAGTTAGGTGTAGTGGGAGTTAGTGAAGTTAGGTGGCAGGAGGAACAGAACTTCTGGTCAGGTGTATAAAGGGTTATGAATGCAAAATCAAATAGGGGTAATGCAGGAGTAGGTTTAATAATGAATAAAAAATAGGAACACAGATAAGCTACTATGACCAGCATAAGGAATGCATTACTGTAACCAAGACAGACACAAAGCCCACACTCACCACAATAGCACAAGTTTATATGCCAACTAGCTCTGCAGATTATGAAGAGATTGGAGAAACATATGATGAAAGTAAAGAAATTATTCAGATAATTAAGGGAGATGAAATTTTAATAGTCATGGGGGACTGGAATTCTATAGTAGGAAAAGGAAGATAAGGAAAAGTAGTAGGTGAATATAGACTGGGAGAAAGGAATGAAAGAGGAAGCCATCTGGTATAATTTTGCACATGGGCTAATTTAATCATAGTTAACACTTGGTTTAAGGATCATGAAAGAAAGTTGTATATGTGGAAGAGACCTAGAGACATTGGAAGGTTTCAAATTAATTACATAATGGTAAGAGACAGATTTCAGAACCAGGTTTTAAACTGTAAGACATTTCAAGGACAGATGTGGACTTTTACCACAATTTATTAGGTATGAACTGTAGATTAAAACTGCAAAAAGGAAGGAATTTATGGAGATGGGACCAGGATAAACTGAGAGTACTAGAGGTTGTAGAGTGTTTCAGAGGGAGAATCAGAGAATTATTGACAAGAACAGGGGAAAGAAATACAGTAGTGGAATAATGGATAGCTTAGAGCGATAAAACAGTGAAGGCAGCAGAGGATCAAGTACGAAAAATACGAGGACTAGTAGAGATCATTGGGAAACATAAGAGATACTGAATTTAATTAATGAAAGGAGAAAATATAAAAAAAAATGCAGTAAATGAAACAGCTGAAAGGGAACACAAATGAGATTGACAGGAAGTGCAAAATGGCTAAGTAGGAATGGCTAGAGGACCAATGTAAGGATTTAGAAGCATATAGCACTAGGAGAAAGATAAATGCCACCTATAGGAAAATTAAAAAGATCTTTGGACGAAAGAGAACCAGGTATGTGAATATCAATAACTCAGATGGAAAACCAGTCCTGAGCAAAGAAGGAAAAGCAGGAAGGTGGAAGGAAGATATAGAGGGTCTATACAAGGGAGATGTACTTGAAGGCAATGTTACGGAAATGGAAGAGGACATAGATGAAGATGAGATGGGAGATATGATACTGCATGAACAATTGGACAGAGCACTGAAAGACCAAGTCAAAGGTCCTGGGAGAACACAATATTCCGTTAGAACTACTGATAGCCTTTGAAGAGCCAGCCATGACGAAACTCTTCCATTAGGTGAGCAACATGTATGAGACAGACGAAATAGCCTCAGACTTGAAGAGGAATATAATAATTCCAATTCCAAAGAAAGCAGTTGTTAACAGATGTGAAAATTATTGAACTCGCAGTTCAGCAAGTCACGGTTGCAAAGATCTAACACGAATTCTTCACAAAAGAATGGAAAAGCTGGTAGAAGCCGACATCAGGGAAGATCAGTTTGGATTATGGAGAAATGTAGGAACATGCAGCAATACTAAACCTATGACTTCTCATAGAAGATAAGTTACAGAAAGGCAAATCTAAGAGTCAAAGGGTTTGCATGTGAAGCAGTCGTTGAGAATGGAGTGAGACAGGCTTGTAGCCTATTCCCAATGTTATTGAATCAGTATATTGAAACAAAAGAAAAATGGAGTAGGAATTAAAGTCCAGGGAGAGAAAATAAAAAAAGTCTGAGTTTTGCCGATGACATTGTAATTCTGTCAGTTCTGTCCAACACAGCAAAGGACATATGAAAACAGTTGAAAGGAATGGACAGTGTCTTGAAAGGAGGATATAAGATGAACATTAACAAAAGCAAAATGAGGATAATGAAATGTAGCTGAATTAAATCAGGTGGTGCTGAGGGAATTAAGATTAGGAAATGAGACACTTAAAGTAGTAGATGAGTTTTGCTATTTGGGCAGCAAAATAACTGATTGTGATCAAATTAGAGAGAATATAAAATGTACACTGACAATGGCAATTAAAGTTTTTCTGAGGAAGAGAAATTTGTTAACATTGAGTATCAATTTAAGTGTTAGGAAGTCATTTCTGAAAGTATTTGTTTTGAGTGTAGCAATGTATGGACGTGAAACACGGATGATAGATTGTTTGGACAGGAATAGAACAGAAGATTCTGAAATGTGGTGCTACAGAAGAATGCTGAAAATTAGATGGGCTGATCATGTAACTAATGAAGAGGTACTGAATAGAATTGGGGAGAAAAGGAATATTTGGCACAACCTGACTAGAAGAAGGGGTTCAGTTGACTGGACACATTCTGAGACATCAACAGAACACCAGTTTAGTACTGTAGGGAAGCGTGGGGGGTAAAAATAGTAGAGGGAGGCCAAGAGATGAATACAGTAAGAAGATTTAGAAGGATATAGGTAGCAGTAGTTACTCGGAGATGAAGATGCCTGCACAGGATAGAGTAGCATGGAGAGATGCATCAAATCAGTCTTCAGACTGAAAACCACAATGACAACAGAGGCGTATAGACAGCCATTTTTCCCTCCCTCAGTCTGTGAATGGAACAGGAAGGGAAATGACTAGTGCTGGTACAAGGTACCCTCAGCCATTCACACTGGCTTATGGAGTACATATGTAAATGTAGATGCAGATGTGCCCTGGAAGTTTGCTTTTATTGTTTATGAACTTTCTGCAACTACTTTCTGACAGCACACTGAACCTGTTTGTGCACACAAGATTTGATTATGCATGCAGAAATACAGCATTAATGCAACCATTTTGAAAAGTACAAATTAAGAAGAAAGATGATGCATAAGATGGGCTTACAGAGGAAAAATGAAAATGGTAGTGACTCACAGAGACATGCAAAATATTCAGCAACTATTTTGAGTCATTTGGCGAATTACATCAAAATGCTGTTGGTACAGTAAGCACATATAACTTTTGTAGTTTAGGGTTCCAAGACATTTATGTTGCATGCACCATACAGAACCATCAAATAGCGGACTGAGACAATTAGTTATTAATTCATTCAGATCTAATAACTCAAGATATGGTGATGTATCAAACAGGCTTAAGATTAGTGCTAACCTCTTATCGGTGTTATTCATCTTCTGGTTGCTGTTTTTCTGACAGATTAAAACATTTGTCAATTAAAGTACTTTTATAACATGAGGAGAAGAGACTGTGCAGACAACTACAGGGCAGTTAGCCTAGTTAGGTTTTCAAAGAGGTCATGAATAATTCAGTATACGCACACAGAATCGCACACAATTTTCTGTTCAGCTTTCAAATTTCACTCCAAGAGAGGCTTTTCAGTAGAAAATGCAATTTACTCACCTGTGTGTTTGGTACTTACATGACTTAAACTTTTCACTTCAATTTGACAAACAGGTTTTGATTTAGTGGACCATGTTTAACCCCAGGTAGGTTGGACTATTATGGAGTTTTTGGGAAAGCGTATTGATGTTTCTTTTCTGGCTTGAAAACAAGAAGCAGAAGGTTGTTCTCCATTCTCAAGTAACAAATTTTAATTGGACAGGGGTGTTGTAAAGCGAGGGCTCACAGTGTTTCATTTTTGATCAACACAATTCCACTGTCCATTAAAACTATGCAACTTCCTTATCCATCATTACGCTACCCTCATTCCCAATATAGTGCCTCACAAGTAATTTCCATGCGGATGACTTAAGGTTCAAGTCCTAGCCCCACAGGTGTCCACAAAGGGGGGTGACCCCCCTCCCCCCTCCCCCCCCAAAAAAAACAAACAAACTGGGTTGCAGAGGTTTTATTTACTATGGTATTCTCCTCCACTTCTAGAAGTGATTCTGCTGCAGCTCTTGTTTCACCAGTTGTGGCACTACACGGCTGATCACAGTAAGATAATACAATGGTTTCAGCAACTGCTGTTTAACTTAAGTTTGTTTGGCAATTTCAGTCTTCCCCTCACCTCTGGATAAATTTCTGCAGACTCTCATGCTTGGCCTATCCCACACCTAGCCTTACAACAGTCCAGCCATAGGATTTTTTTATGGAGTCAAAGTTAGCACCACATGAGAAAGCAAACACTTCACACAATCACTCCAACATCATTTGGACCCCCACCCCAGCTCTCCATATTGTCACCACCACCACCACCACCTACTCTGAACTCTGCAGGAGGGAACTATAATTCCCTCCCCCAGTCTAAACATCTGCTTATCTACATTCTTTGCTGCTTCTTTTAGCCCAGCTTCCTTTACTTCCAACATGGTTTTTCCCATTTCCCTTCTTTCTTACTGCAAACTTTACTCTACAGTTTTGCAATTGTTACTTTACTCTGTTCCCATTTTGGCACTGCCATTGTGAGCCACCTATCTCCCACTCTGCTGTTGCATATGTTATTGGCTACAGGTAAGTTGTTGCTTCACCCGAGTTTTGTTAGAATAGTTCAATAATTTTAAGGTGATTACATAAGGTGGACAGTTGCTGACAGATGTATCTGCCGGAAGTTGTCAATCTTCTGTTGACTAAAAATAGAAAAAGCTGAGAATCAATGAAAAAAGGAGTACGGAGATCACAATAAAGTCAGAATAGTACCAATATAACAGAACTAATATTTTTCACAATTCTTTATTTTGTTAAAATGCATAACAATTTCTTATAATTTTTATTTGTATTGTAAGTTCTTATAATACATGACATTTCTCAATACAAATATTTATCAAAGAATGCATGTGTTTATAAATGTACAATTTGAACAGATGACTGAATGACAACAATATTTTCAGGATCCCTGGACACAACTGTATTTCATTAGATCAGTATAGAATACTGTGTAAATTAGGGATTCAGCATCCTTCAGACATCAATTTCAATTTGCTGTATAAAAACTTTATTTATTTGGGGCATAAACAACAACACTGTGTAATGCTCAAAAAAATCATTCAGAAATACATAATAAAGAGCAAACATGTGAAACATTTCTATCTAAAAATAGTGAATCACATTAACATAACTGCAAAAAGAGAGATCTTTTCGGAAAAGGGCACAAACATACTGTATAGTGACACATATGTAAGTAAACATTCTCAATGAAAACATTCTCAATCATGAAGAAAATATTATAGCAACACTCATAGAGGTTAACTAGCAGAAAATAAGATTACAAGCAATTAAAAAAATTAATGGCTAAAACAATAGTAAGTCTGTAACCAGATCCACATAAAATTTAGAACATGTACACATAAAATAGGTTATTCATAAACATGACATCTTCAAAAGGTAAACTGTCACCAGCAAGTTATATAACACACTCATGACATGGAGCACTGAAAAGATATTTAAAAAGTAAAGCTAAACAGTGAAAAACCACATACTTAAAAATGAATCAGTTCATTAGGCACACAATGGTAGACATTTGGGATAAAACAACAGACAAATTATAGTGAGAAAAAGCTTGTTAGTAGTTTCAGTGCTGTAAATAATGAGAAAGATGTATAATTTTAACAAAAGTATAAATTCATTAATTTTATTTTTGTAACTGGACCTATAATTACCACACTCCCTCACTCAACCAGCACTTTCCAACCAACTTGTCCAAAACAGATAGCAAAAAATAGTTTGTGCAGTGGACTGGTAACATTCCAATCATAAGCTACAGTCTTATTACCACTGTCAATATGGATGCGGACCTTACTATTGCGGACATGTTCACATGTGAAACATAGTTTTGAACCTTTCTCCAGTGGAGGCAATTTGGTAGTCTTCCCCTTGCCGTCCACAAATACACTTCCTGTAAAAGAAAGAAATTTTATTCAATATTACTTATTGAGTCAATAACTGACACAATGCAGAAAAGGAGGGTTGCTTTTTTCTGCCACATTTTCAGACTACAGGAAACCAGGATACTGAAACAACTGTTCACCTACTTTTGGAAAATTAGATCAAGAACAACTGACTCAAAGAAGTTCAAGATGAGTTAGGCTTTACAATGCAACAAATTGAAGGCAGAGAAGAGAAGAAGATTCTGAAACAAAGTGACACGAGATTTAAACTAAAGACATTTACACACAAAAAAATACACCATAACTGATGTAGAAATGGCAGCCAGGTCGGAAAGGATGAATAAGTTTTTGGAGTAGAAGAAATCTACAACTAGTAGTAAGACTTAAATGTATATGGATTGTATAAAGTGCTCCAATGTGGGCGTAAAATATGTAAATAAATAAATAAACAATTACTTATAAAAATATTTTAAAAATGGTCATTTGCTGTAAAATTAATATCTTTACAACAGTTATAATATGGTTCAGTAAAATGGGTGAAAAGGTCATTTACACAAATGTACTAATATTTATTAAGACTAAGAATACAATTCTGAATGCACAATAGGGGTTTCCTGTGGCCTTATTACACATAACGATTGCTGAAGAAGTAAAACAGACAATACAAGAATAAAAAGATTGCTTTTGATGCCTTTCATGATATAAAATGTTTTGGCTGCATTGGTAGCTTTTGTATTTGACAATATCTAGTTAGATCTTCAGACAGACTGGAGGATGCCAATTGTTACTATATTCTTTTTGTAGTAAAAGTGAATCCATTAACCATATTTAAAGATCTTGCAAGACCTTTAAATACAGCTGAAGGCTTCATTTATGCTAAAAAATTCTCATTAGTTCTGTTTCATGAAAATAATGTCTTAAGTAAAAACCAGCCAGTTTTTATACAAAACAGGAGATGCTCTGCTGATCAACTGGGAATACCTGAGATGAGACATATTTCTAGTTAGTTAAAATCATTTAATGCTCTGGTGACAATTTCATTTAATTACATTCTGCCTGTTTTTATTAGCCAAAAGACATCCTGCTAAGAATGTCTTTTTTGAGAGAACAAATTTCATGACCACAAATGGAACATAAGTAAATCTGAAAAAACTCATTGTTCTCCGAACAGCTCAATTCCCCTTCCTAACCCTATGTTGGGGCAGGGCCATACTGTGGTCATCGCAAGACAGGCCTGTGTCAAGAGTGGGGGTGGGGGAACTTCTGTTAAAATACAAGAAGTGTAGACAATGGATGTGTAAAACTGTAATAGAGGGGAAAATAAATTATTAAAGTGGGAATAAAGTGGCTAAAACTGAATTAGTATCCTAAACTTCAAAAGTATAAAACTATAAGCTTATACTCTGAACGTATAAAAAATACGATATTACAAGAATAGGCCTAGAATGATGGATGTATAAATAGTAAAAGACAAACATCATAAAATTATAGATGTACAATTATCACTACTGCCACATCCTGTTCCCTGTAATTATAGTTGCTGAACATAAGTTTCACTTTTGTAATTTATTGTTTTATACTTTTTATGGTATTATACTTCCAATGTTTTAAATTTTTAATATTTAATGACACTTAACAGAGTTCTATGACCTACACATAATTATACTGCTATAATGTTACAATGTTTATGTTTTTTGTGATTTATACATCCATTATGCAAACCTATACTTTTAATATCTTAATGATAATTTTATACAATTTTTTTAGTACTTTTAGAGTAAGACCTTATACTGTCAAAGTTTCATATTTTCAATATTTTAAGACACTAATTCAGTTTTAGCTACTTTATTTCCAATTTTATAATTTACTATTCCCCACCACTTCCCCCGTTACAGTTTTGCACATCCATTGGTCAACAATGTTAGTATTTTAACAGAAGAGGTTTTTTGGAAAATAACTGAAATTTTGCAGTTTGAGTATGAGACCTTATCCTGTTAAATCTCTTGCACCCCTGCCAATTATCTCTCCCTCACCCCTCCCTTGCCTTCTTTTCCCACTCTCAACCTTCCTCATTCCATGCCATTTACAGTTTACATACCCACTGTCCTAAACTAGCGTTAGTGTAGAAGCTGCAGTAGCCGTATCTAGAAGGGCACATGGTCGACAGTGGTAGAGGGAGACACCATGGTGGAATAAAAGAGTCAAGGAGGTAGTGGGAAGGAAGAACCATACTGTGGTTCCAAAAAAAGACTAAATTAATAAGAGAGGAGTATAAGAAAAAGAAGAGGCCAATAAGACAGTGGTTGAGGAGACAAGAAAGTGGATGGAAGAACTGACAAAAACGATGGAGAAATAGCACAGGAAGTAAAAAAGTACTGTAAGGATTGGCCAAAAGTAAGAGGAGAGGTTTGAGAGAGGATGCAACAATGATGGATAGAAATGGCAAAGAAGTTAATAACAACGAGACATTGAAAACAGTGTGGATGGACTACTTTGAGCATTTGCTAAATCTGAACGGACTTGGAGATGAGAATAATAGAGTAAAGGAAGTTGAAATAAACTGAGGAGGAAGGGGGGGAGGGGAGTGAGGAGAATTTGGGATGGGAAAAAAATGGAAATGGCACTGGACAAGATACAAGATGAAAGGAGGAAAGGCACAAGGTGTGGATGAAGTGAGTGTTGAAAAGGTAAAGGTAGCATGGTCGATTGGGGAACAGTGGCTGTGTTGTGAGATGAGGGTGGTGTGGAATTAGAAGAGACCCCAGAGGATTGGAAGAGGGCACCAGTTGTCCCTATATTCAAGAAAGGGAGTAGGAAGGACTGTAGATACGAAAAGATCCTGGAGGGCAGAAACCAAACAAGGGTCAAGAACAAATTGAGAGAGGAACTTGGGGAAGACCTTGTGATGGCCTTTCTTGATATTGATCCTGGTTACACCTAGAAAGAAAGATATACCAAATAGTGGAATAAGGATTGGAAATGAACAATGGAAGAAGGTAGAAAGTGTCACGTACTTGGGAAGTGTGACAGAGAAAAAGGGAAGAAATGAGAAAGAGATTAGTGAATGTGGCAGAAAGGCAGAACCATTCCTGAGATTAGGAGCCTGGTTTGGAACAAAGCCGTCCCACAAGAAAGCAAAGACAGCAATGTTACTAATCCCAATGCTGGCTTGTGCACCTGAAACATGGGTAATGAAGAAGAGAGATGTTTGCTGATTACAGGCATGTGAAATGAAGTCCCTCAGAAGTAGGATAGGAGTAACAAGGAGAGAGAGGATGAGGAATGAAAATGTAAGGGAAACAGTACAAGAGGCATCCTTGCAGAACAGGGCAGAAACATCAAGGCTAAGATGGTATGGGGACTTGAAGAGAATGGAAAATGAGGATTCCCAAGAAAATACATGAAATGCAAATCCAAAAGAAACAATCAAGAGGAAGACAAAGGGATAGATGATTGAAAGTTGTGCATAAGTGCGAAAAAAGAGATGGGGACTGGACCAGAGTGAACACAGAAAGATGATGGGAAAACACAACTAGATAGCAAGGTTTATGTTCCAAACAGACCCAGCCTGGGGCTGGAAACAGTTCGATATGGTGGTGGTGGTGGTGGTGGTGGTGGTGGTGGTGGTGGTGATAATTAAGATAATCCTTCTAAGCTATTAATAATTTAATGAGAAAGCAAAAACAAAAGTTTATACAGTTGAGTCAACATAAACAAGGACTGTTATTAGAAGAAAGAAGAGCTAAAAATAGGGAGAGTGTTAAAAAACATAGGAAACATAAGATGCAATATCAGAAACCTAGTAAAGCAAGTTTGTCACCGTATAAGTCAGATAGTGCTCTGGATAAAGCCCTGACTCGAGTGCTGCAATTATTTGCATTAGCAAGGTGCTGTCAACTATACCTGAAAATGTGAAGGTAGTTTCATTCTAGTCAGACGGACCTGCCTCACAGTTTAAAAACAAATATATTACTGCTGCTGTGCCTCAATTTTAGTCGTTTCATAATGTGGAAATAGAGTGGAACTTATTTGCTACATACCATGGTAAAGGAGCCTAAATGAAATTGGTGCAGTTGTGGAACAGCTAGTGGCAAAATTCATAGTAGGTGATGTATCAACTTTCACTAAGGTGGCTGCAAGTACCACAACTATGCAGGTTTTTCATGTGTCTATTGATGAAATTTAAGGCATCAATGTGAAACATAATCTGGCTCAAGTATTTTCTTCAGCACCACCAATACCAAACATAAAAGGCATTCATTGCTTTCACTACAAGAAAGGAGTACTACAAACATATCAGCTGTCTCCAAAGAATTTTGCTGCTACAAATCGTCATACTGAGGAAACTATAGGTAGTGTGAAAATTGGAGACTGGTACAAAATAGAATATGACAGTAAATTCAATGCTGGAGTACGTGCAGTTTTTGGAAATTCTTACTTAATCAGTACAATGGAGTGTGCTGGTCACTACTGGAAATGGACTGTAAAATGTGATGAAATTATAAAGAAAATTAATACACTTGATGCTGTCAATGCAAGAAGATATTTTCAGTTCTCTGACTTTTAACTGAACTTACAGTTCATTTTCCCAGGTGTCATGCTCTTATAATTTTTCATAGTGTTTGAAAAGTTAAATGTTAATGTTAAGATTATCTTATTTGGCACATAAAGTCATATTTTCATTTCTCTGCTTGCATGAAAAAGTTTTTCCAACAAGAAGTAGCAAGTAACACGAGTCACATACAAGTAACATGAGTCACGAAGCATTGAGTCATGCGCCTTTTTCAATATATTACAATATTTCACTTGGTATAAATATTTTTAGAAATCTGTAACTCTGTCATTTGAATGCAAACCTAATATGCATTTTCTGTGTTAAAAACCAGATCCGCACTCCTAATAGTTTGAGGACACTTTCAATCTAAAATACACATTAGGAATAGGACGTCCAAATTTGTAACATGAGTCACAACATAAATTACATTCTTGTTCTTTAATTTTAATGCTCTTCCCTGCTTAAATAATTTTTGCCTGAATAACACAATTTATAATGATGATTTACAAAATAAAATATGGGTTTCTAGATGGATAACAATTCTACATAATAAAACACTGATTTCCAAATGTAACGTGAGTTCATTGAACAATATTTGAAAACCTGAGAGCTTTCAAATCTCGTCCAATACAGTCACCAACCATCAGTCTTTCCTTCTCATCTCATACAGTAAGCTTCCCCTGACACACGGTTCTGGGTGACTTCCCCAAAATCTACCCCTTTTCCTAGACCTCTCCAGTCCTTTCCCTTCACCCCTCTTCCTTCCCCTTTAACCCTTCTGCCTAAAGAAGGAGCCACTGGCTCCAAAAGATTGCCAGTTACAACCATTTTTTATGTGTGTGTTTTGCTGCCACTTGGTGAGTAGATTTTTTATCTATCCAATTAAATAAGATTATAAAGTGTGTTGCATTACAAAGTGATGATCTCGGGTTAATTTTTTTTTTTATACTGGCTACTATCACTACACAGCTGTTGAACATGGCGTATATATCTGTGTGTGTGTGTGTGTGTGTGTGTGTGTGTGTGTGTGTGTGTGTGTGTGTGTGTGTGTGAGTGTGAGTGTGTGTGTGTGTGTGTGTGTGTGTGTGTGTGTGTGTGTGTCAGAGAGAGAGAGAGAGAGAGAGAGAGAGAGAGAGAGAGAGAGAGAGAGAGAGAGAGAGATGGTAAAAAGAATAGGGAATGGAATAGTAGAACTGGTAAAAAGGACATTATAAATAATAAGCAGATGTCTGCAACATGAACATGCACCCTTCCTTGGTACAGCAAGTTGGAATTCTAGCAAGAAAGAAGCATGCGTCTCTCTCTTTTTCTTTTGTTCTTAGTACTAAAGGCAAAAAATGATATATGTCCATTTAAATAGAGGAGTTTATTAACTTTTAATGCTGACAGTATTGTACCATCCCTTATTTTTATTGGTAAATTATACATTTTAACAGTAACATCTTTAAAATAAACTTTTTTATAAATGCCCAGACTTTGGGCATTTAAAAATGTCCATTGATAAATGTCCTGCCCACGGAGCATTTGCCTGGCCCACATCACTGCGCGTTGCAGCACTTGCTGCGACAAGCAATTATATTGTGCCACTTATGGCCTGCCTAATAGATGTGCTCAGGTCCACGGAAGCCCCAGGGAGTTGGAGATTTAGATTTTGCCACCTCTAGGAAAATAAGTCGGTCATTGGTTGACTGCCAGGATATACAAGAGACATTGTACAAGGCTAATGTTGTATAACTTGGAATGTAACCAACTGTAAAACTGCAATGTACTCATTGTAATGGAAAGTGAATACACATATTGCAAAGAAGAAGAGAGTTAAATCATTCAGTAATATCAGATCTCTTAAGTAACTTTCCAGACTGACACAGGCACTGCAACATAGCAAAAAAAGTCTGACGCCAAGATGCCTGAACCACAGTACTTCTGGAACTATTTCCAAATGCACATCTGTCACCCGCGCAGGGATGATCAGAAGTGTCTGTATTTTCAGGTAATAACATGTGATTGAGAAAGGAGAAGAAGTGAAAATTAAAAGGAAATTTTTACCTTGTGAAGAAAATTTGTTGTCCACAGCAACCGGACAACTGCAATTACTTGGTGTTTGAGTTATTACTAGCACTGCAGTTAAAATGGAAAATTCACAACGAGTCTAATGGTTGAGGAGTAAGGATTAATTGCCGCAACAATAGCTGAGAACGAGAAGAGAATATTAAGTTCATGGTTGGGAAGATAGGCGTTTCTGTTTATGTCAGTGGTTCCAAAAAGACATACAACAGTTGGTTATGATCTGGTTGGCTGTTCACAACAGCAATGGCAGTGGCAGCAGCAGCAGTGCAATAGTTCACCCACCACATCACACTAGTGTCTTGTTGGCATCACTACACGGTGAGATCATCATGAACCTATGTGAGCTGTGTTCGGCTCACACAGATTTTATTTATTTACTTACTTATTTATTTGCAGTGTTGTGGTTTGTGGGTGAGATAAACGACAGTGCAACTAGCCGACAAAGTTTGTTACTTTCATGCAGTGTAAGGTCAACACTGAAACAGCTGGCTGCAATGAAGGGTTAACAGTAGATTTGTTATTGTTCGGTGTAAGGCTGTAGGCATCTGAAGCATGTCGCAACCAGTAGAAGAGGTGTTACGAGTGTTTATGGAGAAGATGACTGGTGAATTTGAAGAGGCAAACAAAGGGTTAAATAGAAACATGGGAAATCTTAGAACACAACTATATGCAACAATGTGAATTTAGAAAATGATACACACAACAAAAGAAGTTTTGCATCACCGCAGTTCCGAGAGTTCTGTAACCTGTACAGAAAATTGGAATAGAGATCAACATAAACATCATCTATGCCCTTTTTATTGATCATGAAAACCACACATTGCTTGATATACCACCATACAGCGAGACCTTTGGAGGTGGTGGTCCAGATTGTTGTTCACACTGGTACCTCAAAAACCCAATAAGCATGTCCTCTCGCATTGATGCAAGGGAACGTGATGCCGATCCTGAGCAGTCCATTCGGAACGTTGTTGGGCCCCTCTGTATTGCACTGCATGGTGTCGTGGTTGCGCATTATGCAGCCTATTACGCACAGTTTGAGTCGTAACATGACATACTGTGGCTGCACGAATAGCATTATTCAAGAAGGTGGCGTTGCTATCAGGGTTCCTCTAAGCCATAACCCATATGTAGCAGTCATCCACTGCATACTTGGGTGGCCTGAGTGAGGCATGTCATTGACAGTTCCTGTCTCTCTGTATCTCCTCCATGTCCGAACAACATCGCTTTGGCTCACTCCGAAATGCCTGGACACTTCCCTTGTTAAGGGCCCTTCCTGGCATAAAGTAACAATGTGGATGCGATTGAACTGTGGTATTGACCGGCTGTTGGATCCCCCCTGTCTATTATGTGCTGCTTATGCATGGTTGTTTACCTCTTTGGGCAGGTTAGTGATATCTCTGAACAGTCAAAGGGACTGTGTCTGAGATACAACATCCACAGTCAACGTCTATCTTCAGGAGTTCTGGGAACTGGGATGATGCAAACCTTTTTTTGATGTGTGTATAAAGAAATCTAGGAAAGAGAAAAAGGAATTGCATACTTTGATTATAACTTCCAAACAACAACAACAACTGGGTATCACAATCAGAAGTAACTAAACACTGTGACAGAGTTAACGAACAATTTATAGAGGTTAACAATTATGTAAAGTAATTGAGAGAGACAAACAAATGGGCATTTAAAACAATTTCTGGACAAATCTGAAACATGGATGGGAAAATCAAAATATTAGAACAAAATAAGGATTTAGAGGTGACTGCTATCACAGGATATGTTTGAACTAACTTGAAGGAGAGTGTGTGCTACATAATTGATCAAAACGTACATGAGAAAATAGATTCAACTGTCAGTACACCCCAATCGACAGAAAATTTACGGAACTGAAAAAGATGAAAAAGCAATTAAACTGAAAGAAAGCTGGCAACAGCCTGTCAGCAGAATAATGTGAGGAATTAAAAAAAGGAAGCGAGATTACTTTATACGTACAATTCTCAAAGTTTAAACCAAATGGGGAGGTTCACTCCCACTTACTTTCTAAGGGTATTTTTTAGGTCACTCCCTAAATGATGGGAGGATCTGAAAAATATTTTGTGCTCATTTACTTAGAAGGTAGCACAGCTGGCAGGAGATCAACACGTACAAAGGAATTTAGTTTTTGGGATGATTTCCAGTAGAAATTTAAAAGAAAGTACTGATCTCCGAGTGTTTGATACTAAGTATTTCATGGTACTTGGAGGAGTTATAATAAACACACAGAATAGCATTTTATGAAATCCAAATATCTACACAATATATTTGAGGAAGGGCATCTAGTTAAGAGTGTAGTGCCTCAAGAATTTCAGTGTTAATTCTACGAACACTCGGCTTTCGACCGTCTCAAAAACCCGATCTTTTAGGTACGAGTGCAGGAGAGTGAGAACGTTTCTACTGATCCACCTGTTTCTATGTGCAAGTAGGAAGTTTGTTATTAGAAGACTGTAAGATTGGCGAGTCACTGACCAAGACAAATGTTTGCCGCCAGTGCCACGGAAGATGTGAGGAGAACTCAACGAATAATTATGTCTTATTCTTTGATGTGTTAGAGTTTGTGGTGATGTGAAAAAAAAAAGACTATTAAAAGACTATTAAGCAGTTGAATATAGAGTGCTACGCATATTCATGTATTGGACTCGCTATGAACGAAACAAGACACATGTATGCTATTTGAATATGAGTAAATGAGTCTTGAGGTGTGAGGAATAAGTTAGCTTGCAGAAGTTATTATCTGTGAAAGTTGAAAATATAAAGTGATGGAACTGAAAAGTATTATATGAGTACCAAAATTATTTCAGTAATAGAGAAGTATTTTAATAAATTCCTTTAACCAGCTATAGTCTTCGGAGAAGAAGCTTGAGGGAGATCGACGTAGCTGCTTATCCAGAGAAGAGGATCGGCTACACACAATGTGCAAGTTAACTGGATTGAGAGATGTGTGTGTATTGCAACCCAATACCACATTGTCTGTTGTCATCTGAAAATGTTAGAAGGTGTTTAGTAAGCACATTATTTGAGCAAGGGGGGAGGGGGGGGGGGGCAAGTTTGTATAACACAGAATTAATAAAAAGATACATAGCTTAAGGCTAAATGACTAGGAGGATCTATCTCATTTAATTTTAGTGTTTTTAACATCTCTGACTATAATTTTTTTTTTTTAATTTTACATACAGCAACTGCTTGTGCCGTCTTTAAAGTTGACGAAATGGTAGATATCAGACAATAACATAGCAACAATCTTGTGCCTTGCTGTATCTTCATAACAAGCAAGTTTTAATGATGGACACTGGATAATATCTATACAGAAATAACTACACATATTCATCCCTGTACAACAATAACAGAACCTTTTCCAACTTCACTAAGAATAAGAAATCGGCAAGGAAACTAGTGAATACTGAGAATCAATTCAATAAACAATAAATCAGTTTTAAATGAAACTACCTGTTAGTACAGATATAGAGAAAGTAAAAGACCTCTATAATAGCCAATTCCAATCATAGAAAATAAATTAAACAATACCTATCCAATTGTGGTTACAAAAGCTAGCTGTTAGGATCATCACGTTCACTGGGGGTAAGGAGGGGTAGATAGCCACCTCAGGAAGTAACTGATGTGTATTTTGACACAGTACAAGTATAATTAATGAAAATAAGTTTTTAATAACATGAACTCAGGGGAGAGGAAAGCATGTAAGCCACAGCAGATAGGTGAGCTCGGAAGTCCTGAAGCAAGCTCTAGCTAAAAAAGGGAGTAAGCTTGTGTGAATGAGGACATCACAGTGACATGGCAAATTCTGATATACACACAGCACTCACAACCGACTAATGGAAAGTGGACATGGCCTTTCAAAAACCTTAAGTTGATAACAAATAGTCCCAAGGTTGTTGAGACTGCATAGCAACAAACATTCCAACAACCCAATCAACTGTTTCACTTGCCCTTCCATGATAGCTACACCTGATAGTATCCCAATACAGGAACTCGAAGACTGAATTTTAACAAAATGATTCAAACTATCTGTTCTGTCAATGAACAGTTAAATCACCACAACTTAATTCAGAATTATCCGATTATGTTCAAAATCCCACAGATTTCCCTCACTTTCTGGAGTTAGTTCAAGTAACCCTGTTTGTTCCAGTTTGTTACAATGGGCTGTTTACGACACTTACCTTGTGCATTAACAAAGATTACTCCAGGTTGGAGAAGATTTTCATCGATAAAATGATGATCAGCAAGAGCAAGACCTTCATCACTACACCCCGCACCGCATTCTAGAACCTTAAAACAGAAGATTACTACATTATTTTTGTATTCCTTAAATATTATTTTCTATGTTAACTACTACCAACACAGCAACAATTTAAATATTTAGATAGAAAAAAATTCTAATAACACTGTCCCGTCTCTTATTATGAATACATAAAAACTATCACCATAACTATAGACAGACATTTGCAATGTGTATCAAAATATTTTGGAAAAACATCCAAAATTTCTGTTTATAGCATTACAGGGCTGCATCAAATTAATATATAGCTGACTTTATGATGACAGATCAATCACTACTGGCAAAACAGAGGAGGCACTGAGCAGCAGATGGTAAAATAGAGACCCACAGCCTTTCAATGAAACTAGATGGGAAGAATATATAGGCCAATTCAAAATGACAAAGTAAACTATATTATTTAAATTAATAAGTATGAGTCTTCTCCAGGAACTTCTTCCACAATAAAGACTGATCTCGGACATGGTGATTGTTTATCCCCACTGCATTTCAGTGGGCCCTTGCATTACATCACGAAGATGTGCCAAAAGGAAGCTTCACCTAAGGTCAACATTTGAACAAAACACCCAAAAATGAACAGCAGAAGGTTTGCAGGTGATATACCTCCTTTATGCCTTCAACATGGAAAACATTTGTCCCCAAATTACCACTCTACAAAACAACATTACAAGTGTGATATGAGAAAACTGTGATTATGCTCATAAATTATCACAAAGCTATTCTAGAGTTTGGCAATATTAATATCTGTGAGTAATCATCACCTTGTGGTGAAAGCTACATGGATAAATAGAATCAACAAAATGAAAACAGTTCAATTTTTAATCTTGTCATCATATAATAAGAAACACTTAACAATAGATACCAAAACACAGCTCTATAAAATCATAAAGTTCTTGGAAGCCACTTATGTTCTCTTCCAAATCAAAAATGAAAAACTGCTCAACTTGTCAAAACTGAATGAAGGATCATTAGAACTTTAGTAAATAAAAATACCAGGTCCTCCCCAATGAAACTTTCTGTCAAGAGACTGACCCAATCCTCAGTATTATGAAGAAGAAAAGAATCTCATATTTCTTTCATATCTTGTGACTGCCAGAAAACAGGATCTTATGACAACTAGTGAAAAGAAATCTGGCAAAGAAGACGGGAGAGCAAACAATAAGAATTACAGCCCGACCGGACAACTGAACTCAAGGTACTAGATGCAGAGAGCAAAGGTAATATTGACACTTTTCTTAAGACTTAAAAATTTCAGCAGAAATGATGCATAGAAAGGTTATGGAGGTTTCATAAGAAATGAGAGAATCACAACAGGAACAAATGAACAGGTACTAGGTGAACTAAAATAAACAAGCAGCACAACCTTCAAAGAAAAAGTGAATAAGTAGCTTCTCAATTGGTCCAATGTACCTAATAATAATAATAATAATAATAATAATAATAATAATAATAATAATAATAACAAAAAAACTGCATCAGTATGTCTTCTCCAAATATATCTATGCTGTCCTGGTGATCCATCTGTCACCTCTTGAGTTGCATGCCTTCATGTTTGACCCTAACTAAGTACAGGTAATTATCATAAATCACAGAACAGTATGGTAGATGGGCCATTTTATTAACAGATTCTAGGTACACGACCTTTTAATTTAGCATATTTACCAATGCAATTTTCTAAACAGTAAAAGTGTTACTTTGTAAATGGTATAAAATCAATAAATAAAGATACTTAGCATGATAATGGAAAGATTCCTGATGATTGGTCAAAGGCAATTATTATAGCTATTTTTCAGAAGGGTAACCAACTGCTCTGGTAGGACTACAGAGGAATAACATGTATGAAGATTTATGAAGAGATAATTTTACAGAAAATACAAAACAAGATAAAACTGCAATTGAAAGAGGAACAACAGGGACTTTGGCTAGATGATCAACTACAGATGCCACATTTACATCTAGACAGGTAGTAAAAAAGAACTGGGAAAGACACTGTAGTCGCTTTCATAGATATAAAAAAGGTGTAAAACACTGACAGGTTGGAAGAGAGACAGCAAGGTCTGAAATGACTGGAACTATCTCAAAACAGCTCAAACTCAAATTCAGAAAGATGTAAAGGAAATCCCTGAATTGTGTTATAACAGATGGAAAAATTCAACAAGGAAGTGTACGCTCGTCAGTGTTCTTCAATATAGTCATGGACAACATCACAAGGAAAGTTTACCAAGGATGAACAGCAAATGATAAGAAAATTATACCATGTGCAGACACTGTGATGACATGGGAAGACAATGAGCAGAAACTGAAAGAACAACTGAATACCGTGCAAAGGATAATTGAAGAAGCAGGTATGTAAAAAAGCTCAACAAAAAGCGAGATAGAGAAAATAAACATGGAAAATGAAACATGGAGGGTGTAAGTTGTACGGTAAAATTTATTAAAGAAGTAGATGTTTTCAAACTTCTAGGAAGTAAGCTAACACCAACGAAGAAATTTTGGAGTGGAAAGTAAATTTTTCAAAATTATTAATATTGTATATAAGGCATAATTTGGAATTGAAAAATAACCACAAAACAAAGATCACAATATATAAATTACATTATCTAACAATTTTGACCCATGGATGAAGATGCTGGACCTGTACAAAGAAAGACTGAGTAGAAAACAAGCAACAGAGATGAACTTTCTACAAGGGATCATGAGTAAGGTGAGAAGGAATAGGATAAGAAATGAAAAAAATAGGAAACATGGTACAGCTCAATCTCCTAAAAGAAACTATGGAGAGAAAGAAGCTGAAATGTTTTGGCCATGTTAAAAGAAAGGGGGAAAAAAGACTATCAAAAAGAGCTCTGAAATGGACAGAATCTGGAAGAAGACAAATTGGAAGACCATGAACAAGATGGAGGGAGCAGGTGAATTGTGATGTAAATCAGAGAGGACAACAATGGGAGTAAATGATGAACATTAGACTGTGGGAGATAAGAAAAGACTGGAAGAAGATTTGTGAATGACCTGCACAAGCAGAAATGTTTCAGGAAGAAGAAGTAGAAACAGCAAGCTGATAGTTTCATCGAAGTATATTTCTACTCCTCGGATAAAACTCAGAAGTACACAAAAATCTGCGATCTGTCCATCTGTTTTGCATCTACCAGAGAAGCAGGAAGCAAGGCAAGGAACCATTAAGAGAACAAAGTATAATGGATGTGAGAGCTCTGGAGTGAGAGATAGGGACACGGAAATAAAATACATGGGTGATCTACGGTGGACTAGAATTGTGGATTGTAGTGGAAATAGGAGGGGAGACCGAGGCTAGGTGAAGAACAGGGGCTAGCAGAGACTGAGGCTTGGTTGATTGTGGGAGTGACATGTATATTGGAAGGAAGGTTTCACCTGCACATTCCCTCATAAAAGCTGCCGTAGAGCCTACAGAGGATTCAGATGGCATGGCTTGTGAAAACAAATAAGTTGCCAGGTCCAGATGGAATCCCATTTTGGTTTTACAGAGAATACTCAATGGTACTGGTCTCTGACTTAGTTCACATTTATAGCAAATCTCTCACCCAGTGCAAAGTTCAAAGCGAATGGGAAACAGTGTCAGTGATTCTGTATATAACAGGTGTAAAAGAAAGGACTTGTAAAATTGCATGCCAACACTCTTAATGGCAGTTGGCTGCAGAATATTTGAGCATATTCTAAGAGTACAAATACAATAAGCTTCTGTCCACAAATCGGCATGGATTCAGAAAGGATCACTCATGCAAAAGTCAGTTTGCAGTTTCCCTGCACAATATGCTGCAAACCATGGATGAAAGGGTAACAGATAACAGTCCATATTTCCAGATTTCCTCAAAGTGTCCAATCCAGTGCCACACTGTACACAGTTAACTAAAGTCCAATCATACACACTAGGTTCTCAGACATGTGAGGGTTCAAAGCCTCTTTAAGTTTCAACGAAGGTCATAATTTGCAGAATTGTCTCCAAAACAGATTCCAGACTCCTGGTTCTGAGCCAAATGGAAGGTTTGAACTAGGGACTGAAGGTTCGGTCACAAGCTAGGCTGTGATTTTCTAGACTTGCGCCATAGGGTTGAGAACCACAGGCTGTGGTGTACACTACATATTATGGGCTGCTAAGCACATACCTGATTGTCCATGGGGGAGCACACAAGAGTTAGGTGACTCTCTGTCTAGTCCAGATTACTGAAGTATCAGTGTAACATCCAAAGAAATGCTCCCAACAGGAGAGGATATTAAAATCCTTTTGGTTAACTGCTAAAATATTCGCAACAAACTGCCAGGGAGCCTAAAGTGATCCTAATATCCAGGGAAGCTCACAGAATTAATGTGTACAGAATGCTGGTTAAAACCGAAAATTGACAGCACTGTGAACTCAAATGTAGTGTGGTACCTTGTACAGAATGACCAACCCCAAGTCATGAAAGCCATGAATCAAGGAAATCAGATAGATTCAGTGTTCCCTGACTTCCAAAAAGTACAGGACTCAGTACCACTCCATTGACTATTATCAAAAGTATGATCATATGAGGTATCAAGCACAATTTGTAACTGGACTGAGGATTTTTTTGGTGAGGAGGACACATTATCTAGGGTGGAGAGTAATCGACAGATCAACATGTAACTTTAGGTGTGCCCATGAAGTGTGTTGGGACACTTGCTGTTCATGTTATATATTGATGACTTTGCAGACTTTTCACAGATAATGCAGTTATCTATAATGAAGTACTGTCTGAAGAAAGCTGCATGAATATTGAGTCAGATCTTGATACAATTTCAAAGTGATGCAAAGACTCACTATAAATGTACGGTGATGTAAAACTGTTCACTTCACAAAATAAAGAAACACAGTATCCTATGATTGCAATATCAATGAGCCACAGCTGAAATTGATTAATCCATTCAGATTCCTGTTTGCAAAACACTTGTGCTGTCCATCCTACAGTCTTGACAAGTGTGTGGGACATGCACCAAATATGACTAACAGGCTTATTGAAAAGATACGAAAAAGTGCAGCATAATTAGTCACTGTTTGACCCTTGGGAAAGTGTCACAAAGATGTCAAAAGAACTGAATTGGCAGAAGCCTGGAGGCAGATTCAAACCATTTCAGGAAGGCCTGCTTAGAAAGTTTGAAAAACCAACATTAAGTAATGTATCTAGGAATATACTACAACCCCTTGCACATCGCTCCTACAGGGTTCATGAAAAAAAAACTCTGTACCTCAAAAATGAAATGACAGCATGCAGGAGGATGCCACATTGAACTAACTGAGAAACATGCCTCCATGGCTGCTACTTCTGCCCTTCCATTCTCCATTACACCTATGTGCCCTGGCACCCAGCAGGACACCTACTTCCCCAGCCTTTGCAACCAGAGGAGGGTGTCCTGGATATCCTGGTCTACTTCTTCAGCTGGATATAAGCTTTTTTAGGGACCGAAGGGTACTCACCAAGTCAGAACAGACAAGGAATTTTGCAGGCACGCCACATCTCATGTGCTACGGCACCCTCAAGATCGCGGATAGTTTGGCATAAAATGCAGTGCACTTTGGATGCAACCGACTCCTGAGAACAAAATCCCAGAAAACAAAAGAACAACCAAATGAGTCCCCTTCTTTAGACCTATCCATGAGTGCAGTGCCACATCAGGATGCTCAATAAAAATAGCGTACTAAAAACAGAAGCTGGAGGGCACTCCCTCCTCTACTGCACCAAATCTAAAATTACTTGAGGCTTCTGCAGTAGCCAGGATGGCACTCGGTTAAAATCCCGTATTTGAGCCCATAAGTGCCCCACATAAATGTCCAACACATAAAGGGACTCCAACACACATTTTGCATGGGTCTGGAACAGCCTCGTTGCACACGGATAATTTATAAAGATGAATTCCATAGCCAGACAACCAATGGTATGGTATGCTGGGGAAGTAGGAGTAGTGACGAAGTGACAAGCCTGACACTATAAGAAGCTGGTGCCGGGTGGTATGTGGTGGTGCTCAGTCTCTTGAGCCTCAACAGAGAGACTGAGTATGGGGCTGGTCCTGTAGGCATCCTTGGCCATCCTGATCCACTCATGGTGTACAGCATAAATGATCTTCAGGTAAGAAGGCCTCATTGAACTGTACACTGTGCACAAATAGTCCAGGTCCGATTGCACAAACACTCTCAGTAAAACTGGAGCACATGCACCCTATCTGCTCCTCAAGACCTGTGGTAAGACACTTCAAAATGTTCACTGCCTTCTAAGACTACTTTCACGTCCTTCAGGTCTGGTAAAAGACAGTTTGGAGTAAAAAATGAGGCCCAAAAATACACATAGAGTCTTTAAAAGGGAGAATGATGTTCCACATACACAATTCACATTAATTAAAATACAACGAGAATGGTTAAAATAAACACACACACACACACACACACACACACACACACACACACACACACACACACACACACACACACCTCTGCAGCCCATTCCTCCAGCCTCTTTACTCTTAAGTTTCAACTGACGAGTTGTGGTTGAAATGCTGGGGAGAAACAGAAAACTGCACAGTTGTCCGCAAATAAGGAGCATCGTACAAGACTACTTACCATAGACATGGTAGTGTTTATGGCTATGGAGAAGAGGGTAACACTTAAAATACTGCCCAGAGGAACACCATTCTCCTGCTCAAAACTACACCACCAGCTCAGTACTGAAAAAAGTGCTTTGATAGGAAGGGCCAAACAAAGATGGGGAGATGGTCTTTGGTGGAGCTGCCTGAGAATACGGTGTCTCCAAGAAGTAAAGTACACCTTACTGATATCAAAACATGTACGTATATAATGCTGTTTACATAGGAAAACCTGCTGAATAGCTGTCTCAAGCCAGGAAATGTTGTCAATAGTGATTCAGAATCCCCTGAATCCACACTGAGAATGTCTTAGCAGCTGCCTGGTCTCCAACGTCCAGACCGGACGATGGTTAAACATTCACTCCAAGGGCTTCCCTACACAACTGATTAGGGCAATGCTCCGATAACTACAGGGACGTGTTCGGTCCTTTAGCGGTTTGAGAAGGTACCAAAATTGTCTTCCTCCACAAGCTGGGAAAGTTGCCCGTCTGCCATATCAAATTAAAACATTGTAAAAGAATTTCCTTTGACACAGGTTACTGGTTCTGCACCATGCTGTACCAGATGTGGTAGTGACTGGGAGCAGTATCACAAGCTGCAGAGAGTGCTGAATCCAGCTCCCACAAGTAGAATGGGCAGTTGTGGGACTCCGAACTGTTAGACCCGAAGTCCATTCAGCCTTTCCATGATGGCACAGTAATGATGGAATACTGGATCCTGGCTGGCTGCAGCAGCAGTCAGTACAAAAAGCTCTGCCATTGTATGTTTGAAATCTCCAGGTGTTACTTGGAGATAAACATGATTCAACAATGTTGCTATAGGAGACTGACTGCCTTTTCCACAAATCCTCCTGATGCCTTCGCACGTTGTAGCAGAACAAGTAGAACAGTTGATCGAGTCCAGGAACACTTGCCATAATGTTTCTTCCTCTCTTTGCTGATGCATCAAGCCTTTGCCCTTGCTAATTGAAAGGCTGCAAGGTCTCCCACCGTTGGGTAGCACTTAAACTGTCGCAGAGCTGCACACCTGACCCGAATGCCTGAACGGCACTCGTCGGTCCACCAAGGGGCAGGTACCTCCGAGGAAGATGAGAGGACTTTGGAATGGATAGTCAGCGGCATAGTGGAGTACTTGGGTGACGTGGTCCGCTCACTCCTGGATGCTGTCATGGCATTCAGACACAGTTAGTTGGTTGAGCAGCACCCAACTGGCTCCGCTGATCATCCACTGTGGTTGCATCCTTTCAGGGAGAGCTTCATGAAGTAGGTGAATGCAGAATGGAAAGTGGTCACAGGAATGGAGGTTGTCAATGATTTCCCACTGAACAGAGTTCGCAAGGGCTGGAGAGCAGAAAGAGAGGTTGTTGGCTAAGGATGACACAGTAGCAGCACAGAAATGAGTGGGAGTGCCTGTGAAGAGGTTGCACAGCTCATGAAACAGCATGAGGCTCTCCAAAACCTGACTCCGAGGCAAGTAGAGGTCGAGCCCCACAGTACATGATGGTCATTAAAGTCTTTCAGTACGAAAAATGGTTGTGGGAGTTGTTCTATAGGACCCTTTAGAGCCTCAGAGTCAATCACATTGTGCATACGTAAATACAGTAAGAAAACAGTGATCTTCTGAAATTGTGAATTTCAATGGCAACCTCTTGCAAGCTAGTAGCTAGGGGGAGAGCAGATGAGCACTGTGCCTTGTTGACAAACAAAGTGACCCCTCCCTTGGCCCTTTCCCCAGTCAGGTCATCCTTGTGATAAGAGTGTATAGCCCCATAGTACTGGGGCATCAGAGGCTTTAAAATGTGTTTCCTGCAAACACAAGCACAGAGGGCACTCCAGTTTCAATTCCTCTACATGTGTCCTGAATCCACTTATGTTCCACTGTAATACAGGAGCCGTCTATCATGGAGGTTGTACTTTCAGCTGTATTTCTGCAATGGAGGCCAGCTCACAGTCGGTGGAGGCTCAATGTTGGAGTGAGATGTTGCCGCAGGCTGACATCAAGATCCATCGGCTCTGTAGACGAGTCATGAAAGAAACCACAGAGAGGGATGTCAACATCATGAGACTGCTTACTTCTTGTCTCCACTGGCAGTTGATTCTTTGTCTTATACTCCAGTTTTTCTGCCTGGGGATAATTTGGAGCTGCAGCCATGGAGGTGACAGCATCAGGACTGGACAATGGACCATTCTGAACCTTTGGAGGAGAGGGAGATCCGCAATGGTCACAACCATGGCCTTGGCTGACAATCTGGGAAGAGGTATAGACTTCAAAGTAATTGCAGCAGGACAAGCACAATGTAAAAGGCACATGCTAATACTGGCACTAGCAAGCTACAATTTTGAACAGGCATCGATCTTCTGAACAGGCTGTTTAACAAAAGAATGAACGGAGGTAGTGAATGTGTCGAGGGCTGCATGGCATTTTAGATATTTTTGACCTCACCATACAAGATATGCTTGGTTGTTTTGGTATCCTGTATCTTTCTTTTCTTCAAGAAACACAATGCAGTCCCTACTCCAGACAGGGCGAACAACCCCAGAGCAGTTTACACACTTCGGAGGAGATGAAAAACCAACTCTTTCATGGGTGGCCTCACCAAATTTGCCTCAAGTGGCTTCTCCTTTTCAACCTAAGTTGATGAGCCCAAACCCCTGGCATGTAAAACAATGCATAGGGTTGGGGATCTAAGGCTGCAAACTGAGGTGAAGGGATCCACCTTAATGTGCTGTAGAAGTTTTATGCTGCTGAACGTCAGCATAAATGAGTTGGATTTGTAAGGTATTCTACATGTCAACTATTCCTTCTCGTGTGCACTCGACTTTCAGTTCTTCTTTGCGGATAGGTACCAGATTCCTACATATCACAAATCCTTTTCTGTAATTCAATTTGGTGCAGAGTTCAGTTTCAATGGTATATTCCCCAAAGAATTTCATTTTTGCAGGTTCATTGCCTCCTGTGAATTAGAAGTTTCAACCAATAGTGTCCTACTGGGTAATTGTCTGGCCAATTTTTATGTCTCTATGCCCTCTAAGTCCTTTTGAATGTAAAAAGGGGTGACTTTCTCAAAGGTTCCCTCTCTTCTTTTAACTATCAAATAAAAATTCTGATCTGCTGCATCCATTGTGTTGTGAAATATTGAACTGCTCTTAACAGCTTCAGAATATGGAGGGCTTGTAACACGAGGCCTCTTGAGTGATTGAGGTCCCCAGTGGTTGCCCGCTAACAACTGTTTCGCCTCACTGTCATTTGAAATAAATCAGGCGAATTGGCACAGGTTCACAGTGTCCAATTTAAAGCCAGGTCTGTGTGGTATACAAGGATGATGCGCGCAATGGGCTTGTGCCTCGATGTCGAACATCCCTTGTTTAGCATCTTACAGCATTGCATGTGGGGAGGAGTTGGGGGAGTATTAGTGACACATTATAATACTGAAAAAGTACAAACCAGAAATTCTGACACAACTCCTGTTTACTTTGACATGCCATTCAGTACAACAGTAGAAGAGAAAGGCCTCAAAAGCATATTGGTTCGGACTATGGGCAATGAGAGATGGCGAATCACCAAGACATTATGTGTGTGTGTCAATGGAACAAAGATGTGACCCTACATCATCCTCAGTCACAAAACTATGTGCAATTAAAAGCTTCTACCTGGTGTCACACTTTGTTGCAGTGGAAAAGAAAGGATGACCAATGAGTTGGTTACTGACACCAGCAGTGAAGGCAGAAATCCTCAGATTAAACACGGATCTTGTTGTGATTCCAGAAGGAATGTCTTTGCAACTACATCTGTTAGACGTCATGGTCAATAAGCCATTTGAAGACCATCTGAAGTAACTGTACAGCAATAGATTACTACTGGGAAGTTGATGAAGCCTTTGGTATATTTAACTGTGGAATGGATCCATACTACCTGGACACACATATCCTGTGTAACAATTGTGAATGGCTTTAAGAAGAACTGTGTGCAAATGCATTAGATGGTAGTGAAGAGTATCTACTATGGGCAGAAATGCAAGATAATTATGACAGTGCCAGTGACACTGTAGATTCAGTGGACCATTCTAGTGAGGAGGACAAATAGGCATTTGTATATGACCAAGGGAGATCTATATCTTATTTTATTTTCTGTGGGCTGGTACTTCTATTGTCTCCTTCAGTTACCTGTAAAAAGGTAACCACTTGTAAGTTTTCAAAATAAACCTAGTATGTGTATACATGTTTTTTTCTGTAATCCCTTGTAGAGAAATGGAGAGTCATCTTGCATTCAGAGTCATTCTGGATTTGGAGATATATAATATATCATAAGAAGAACAGAGACATGAGAAATTAGGACTTATATGGAAGCATATAGCCAAGTCATTTTTCCCTTGCTCCAATTGCAAATGGAGCTGAAAAAGGAATGCTTAGCAGTGGTACAGGACATCCTCCACCACATGGTTGCATGTGGAGTATGTAAGCAGGTGTACCTGTATGGATAGCCATTAAAGTCAGCCACATTATGCTGTGAAGCATGCTTTGCAACTAGGTGCACCAGTTGCCCTATGCTGCAGTGTAGTGTTTTCAGCTATTATCTGTCCTTTACTCTGTGCCTGTCAGCTACTGATTGCTGTTCCCATTTGATGAGTGGTGAGATTAAGGTACATTAATATAATGCATATATTTACTGGAAGGAAAGAAGTGGACCGAGTGAAATTTTTTTGACTTCACCGTGGTGTCTCCCACCTCCCTCTGCATTTTATGTTGTTCAACCTGCAGTTTATACAAAATCCTCCTCCTCCTTCCCTTTCAATTATTGCAGTTTTTCCTCTTATATTCATTCTGTTGAATATGTATCTTTAAATTTCAGGATTTGTATGCAGACAAGGAAAAACAATTCCCAGATATCTCAGTTAAAAATACATTTTCTTCCAGGTAAAAACAGATTCTTTCCATGTTAAGTGACAGTATATTCTACCTCGGAACTGTAAAACTTGTCAGTCCTTTGAATGATTATGGTTTTATACACTGGTGTAGAATTTCCCAGCACTTTAGAAAACAAAAATCAGGGGGAAAAAAAACATGTTTTGGAAAGATCTTTGATGTGCAGCAAACTGTTCGCTGCATATTCTCGTATTACATAAGTATTAATTCAAATTCCACCAAACACTGCAGGTTACTTTCAGAAGCATTGAAATCAAGTTGTGAACTGCTTTTGCAAGCCAGACATAGCTCATGTCAAGTGTTCTCTCCAGCCAACGACCGCAGATATTCAGAGCATAGGACAGTTGATGTAGTCAGCCAATAGCAACATCACTGTTGAGTAGTAGGGACACACAAACAGGAAAAGTTAATCGTTTAAATTAATTATACATAGCGTTGCTACAAGAAAAGCAACACTTTCACATATAATATTGGTCTCTAAGGTTAATAAGCTGCAAGAAAAGCTAAACTTTCACATATAATGCTGATCTTTTTTGCACGTGTTACATTTTAAGATATATCACACAAATGTGCCAGGAAAATTTTTAATGACAACATATAAATGTCTGATCTTTTGGGCTCGAAATTCATATAAATGGCTCGTCATCAAAGAGTTGATTTTTAAATGAGAGTCGCACATTTTGTGACTTAAGAAATTCACCATACATTCTTGCACATAGTTCAACTTGCGTAAAAGGAAATTTACTTTGAAAGTAACGCTTTTCAAACCACCATTCGCAATATTTTCCCGCAACCTGTTACGAATAGGTTTGTTTCAGCAGTCGCCAGATAACAGGCAACACACTACTTGCGCAGCTATGACAACGTAGGAAGCCCGTATGTTTGTACATGTAAAACATTAAAAGATCTTACATAATGTCATAAAAGAAACAAGACATCAGACATACCTCAAGAACATCAGACTTTCATGAGCAATACTAAAATGTGCAGAGTTAAAGTGCACACTTGAAGTGCACATTCTTGTGTCCAAATTCCCAATGCCCAACGTGTTAGAAGATGAAAACGTGCACCTGAAATGCAGCGAACAACTGAAACTAGCCAACTGTGTGGAATTAAAAATTTCGTTTAAAATACATTGACTGCCTCAGAGGAAAAGATTAATAAAAGCCAAATTTCTTCAGCAAACCGACAAAAATAACTTCATTGTTCTGCAAGGCGATTAATGCTTGACTGTCATAATGGTGGAAATAAAATCTGAAACTAATAACATATTTTAGCCCTCCGTAATTATGTGAATGTATTTGATAGCTTCCAGCCACAGAAATCCATTTTCATTTGAAGTGAGAGCAGTAAACAGAGAGGAAACAGCAAAATCACTCAATGTAAACACAGGTCACATGGAAACTATCCACTTCCCCACTATACACTATAACTCACACTGCCCTCGTATCAGGCCCGGATCTACGATATTTCCAAACTGGAGCAATACTAGATAGCGGCGACCCCCCCCCCCCCCCTCGCGCATTTGAGATAGGACGTCAACATTCTCAAAACAATCTAAATTTCAAAAATATGTTCATTTTGTAGAGCACATCTTTCTTAAGAGTCTGATACATACAACATATGTATTCGAGGAAATGTAAGACATGTTATTGGGTCTTAAATGCACCAAAGTGTAGTGCCACGCCTCTTCACACAGTGTTCTTCTGTCGCATGTCATTGTATTTCACTCTGTGGAATTGAAATGTTTGGATGCCATCAAACTATATTCATGACAGTGGAAATTAAACTGTCCTGCAGTGCCTCTCCTCCTGCCAGTCGGTCGGTTTGACATCCTGCCCCTCTTTTTTTCTTTAAAAAACCTCAGGTGGGATTATTTGTAATTGGGAGAACAAGAACTCTTCAGAAAATTTGCACTCTTTCTTGCCTGTTAGCTAATAACTTGCTGTTTTGTGTAACATAAAATTAAGTATCGGGTACAAACAACCAGTAAAGACAAGAGACAAGCATGACAGTACACATTTCTTCAATCCTTAGCTCCCAGCATTTTTTTCTCTCTACTCTTGCTGCAGCTTTACATGGCGTGCTTTCCTTTCTGTGAAAGGATCTATTATCCCATCAAAGTTCATTGAATGTTTTGTTACATGAAAAATCAAAATGTTGTCTAATACTGAGGAAGCTGCTAATACAAATAGTACCCAAGATCGGTGTGTTTTCTTGATCTGATTAAGTCTATTTTGTCACTGTCTGCTAGAGAAAACAAAATAGGCCTTTCTAAAACTCCAGCAATTGTAACACACACACACACACCAAATAAACGAGACTGTTTTTTGGCACAAATGGTCATTTTTATCACTCGATAGAATATAATTCATGAAGTACTAATATCAAATGGGTATTAGGCCTACTATAAGCAAAAAGTTTTATGTTAGGAAATAGTTTCATATTTCATTCATACTCTCCAGTTTCTCAAGCATGAGATGGAAAAGTAGTTGTTGTATCCGGATCCAGATTCAGATACTGCCGGGTCTGGGTGCTGATGAGTCCTCTCCATTTTGCTTGGTCCTCCCACCACTTTTCTACCTCCACTTGCTCCCAGGTCACACCTCTACTTTCCACAGATATTCTCACTCCCGTTTTCCACTGTGTTCTTGGGCATCCTCTAGGTCTTTTTCCATCCATCTTTATTTCTTCCATAATTTTGGGAAATCTCTGCCCATGCATCCTCTCTTAACATGCCCATACCATCTTAACCTCATTTTTTTTCCCTCATACTTTCTAATATCTACATTCCTTACTCTGTCCGTTCTTGTTTTTCCCTTAACTGCTCTGAGCAGTTTCATTCCCCATGCTTGCAGTCAGATCCAGTCCCTTTCTGTCATTGTCTATGTTTCTCTCCATACATGACAATAGGGAAGTAATAACTCTTTCCATAAGAAGTTTTAATTTTTCTAAAACTTCCTTATTCCAATGTTGATGTTGTGGTCTTCAGTCCTGAGACTGGTTTGATGCAGCTCTCCATGCTACTCTATCCTGTGCAAGGTTCTTCATCTCCCAGTACCTACTGCAACCCACATCCTTCTGAATCTGCTTGGTGTATTCATCTCTTGGTCTCCTTCTAAGATTTTTACCCTCCACACTGCCCTCCAATACTAAATTGGTAATCCCTTGATGCCTCAGAACATGTCCTACCAACTGATCCCTTCTTCTGGTCAAGTTGTGCCACAAACTTCTCTTCTCCCCAATTCTATTCAATACTTCCTCATTAGTTATGTGATCTACCCATCTAACCTTCAGCATTCTTCTGTAGCACCACATTTTGAAAGCTTCTATTCTCTTCTTGTCCAAACTATTTATCGTCCATGTTTCACTTCCATACATGGCTAAACTCCATACAAATACTTTCAGAAATGACTTCCTGACACTTAAATCTATACTCGATGTTAACAAATTTCTCTTCTTCAGAAACGCTTTCCTTGCCATTGCCAGTCTACATTTTATATCCTCTCTGCTTAGACCATCATCAGTTATTTTGCTCCCCAAATAGCAAAACTCCTTTACTACTTTAAGTGTCTCATTTCCTAATCTAATACCCTCAGCATCACCCGACTTAATTCGACTACATTCCATTATCCTCGTTTTGCTTTTATTGATGTTCATCTTATATACTTATCTCAAGACACTGTCCATTCCATTCAACTACTCTTCCAAGTCCTTTGCTGTCTCTGACAGAATTACTATGTCATCAGCGAACCTCAGAGTTTTTATTTCTTCTCCCTTATTCCAAAACAGGTGTTTTATTGTTTGCTAGAAATTGCCTCCCTTCTGTAACCTCCTATTAATTTTGTTGGTTATTCTTCCATCACTATATATTTCACTCCCTAAATAAGTGAAACTGTCTACCACTTTGAGGGGTTCTCCATTCAAAGTAATAGTCCCATTGATCCCTTTGTCTCTTCCAAATTCCATTACTTCACTCTTATCTTTATTTATTTTTAATCCATACCCTTTCATTATTTCCTTCCACACATCAAGTTGTAGCTGTACATCTACATCTTTATTGCCCCATATTACCATATCATCTGCTAAAATCATCTTTTTGTCTTTTTCTTTTACTATATATTTTAACTGCCCTATTCATTCCCCCCATCACAACATTAAAAAGTTCAGGAGATAGAATACCTGCTTGTTTAAGTCCTAGTCTTATTTTGAAGTATTCAGAGTTCCCCAATGGTGCTCTAATTTTACAATTGTGTTCTCTGCACACAATGTCTTTATTACATGAATGTATCCATCTTCTATACCTATCTTCTTCATTTCTTCCCAGAGTCTTTCCCTGTTAACTGAATCTTATGCCTTCTCTATGTCTATAAAAACCATTATCACCCTTTTGTTATACTCCCAACTTTTTTCCATCAGTCAACAGATGGAAAATATCAGGTCGATCATGCTTCTTCCATTGCTAAACCCGTGCTGTTCTTCACTCAGCTCCTTTTCTAGGTTTTCATGCATTTGATTTAGTAAAATTCTTTCAATAATCTTGGCTGTATGACTCATAAGGGTTATTCCTCTGTAGTTTTTACAAAGTCTTTTATTGCCTTTTTTGAAGATGGGAACAATGTCTCCTCTTCTCCAATCATCAGGTATTGTACTATTTCTCCACATATTTGACAGTACTCTATACAACCACTGCATTCCCGCTGGACCCGCTGCTTTTATCACGTCCACTAATATTTCATCAGGTAGTGGGGCTTTACCCCCCTTCATCTTCTTCACAGATATTTCCATTTCTTCCCAATTTTTCTCAATTTCTCCATTCTTTGTTGCTTCCTTGTGTACCTGTATCTAAATGCTGAACACTTTCTTAAAATGTTCTCTCCAGAGATCTTTTATATTCTTCGGATCTTCAATCACAGTACCATCCTCTGTTTCCATCTTCACTGATACTTCAGAAGCCTTCCTTTTATTTTTTATCATTTTATAGAAGATTTTCTTATTGCTCTTCACATCTTCAGTTTTTAATATAAACTCTTCCCATGCCTTTTTCTTTGCTTTTTTCCACTATATATCTTTTGTGGTCCTCACATTTTTTTATCTTTTATGGTCCTCATCAGTTTTAGTTTTCCACCACTTTCTCCATGCTCCATTTTTTCTTCAAACTGCTTGGATTGTGGTATTGTCCCATCAACTTGACTGTCTTACTTTTTCCTTTCCAGATGCTGCATCACATACTTTTTGTGTTGCTTCGACTAAAGTGTCTTTGAATAAACTCCATTCTTTTTTTACATCACAGAAACTGTCTTTTGGAAATTTTTGTGTGATTAATTCTCTATACTTCTCGGCACTTTCACTCTCCTTCAGTTTCCAATCCCATCTCCTCATCACTTACTTCTGTTTTCTATTTTTCACACACTGATTCATTTTCCATTGTCCCACCAGTAATCTATGGAGATGGAAAAGTAGTAGTACGAAATTGTTATATAAATTTAGAATCATCATATTCTTCCCTAATTTGTCTGATATTCCTGTTTCTTCTCCTTCCTCATTCTAACAAACGATCTTGTCATCACTAATTCTGTAACTTCATCGGTTAACTTCACTAACCCTGCCTGAATCATCGGTTTAGTTATCCTGCGACTATTCTCCGGTTAGGTATTGATGCATGTCCGTACAACGCATTTCCCCATTACCTCCAGAATAGAACTTAGCTGCTGGTAGCCAGTGTACAACTGGCCCTTATTAGTGTTGCAATCTGGCCAAAAATTTTCTTGGATACACCAAGAAGATGATATGTAATCTTTCTTACTCGTTATTCCTGTTAGTCGTTTCTTTCCACAATGGTAGTCTGAATCTATGGATTTCGCTAGCAATTATAACAATACTAATCACTCACGAACCCAATCAACTACATAATCATACAACGATTGGCATCCATCCGTTCAGCCTTTCACTGCTCAGCTCATATAGCCTCATCCCTTTTTGTCTGCAGGGAAGTTTATTTCTAGATACGGCGAGGATTCCCCTGACAGACACATCAAGTACACTATACATGCATTCGAAAGTCAACTCATGATTCATTCAGAAATCAACTTAGGATGTGTTCAAAAATGTTCAAAAACCGACAGAAATGTGTTTCAAAAACATATGAATAATCAATGTGCACTGAATGCTAGGCACTTTGTGAAACAAGTTTTTTTCCCTCAAGACAGTCCTTTTCTGATACTGGGTGTTGTTGAAGTGCACCAATAAAGAATGAAATGTACTCTGTAGTTGGAGATGGGCACTTCAATCACACATGGACTAGCATATGGCACAGAAGCATTTTTTAAGGTGCAGAATGTCATTAAGCTCTGAAGTTTGTATGTTATTTAGTTTCTTATATGATTACTGTTAAATACAGAATGAGCAGAGTATGGAAATATTAAAGTTTTGGTAATCTGCTTATTAGTATGAACTTAAATTGAATTATTTATAATTTACAATGCCAGGATGGTTTATTTGCAATGAAGACACACTATTTGGTCTTAAAGGAGCTGTCATGTTAACTGAAGTGCATTTAACTCTAGTTACTAATATGGAAAAATTGATGTAAATTTGAACTTTTAATATTTGAGCGTGTGGAATAGAATTTAGCAGGAGAGTGCTACTTAATATATGGTGTAACTTCTTTCATTCCAAATCACTATCACATAATCAAACTACAGCATTGTAAATTGAAAGCACATCATGAAGTACTGAAGCACAGATCAAACCAGATGTGACATGATTATAGGCCACCGTCAAGGGAAGTTATCATTGCCTTAAACTGAACTATTTTGAACATTTGGAAAGGAGGGTGGGGTGGGAAGAGGGGGGAAGAGGAGGAGGAGGAGGAGGAGGAGGAGGAGGAGGAGGAGGGGGGGGGGCGTCAGGGTGTCTGAAGAGGCTCTTGCTTACAACCTGATACAGAAATTGAGCCTGATCGCCTTTCACTTTTATTGCAATAATGGAAAATACCAGACAGAATACAAACAATGGTATCAGGAAAACATGTCACCTTCTTGCAAAGGTAGAAATTTGTGGTAAGTTTCTATGGGACCAAACTGCTAAGATCATCAGTTCCGCAGAGTTACACATTGAGCATTAGATACGAATATAAATAATGTTTGGGTCACTAGTGTGTGCTGTAAGTGTGCACTATAAAAAAGAATGCTAGTTTATTAGCTGAGCTACAGGCACCAACAGCTTCCTTATGTGGATGACTGTCTTTCCTTATACCATCAATCAGAATCTGATTTAAGGAAAAGCACTTCCAACACCTTTACTCTGCTGATATATACAATTATTTTCATGAATCTTTGTATAACAAAAGCTCTAACACTGTAAAATGATCCTTGGCAGAGTCAGTTGTTACTACTATAGCTACTACTATGACGACTACTGTACTTCCTCCACAAAGACTGCTTTAAGAACAAACACTTACATCCTACCTGACAATGAGTAGGTGAAATAATGTATCTCATGGGGGATTGCTATTAAATGTAGGTGAAAAAACTGTTGAGATTTTTTTTTTCATTACACTTAAACAGTGTGCTACATTTTGAATCTGCCACCTATTACTTACAGTGAATTCCACTGCATGTCCTGGTCCAAACTGTGGTCCACATGAAAAAAGGACAGATGGTTCTGCAGTGCTTTTGGTTGCCAGCTGCTTCTCATTCGTTACAATGTAATTCTGATTTGTTTCCTCCCAGCCTGGTTAATGAAAAATAAAGCAATAAAACTTACAAATAAATAAAAACTTAAAATAAAAGTACACTGACATTTGTCAAACTAAGAAGCATACCTGTGAAACAAATTTTATACCTCATATTGCAAGACAATATATTAATTTTTAGGATTGTTGAACTGTACATGATATTTGATTCCATGAATTTAGCATAGTGTGAAAATGCCTTGCACTTTACAATTAAAACTTCATTGCATGGAATCAACTAAGCCCAGATTTATTCCCAACAACTCCAAACTGCCCTTGAAACACCATTTGCTGTTGCTTGAAGTTTGGGACAAATAAATTGTCAATCAAGCATATCCCAGACATGTTCCATTGGCAACACGTCAGGAAAACATGTGCCAGGAAAGCAAGAGTATCTACCCATTGTTCTTTGCAAAATTCTTGCACACTGAACACCATATGTGACAAGTCATTGTCCTGTTGAATTATGTCATGTGGAATTACTCAAAAAAATAACTGCATGCAATCCTGTAGAGGTATTGCATTTGTGTTGACCACTTCACTGCCACCAGAATGGCATGTGCAACAAAGGTGGGATCTCCCAATACTGCAGAGAGCTCAGAGTCAAGAATGCTGGGTCAGTAAAATATTCTTTATTATTTGAAAA
This sequence comes from Schistocerca gregaria, assembly GCF_023897955.1. NCBI lineage: Eukaryota > Metazoa > Arthropoda > Insecta > Orthoptera > Acrididae > Schistocerca > Schistocerca gregaria. Next base: position 623,624,704 of record NC_064921.1, on the reverse strand, counting down.
TTCTCCTACAGTAGGTCGACAACTCTGGTCCAGGTTCCAGTCATGGCTAGACCAAGTCCACTGAGGCAGCAGAATGCCAAGACAGCACAACAGCAGCCAGTGGAGACAGCAACCTTACTGATGTGAGATGGATGCCCACTCCAAAGCATAGCGAACATACAGTCACACTGGCACACTCTGCATGCCTCAAGGTGGCTTGCAGGGGCTTTCAGATTCCATGACTCAAACTTAGGACTCTCAAAGATTGGCTGGAGTGTCAGGCGACAGTACCCAGTGACACATCTCGCCTAGGCGGTACCAATTTGAAGCCCAGAACCACCAAGGGAGAGCTGATGGCTCACACCCTTGTGGCTACATCTGGTTGATAATGCTGCTCGTCAAAGCTGTAGCTACTCAGCTGCATATCTGACTGGTAGCCAGAACCAAGACCGTAGCACAGGAATTTGCAGTGCTGACATAATAAAGGTATTTGCTGAATTTGGAGCATAATATACTAGCCCGGCTGTTATGACAGAGACTCACATCCCATCATGTAGCTGGCTGTGGAACATTGCTTGTAGCAATACAACCCACCACTGCAGTAGACTGCTGTATTGAAGAATGCCAACCCAGCATTACTGGAGTGTCAATCTGCAAAATTTCACAGGTGGCTGTCTTGTATACCCCTAGGACGATTGTCGTGGTCTGCCTGTGACTGTTTCTGCAACGAGCCATTGGTTCCATACATCCACCACATCTTACCAACATGCAACTCAGCAGTCAGAATAGCATAGTGTGATAAAGCTAGTTCCGTGAGACCAATCATCCTGCCATGTTCAAAATCACTCGTACACTGGTTTTTGACATCAATAGTACATATTGGCAGTTGGTTTTACACTGTTTGCTGATTCACTGTTCAACACATCCTGTAAACTGGGTAATTCTTCTGTACATCACTATTTAAATAAATATGTTAGTATAATCACTTTACTTGTAATTAGTGTTTATTGCTGAGATTAAAATGATAATACTGCACTAATGTTGAATGTAGACGTACGCTTCTTCAATAAGTGCAAAGTACAAGAGAACCTTACTATGCCATGATCGTTCTTATTCTGTTTAACCAAAGACAATGATGTGACATTCTCCACTATAAACATGCATGTGGACTTGTGGAGTGTCACAGCCTCACTCTCATTGTGAGGAACTACTACTCACTTTATCAAGAAGCAACTAAGTCTCAAGCTTGGCTGAGATTTTATGAAAAAGCAAATTATATGCAATGTAGTAGATTATATTTTTATTTTGATGAACTCTATTTTGGAAACTATTTTAGTGTTCAAAAATACTTTGGCTATAAAATGACCTGATGAGTGCCAGCTTTCATGACATCCCTTTACGAGTTGCTCTGAATAGTACGTGACAAAGGCTGGAAGAGATCACTCAGGTGGAGGTCATCTTCAACTACCCCATAAATGCAATCAAAAATGCAGTAGGAGTGGAATAAGAAATCTACAAGTATTGACAATCAAATGGCAGTGCTGAAAATTGTTTTCTACCTTGTGTTTGAAAGTTATACATATTTAAACTGTTATATTTAAGTACTATGTAACTAAAGTGTTGTTATTATGTACTGCTTAAACTTCAATATGTTTTCAAAGAGGTTAGTTAAAGTATGAGTTGTATTAAATATTTTTTTTAAATCGGTGTCCTTGTGAAGAGGACCACTGTAGATGGCAAAGTGGTGACTTTCACGTTTTTATTTAAAGGCCAATTTTTATTATCCAATATGGCAGAATGGGCTGAGGCCACAAAGGGCCATCATGGACAGTTTACTATCCTCAACCTTTTTTCTGAAGGTATCAGGAAAAGGGATACAAGCTGCAAGCTGGAGAGTTTTTCTGCCAGGATATCCCCTGGGAAGGATGAGGTTACACCATATCACAAAAGGTTACACCATGCCACAAAAAGTATTTATAGTATGTTTATCATGGGAAACAACATATTGCTTGGGCTGAAAAAAGACCACTAGCACTAGTATCAGATTGTAGATACAGCATTAAGTGTTCAGAAATACAGAAAAGAAAAGACAAACACAAAAAATTATCAGGGATGCTATATAATCACCTACACAGACAGACAGACAGTCCAGGTCTTCCATCTACTAACGCAATCAGCAGAGCAAACAGCTGACATCTGCCACGTTTATGAACTTCCCAACTGAAGTTGTTATGCTTCCTACAACTGCATAATGGCTTGGACCAAGCACTCAGAATTGCATGTGAAAGGGAGTGCACTTCGGCTATGACTACAGAATTGCATGTGTATGTGGGTGCACTTCAGCTATGGCTACATTTTCTATGTTCACAGTTTCTGATGAAATTAATTAAATCTGCATGGCAGGAACTCAACAAAATGAATTCTCTTTCTCTTAACTGTGGTGGCATGAGCTCCCATTCCTGGCAACTTTGCACCAGTATTTGATAGGTTGTCTTCTATTAGAGACCTCTTCAAAGGTATACAACGTCTTCCCTTGTCATAATATCTCCTTTGGCTAATTTTCAGTATTAGGAGAGACAACCACCACTACAATCTTCCACCAGTGCCTGTTAAGACTAGGTACCCAAGGGTTCACAGAGCTCGATATTTTACACATATGTATTACATGTGCTATCATTCAATTACTGGAGCAGTTTATGACAGAAACTTAAAAAGATCTATAAGCACTTAAGTCTACTAGAATTAGAAATGGACTGGAAATCTGATTTATCTGGTAGCTTAAGAGTATCAGTGTCCAGCAAGTCACTTGGTGGTAGATATATAAAGCACACCATTACTTTCCAGTGAAAGTGAATAGTTACAACACTTACTTGCAGTAAAGTATTGGAGGTCACAAGCTTTGCTGAGGAACAGTGCCACTGTCTCTTGCTCATTCTCCACCTGCTTTCATTGAGGATGTGACAGCTTAGCACAGAAGTATCATATAGTTCAAAATAGGTCTTCTCTAAAATAGAAGTATTATATGTCTTTGGCTTTGACTTGTTGCTGAACACACTATTTTTTTAAGGTTTTATTTTTTTTATGTTCTTACCAACCTCACATTATGGACAATAACCCTGGTCTCCAAAATGTACAATGCACAACTGTCGTGTTTCATTATGGTTGCTGATGCACACACAGTGTTTCTGATAATGGAGGGCAGTTAGTGCTACTTATACAATATCTCAGGTGACAACATTTTATGTACAATCAATACATTTACACTCTGCAAACTACTGTAAAATGAATGGCAGAGAGTGCTTTCCATTACACGAATTACTAATGTTCCTTCCTGATTCATTCACATATGGAACATAGGAAGAATCACTGCTTCAATGCCCTTGTGTGGACTGTAGCTAGCCTAATCTAACAGTCTATATTTCTAAACCATTATGTAGGAGCTTTAGTATATCCCCAGGATCCTCATGTAATAAAATGATGTAAGTAAGACACTTATACTGTAGGCATCGTTTTAGAAATGATACTTCAAAATTCCACTTCTAAGGGGGTGAAATATGGGGTGATAGGCTTTTTGAAAACATGTTATGAATTTTAAAAGTAGAACTATGAAAATTAGTGTCTGGTTTCTCAGTCAGAAATTAAAAAAATCATGTTTCAGCTTTTTTGGAAATTCAACCACTAATGGAATAAAATAATGGGTGACAGATTTTTTGAAAACACAGGGTGACAATTATTGAACTATATGACATAAAATCATCATAACTTCTGAACGGTTTGCATCAGGACATTTAAACTGCACGGTTGGTCGTGCAGCATGATTGGTATTAGAATGTGCATGCACATGCACCTTGTTGTTGTCAGCCTTTTGCATGTGAAAATGTCACGGTATAGCGTTCCTGAGCGTATAGCACTTGTGAATGTCTACTATGCGAGCAATAATACTAATGTTCGTGATGACAGTGTTAGCAATGTTGGTCACCTAGAAAGGATGAAAACATCAAGATTGTATGTGCTGTGTTCCAAACCAGCCCCAAGAAATTGATCAGACGAGCCGCACAAAAGGTGGGAATCAACCAGGAGATGCTGCGTCAAATTATTGTTGCAGACCTGCATCTTATCCCATACAAAATTCAAACCCATCAGCCATTAAGCCCCAGGGTCATGGAACAGCATTGTGTTTGCCAACACTATTGTCCAAAGAATTGGTGAAAGGACTCTGACGTGAGTATGGTCTGGTTCAGAGACAAAGCACACTTTCATTTGGATGGGTTCATCAATAAGCAAAATTGGTGCATTTGGGGGAGTGAGAAACCGCATTTCACGACCGAGAAGTCTCTTCACCCTCAATGGGTGACTGTGCTGTGTGCAATGTCCGGTCTTGGAATAATCACTGCGATATTCCTTAATGGCACGGTGATTACCGAATGGTACATGAAGATTTTGGAAGATGATCTCATCCACATTATCCAGAGTGATCCTGATTTCGACAAGATGTAGTTTGTGCAAGATGGAGCTTGACCCCATTGAAGCAGGAGAGTGTCTGATGTCCTGGAGGAGCACTTTTGGAACCGCATTCTGGCTCTGTGATACCCAGAGGCCACTAGCATGCATTGATTGGCCACCATATTCTCAAGATCTGAACACATGTGACTCCTTTTTGCTGTGTCCTGCCTACTCATCAAATACGGGGTGCCTAGGAAACCTGCTTCTCGGATTGCTAGGCAACAATTCAAGCAAACTGTATTAATGAATTTTTATAACAGTAAGATAAATGACAATACTTATCTTTGAGAAGTTACAATGAATGTTTTGCAAGCAATAGGCGATAGACAAAATAAGAAATCTCATCAGTATAGACAAAGCCTAATACAAGTGAAATATACAGTATATAGCTGCTGTAGAGCTTGTAGAACGACTAGTCTTCAACTGGGCTGCAGCCAGGCGGCGCAGCGCTTATGTTTTCTTTACCTAGAGGCTACAGCTGTATCGGTGTTGTCTTAAAGAGGAGTTGGTCAGCATACTATTGGCTAACGCCTTCTTCACAGCCCTCTTTGCTCTACCATTCCTGACCGTCTTGCTGGCACTTGACTTTTATGCCGGAACACTTTTTGTCTGACAATATTAAAGACAAGGCATACAGCAATAACCCCAAAATCAATGCTGAGCGGAAAACAGCCATTCGGGAGGTCACTGACAGCATCAATGTTCCGACACTTCAGCTGGTCATACAGAATTTCGTTATTTGTCTACGCCACATCATCGCCAATGATGGCAGGCATATTAGACTTGTCATAATCCTAATACAAATATTTGCAGTGACATTTACATCTCAAATAAAACATGTGCATGCCATAGTTCATAACTAAATTACATTTTTTTTCATATAATTCAGTAATTGTCACCCTGTAAATTATTACAGAACTACTGAAGCATTTTTAAAGCTACATCTATGAAAATTGGTATTTGATTTCTCACTTGAAAATAAAAAGTGTTTTTGGAAATTCAGCATCCTAACGGAGTGAAACGGAGAATGAAAAACTTCACTAAACTGAACACAAAAGGCATGATTAACAAAAACCTTGGACTATAGCTACAAGAATCACTTTTTTTATGGCCAAAAGTGCATTCAGAGACAACCACACTTCTATGGCCTTAATTAGCATTAAAAGTTCACAAGTTGTGGCAATTTATGAACAACATAAAATTCAATTAACGAAAACAAAAAAAAAAATCTTTGCAGCCCACACAGTCTCAGTGAAAGAAGCAGCGGGTGATAAGCCAGTCATATATAAATGAGAAACTGTGCATTTATTCATGTTTTACTAAAGAGATATTTAAAATAGCACACAGATTTGCACTCTTACATAGGATATGCTGGGTTAGTGATGATAGTCTGTTTGGCTGTTATTTGTCTGAAGAACTCCTTGGACAGGGTGTAGCAGTTTGAGTTCGTCTGCAGATGCTTTTATGTCACAGCACATGTGTCCAACATTCCACAGATGCTGAAGGGGCTGCTCAGAGAAGAAGAGATCAAAAATCACCAAAGAAGAATGTGTATGAAAATTGTATTAATCAAACAAGGAGCAGTTAGACTGTTTGGTAGGACTCAGATAGCCACACTGAACTTACAATTGTAAAAGCTCATGCAATAAATGCAAACCCTTATACTATTCCGTGAAAATTCATTGGAAGTAGTTAGTACAAAAGAAACTAAGTAATATATTACAATGGCACATATTTTAAGAATAATTTATGATGATTTTTCCACCCAGAAGAACCATCCAACTACCTTTCAGGATGTCATGAGATGGGTTTTGCATGACCAATATCTTCAGAATTCATGCTGACTGGAATGTAGGTCATACTATTCCAGATACTTCATTACATTTTAGCTAAAAATATTGTTTTAAATTGTACAACAGATAGATATCAACAATACTGGGTGGTAGTTTTAGGGGTCACTTCTGTTATGCTTCTTATAGGTTCATTTCACCTGTGCTTTCATGCAACTCCCAGACACAGTAGTTTGTTTGATAGATATATATTATTTTTTTTAAAAAAAGGGAATAACTCAGCCAAAACTTCTAGATATAATCTGAAAAGAATTTCACTCAGTTAAAGTGATTTCAGTTGTTTCTGTAAGTCAAAAGCACTAATACCTGCATCATTCTTCTCTGCAGTGGTTCAAGAATTTAAGTGGAGCAGTATTCAGAGATTTCCTCTGTAAATAAACATCTGAAAACTGATTCAAACAAATTTTGGGCTTGCAGCCGGTTGTCATTCAATACTTTGCACGATATTTCAACTGGGCACCTGCCAGTCATCTTCAGGTGAGCCGTCGCAGACTGGCGAAAACGTCCTCCGTTCCGCAATATATAGCATACTGTAACTATTCTGCGCATGCGTCAAAAACTTGATAGATGAACCATACTGCCTGCTGGCAGCGCCCTCGCTGGTGGAATAGCGGAACTCAGTCGCTCTCTGCATTGCTGTTTGCGACGGCCGTCGACACACTCTGTCGTCTCCGATTTGAGCAAATCGTGGAGATGATGGGATTCCATGCACTGTCCAGCTGGTAGCCGCTGTCATAGTTTAACAGATTTCCCGCCAGTCATATTTCTACGGATTCTTTAATAATGGAGTCCCAGAAAGATGTTGCAGTGGACTAAATCATTGTTTCCTCATATTCCATTGAATGTCCAGTAGAAATACAATGTTCAGCGATAGCGGACTTGCTTGGCTGCAAAAGGCGAGTGTAACTTTGATGTTCAGTGCAGCGTTCTTTCACGGTGCGTGTGGTTTGACCTATGTACACCATACCACACTGGCATAGTATCTTGTAAATTCCGGCCTTCCGTAGTAACAGATTGTCCTTAACCGATCCCACCAGGTCCGCAATCTTCGATGGTGGGCGGAAAACCACTTTTCCCTGAAATTTTCGGAGGATTCATGCTATTTTAAACGAAGTGTTGCCAACGAAAGGAAGAAAAGCTAAAGATTGTTCCGGCATGTTCTCCTCTTTATTCACTTCCTGCTTCTTAGTTTTCACTGTTAGTGCCCTGTTAATCCGCCGGATGAAATACCCATTTTCGCTGAATACTGTCTTTAGATGGGCGAGTTCTTGAGGTAAGCTATCTAGATCTGAGACAGTATGAGCTCTATGAACAAGTGTTTTAAGCTCACAGAGTGCATCGACGGCCATGGCAAACAGTAATGCAGAGAGCGACTGAGTAGTGCTATTCCACCAGCGAGGGTGCTGCCGGCGGGCAGTGTGGTTCATCTATCAAGTTTTTGACGCGTGCGCAGAATAGTTACAGTACGCTATATATTGCAGAACGGAGGACATTTTCGCCAGTCTGCGACGGCTCACCTGAAGGTGACTGGCAGGTACCCAGTTGAAGTATTGTGCGAAGTATTGAACGACGACTGGCTGCAAGCCCGAAATTTGTTTGAACAGTCAATTCGCCGAGAAAATTTTAAAATTCACATCTGAAAACTGAGTTCATCATTTCTAATTTTGTTGTGCTACCTCTGTCATTCTTTAGTGGGTAGACACTAACTTTGGTGCTACTGATGGCCTTTATATATGACAAGAATTTCTTTGGGTTTTGTGAGATGTCTTTTGACAAGATTCTGCTACAGTAATCATGAAGGCTTCATACATTGCCCTTTTTTCTAGAGGGCACATTTTCCAGAAAATGCAAAGGGAAAAACAGTTTCCTCCTCTAGTTCATGTGCAAACAGATAGCTAACTGTCCCATTTGCTAGAACAGAACCTTAGTAACTTCACAATTATCTTAGTTATTGAATTTCACACAGCAAAGTTAGGGATGAGACACTGTGAACTAAACACCAATCTGATTATAAAGGTCAGCAGGGCTGTTGAATGCATATACATGAAACTTTAAGGAATTACTGTAGCCAAATATATGAAAATGTGTCTCATCCAGCAACCATGTCGTGTACAGTATTCACTTTGAACAACAAAATGCAGGAGCTTTTCACAATATGTCCAACACTTTCTGTATCATTTGGGTACCATTGTCTGTCTGTCTGTTTCCTCTTCGCTTTTTAATTCAGTCTATCCTCCTTTTATCTCTGACCTGATAATAGTGCTTGTCATTTCAGCTCCTCTGGTATCCAAATTCTGTCTGTTCTGGTATTTCACTTTCTGAGTTTCCTCTCCTATCTTCTCTTGTTCAATTGGAGTGTTTTCCTCCTATTTTGCATTTATCTGCTTGTTATCTTTGTTTTCCTTGTCTTTAACCCTTTCACTACCACTGGGATGTGTATGTCCCATGACAGGTGATCAAGATTCCATACATACAGTAAAAATGCGGTAGATAGAGAATATCACCAAATTTAAATTCATAATGTTTGCTGTAGCAAAGTCCCAATAAGGGGCAGGCATGTCAGAACATGTATAGGGTTGTCACAAGTTTCCCCAAGTGAAATTCCCTAATATTTCCCGATTTCCAGACAAGTGTTAGAATTTTTCCCTGACAAATTTTGAAATCTCAAGCATAAGTAAAGACATTAGTTGACAAAAAAATGTAAGGACTTCCGTACTTCTCCCCCCTTCTGCTTTGTATGGCTTTAGGACACAAAAGCAACTAGGGTCATATGTGCCCATGTCAAAAACCTGTGAAATGCGAAGACAGAGAGAGGTTTTAAAAAAGACTACATGTAAATCCCCAATGACAGAAGACGAGGCGGCTAAAAACCAGGACAAGGAGAAAGGTCTAAAAAACATGAAATAGAGAAATGGAGGTCCAGAACTAAAAATTAAATGGTCTTTGCCATACTGCTACGACAGAGAAAAAGTTGACAGCCCACACATCATTCACTAAAACAGCCGATAACTCCTCAGACAGCAAATGCAAAACAGAAACATAACCAGTCAAACAAAGGGCATTCCATCAGAAAATGGCATACAGTTAAAAGTTGGTGTACAAAGTGGTGGGGCAGTACCACTTAAAAAATAGTGATAGCTAAAACGGCAGTGCCCAATATGCAACTTAGTTAAAATGACATCCTCATGGTGGGAGGGGCGAGAGGAGGACATCCAACCCACTGGAAAAGGCTAAATAACCTGGAGCTTATTCGCATGAAGGAAGGACCAATGGCAATACCAAAGCACACCATCACCTGACAAATGGCAACACGGAGATCATCAGAGGGAATGTAAGAACTAGTGGGCTGAGGTACGAGGACTGCAGCATTGGCAGCAGCCTCGTTTCCTATCAGACCGACATTACCTGGAACCCACATAAACATCACAATGGCTCCATAAAGTGAACAAGTGCAAGCTTTTCTGGACCCATTGCACTAAGGGATGGACAGTGTACAGTGTACAGAGGCTTTGCAGGGCGCTGAGAGTGTCTGAGCAGATGACATAATTGTAAAGCAAGCCTGTGTCACCGAATGTACTCTATGGCCTGATATATAGCGAAGAACTCTGCTGTAAATACTGAGCAGTGTGCCACAAGCTGATACTAGAAAACATAAGCACCAATGATGAAGGCACACCCGACACCATGGTCAGTCCAAGAGTAATCAGTGTACACACAGTTACTATTGCGAAATTCCACATGAAGGTTGTGAAACTGAAGGTGATAGAGCAAGGCTGGTGTAGTGTTCTCAAGAAGTGAATAAAGGCCACAGTGAACATGGCCCGCTGCATGAATCCAAGGTGGCGAAGGGTTCACACCCACCAGGAAAGCTGCAGGAAGCAAGAAGTTCAACTGCAGAACCAAGTGCTGCAAGCGAACTCCAGGAGGTAACAGAGAAGAGGGGCACGCCCTGTACAGGCAATCAAAGGAGTCATCAAAGGAGGTGGCATAGGACAGGTGGCCATGCATGTAAGACAAACGACATCCATATCTACTGAGAAGGCAGTGACAGCGGTAGGACAGCGGAAGTTTGGAAGCTTCGGCACACAAATTCTCAATCGGGCTAGTGTAAAAGGTGCCAGTGGCCAAACAGATGCCACAATGGTGGATAGTATTGAGACGGTGTAAGAAGTACGGATGCACAGATGCACGAACAAAGTGTCGTGGGCTCGGTCTGCACCCCAGGAAGTACCACTGAGGACACATACAGTGGGCTGCCAGGTAAGAGGGAGGACCAAGAGTGTTTCCTATTGAGCAGGAGCCCCAGGAATTTCGTAGTTTCAATGACAAGAAGAGCAACAGGCCCAAGGTGTAAAGATGGTGGGAGAAACCAACTGCGCCACCAGAAATTTATAAACACAGTTTTTTCAGTGGAAAAACTAAAGCCATTGTCGATGCTCCATGAGTAAAGACAATCGAGACATCACTGAAGATGCCGCTCAATGACAAAAGTCTGTGAAGAAATTCAATAGATGGCAAAATCATCAACTGAAAGGGAGCCCGGATATGTCCAGCATGAGACAGGCCATTATAGGGTTAATGGCGGTAGCAAGAGGATGACACTCAGGATGTAACACTGAGGCACACCATTGCGGGGGATAAAGGTGTCCAACACAGTACCCACTTGTACCTTGAAAACTCAGTCTTTTAAAATTTCCTCAAGGAAACAGAGCAGGCAGCGATGGAAGCCCCACATGTAGAGAGTATGGATGATACCAGTCCTCCAGCAGGTTTCTTACGCTTTCTCCAAATTGAAAAACATGGCCACAGTCTGGGATTTCCACAGAAAACCATTTATGACATGAGTGGACAAAGTGACAAGACGGTCAACAACAGAATGGCGTGCTCAAAATCCACACTGTGCAGGGGTTAGTAAATTGCAAAACTCGAGCCACCATAGCAGCCAGACATGAATCATACATTCCATCACCTTGTAAATACAGCTGGTGAGAGAGATGGAGTGGTAGCTAGAAGGAAGGTGTTTATCCTTACAAGGCTTAGGTATGAGTATTACAGTAGCTTCACACCAGTGTCTGGGAAACTGCCCTCAGTCCAGATGTGGTTACATGTATCAAGCGGAAAGTGCTTGCCTGCAAGAGAAACATGCTGCAACATCTGAGTGAGAACAGCATCTAGGCCAGGGGCAGCGAAGCTGGATGAAGTGATTGCATGATCTAGCTCCCTCCTAGTAATGATGGCATTGTAACACTCATAACTCTGAGAAGAGAAGAGTATTGCCAGAGCCTCCTCCACTCCTTTCCAATGGGGGCATGCAGGGTGATAGTGGGAGTAGTTCTAAATTTCGGCAAAATGGCAGCCCAGGGTGTTGGAGATAGTGATAGGGTCCATGATGACATCGTCTGCTACTGCCCGGAAACTGGGGAATGGATCTTGGTCCCAGAAAGCTGTTGGAGGTTGGCCCACATGACAGAAGAGGGGCAGGAACTGTCAAAAGAACTAGTGAATGTAATCCAGCTAGCTTTTTTGTTATCCTGAAGAACACAATGACACTGGGAACTTATCTGTTTATAATGAATGGAATTTGCCATCATAGGGTGGTGATTAAAATCAAGGAGAGCACGTCTCCATGAGTGAAATGCGTTGCAGCGTGCTTCGGTCCACCAAGGGACTGGGACACGGCCTGTTAAAGAGGAAGTGTGAGAAATGGAAAATTCTGCAGCGATAAGGATAATGTCTGTAAGGTATTTCACTTGGTCATCACAACTGGGGAAATCATGTTTGTTGAAGGAAACCAGGGAGGAGTAAACCCTTCAGTCGGCCTTAGTAAGATGCAATTTGAGTGTGTACGGAGGTGGGGTAGGAGTCAGCAAACGGATAGCACACGGGGAATGGTTGTTCGAGTAGATGACAGAAAGAACAGACCACTCAAGACAATGCGCAGGATGAGCAGTGCAGAATGATAGGCCCAAATGGGAATAGGTGTGCGCGGAGTCTGAAAGGAATGTGGGTGCTCTGTGTTAACACAGAAAAGGTTAAGTTGATTAATAAGATCAGCCAAGAGGGCACTTCTCCAACAGGTTCTGGGAGAACCCCTATGGCATGGTGCGCATCAAAATCACCGAGCAGCAGAAATGGGTGAGGTGGCTACCCAATAAGCTGTTTCCTGAGGGCAGAGTACAAGTGGATGCTGCAATTCTAAAAGCAGCCATAAATCCTCTTTGTTGGATCGAAGGCCATGAAAGTTCCATTTGAACAGAGTCATGAAGAGGAAAAAATGAAGTAGTCTCACTCAGCGGCTGCCGAGTGCCAGCCTGCGAAGATTCGCTGCTACAGAGCGTTGAGGCAGGGACGATCCTGCTCCATGAGGTCCAAAGAAGCGTCAGCTTTCTTCTGCTGTCAGCCTGCAGTGCAGAAAAATGGTTGGTGGTGCACACCAGTGACATGGTGGTAGGCCGGACGAAGATATCACATGGCAACACACTTGAAGAGGATCTTCGAGTCGGCAAAGGAGAATACTATTTGCCTTTGTTGGACTTCTTCGAGTCTTTCCAGTTAGCAGAGGAAGACTCAGGTGTTGGTTGGCTAGAAGATCATAGGAAGTCTTCACAGGAGCATTCCTTCTGTCCTTTCTGGCCTGCTAGTGATTTTGCCCCGCGAGGCAAGAGTTTGATGCTTGTTGCACAGCTGGGTGAGGGGACTGCGATCCTGCCATGACACTGGGCAATTTCACAATGTCAGAACTGAATTTGAGGTCACATGTATGCATGGCTATGTTCTTCATGGAACGAGATGTAGCAAGAACAGTACTGTAAGTGCCAGATGATAGAACGCAGGGTTTGCGACTAGCCAATAACTTGCGAGCGACTGGGTAAATAACTTTTACCTTTATCCAGATCTTCTGGACAGACCCATCAAGATACACAAGAGGAAGTGGCATGGCCACCATTACAGTTGATACACCAAGGAGGAGGTGGACAATCACCCTCATGCACATCCGTACCACAGGTTACACATTTGGCCGGGTGTCAACAAGACATTCGAGAATGCTTGAAATAGTGACACTGGTGTAGCACATCGGGTTCAGAATGTACAGTCAAACTGTGACAGCCTCACAGACTGCTTTGATATTGGATGGAAGCACCACTGTATCAAAGGTGAGAAGAGTGACTGTGGGCACTAAGGAAGCATATGCCTTTTTCATCACCCAACAGATGGCAATGACACCCTGGTCAGAGAGGTATGTTTGGATTTTGTCCTTGGTCAGACCACCGAGCAACCTAGTGTAAATAAGACCACAGGAAGAATTCAGTGTTTGATGGGCCTCGACATGAACAGGATAGTCATGGAGAAGTGAAGCGGTAAGCAGTTGTTGTGCTTGAGAACCAGAAGTAGTCTCCAAAAGCAAAGTGCTATTACTTAAACAAGAGCAAGATTTCACAGGGCTGGCAACTATGTCAACACTTTTCCAAATAAGAAACAGACTTACCATTGCGAAGGACTGAATATCATCAGTATGCGAAACCATGAGGAACCGTGGTGCAGCTGGGAGGGTCTTTGAATCATTAACTTCATTCCGTTTATGTTTATTGTGAAGATGATTGGTTCATTGCGAGAAAATCCCCCATGACTGCTAGTGTCTCTGACGGCACACTCCTTCCAACTCAGGTCCCCCTTCACAAGGGGGCGTACCTGCCTTAGGTTATTGTTCACATCTCAGGTGACACCTCCCGAACACCGGACAGAGGGACCAATTGGCGCTTTGGGAAGGTAGTAGCTCATAAAATCACCCCTCCCAGGGCCAGGCCTTGCAAAGGAACACCCTCCTCTAGCATTACTTTTCCTCAACAGAAATAGTCAATATCAAAAATAATTACAACTTTTTAAACAGGTTATATTATCTCAGCTGTTTTTCTAAAAGAATTTCATATGCTTTTGTACACAATGTCGTATATTTCATGCGATAATCATAAAAATAAATTACTTTATTTTCGTTGTTACAATCGATATGTACTAGTTCCGTAAGTACAGTTAAAACTACTTTTTGTTTTTAGAAATATCTGAAATTACAAAATATCTGGCACTCTTAAAATTCCTATTATTAACTGCGCAATCTGACGATATTTATTAAGTTTACTTCTGGATTCATTTATAAAACAATGATACAAATTCGTGGAGATTCATTTGTCAAGAAAATCTGTAAACTCTTTGGAATATTTTTAGTACCGCGGAATGGATTCGTAGTGGGCATGCATCAGATGTAATAGGACGTGTTTTTACTTTTGGCAATAACAATGGAATTTTCGGTTTTGTTGGAGTAGAAATTGTAAAGATGGCGTGGCCTAGAAAAATGTGAAAGAATAAAAATTACAGAAACTGAAATTATTTCTCAGGCAATACTCGAGCATTATTTATATCAATTGTAACCATGAGAACTTGTAATATAACATTTTCAGCTTCAAGAATCAGCCCCTAGACACGAAGAACTGGAGCTAACTATGAGAAAAGAAAATAAAAAGTTTATTGTAAATCTTACTACTCTGGAAATTTATTGAGAAAGTTAATTATGAAGTCAGTGACAATCAACAAATGATGTGAGGGAGGGGTAAATTAAAGCCTGTACCAGGGGATATGTGCGAACCTTACCTGTCGACCCAGGGCTGAGAATTACATGTTACCTATCACCTGTTATGCGTCAGATGCATGGGCCGGCCTTCGGAAGTGCACAGCGAAGAAGAGGAAAAAAGAGAAGCCTCAAACACCAAAGAAGATAAAAGAGGATCCTCAAATGCCGAAGCAGAGGAACGAGAAAAGAAGGGAAACAAACAAAGGGAAAGGGAGCCAAAAACAATGGTGGGACTGTTCGTACATCAGCTACAGAATGCAGAACATTCCCAAGAATTCCACAGACATGTTCCCCAAGGGAGAAGAAAAAGAATAGCTAGAGGATAGACATGCAGCACGGAAGGGAAAAATGCTGCAAAAGCTGGGGCCTCATGGTAGCCAAACACGAACCCGCCAAAGAGTGGTGAGCCCCCTGGGGGGTTCTAAGAGTTTGAAGACATTCGCCATAAAAGAAAGCAATACTGACTTTTTTTCTATTGTATACATTGTGTAAGTCTAAATAGCGTAATTAGGAAGTTGTCTGATGGCTACAATAGCAGAATGTAGGCTGATGATCTTCAAGTGTGCGAGTAAACTCACAAACCATACCCGAGTCGTGCTTGTTTAGCTGTTCTACTGTCGGTGGGACAGTGATTTGTGGCACTGTTACCCTGTTACTATTCGATGAAATTCCATCACATACATTATTTTGTTTGAGTCCGCTGTCACAATTTTACAGCTATAAATGTCAAAAATGACTTGGCTATGTCAGAAAATTCACCACATAGTCTGCTAAAGCTTAACAAAAACTGAATACTGATATGTTTACTCATTCTGGATATGTTCTGGATGGCCAGTCTTGGCTACCACAATCTGCGTGTAAATAGCAGAAAATAAAGGGAAGATAAAACATAATTTCACAAATGAGGAACTCATAACGTTTTTCAATCATAACAATACACTAAATTCCGGAATGAATTTTCAGTCTGCAGTTGATTGTGCACTGATTTGAAACTTCCTGGCAGGCTAAAACTGGGTGCCAGACTGTGATTCAAACCTGGGATTACTGCGTGTTGCAGTCAAGTGTAAGCGAGCACTTGCCTGCAAATTGAGAACATAGGTTATTGGCAAAGTAGAGTTACGGAGGTGGGTTCTGAGTCATGCTTGGATAACTCAGTTGGTTGAGCACTTGCCTGCAAAAGGCAATGTCCGAGGTCTGAGTCCTGATTAAGCACATAATTTTAATCTGTCAGCATGTTTCAGAGTGAAAATTTGTTCTGTAAACAATCTCCCATGGTGTGACTAAGCCATGTTCCCTCAATACCCTTTCTTCCACAACTCCTTGTTACTTAGTTCTGCTGGCCATTTACAGTTTTTATTTAAACGACTAATTATCTTTATTCAAGAGTTCCCCTAAAGATAGGAGTTGTTAAGAAGAAACACCTTTAAGCTACATCTGAAAACACTTCTGCTATTAGTCAGACATTTTATTTATATGGCTAGATGGTCAAAAAGTTTTATATCTGCATATTTCACACCATTTTGTGCCAGATTTGATTTATTAAAGGATAATACAGATCCTCATTTTTCTTCTAGTGTTGAACTTCTGAATATCTCTATTATTCTCGAAGTTACATGAATTGTTGATAGTAAATTCTGTAAGTGAATAAATGGACTATGAGGCTGTAGTTAATATTTACAGCTGCTTAGTGAAAGCTCTTCAAGATGCATGTCTGTGAATGCCACACACAAATCTGATTTCTTTTCTGTAATGAATATTTTTTGCCTAAGCAAGGTCTAACCCCAGAACATTATCCTGTAAATGAAAATACGGTAACTCACTGACTTCTATATTCCCAAAGTTTGCAATTATTCTTGTGGCATAAGTAGCTGCACCTAAACATTTTACCATGTCTACTATGTAGTTTTTCCAGTTCATCAATATGCGCACCAAATAACTTACAATTTTTTACCCTGTTTGCCACTACCTTTTGGTATACTAGGTTAATATGAGGTGGGATTGTTTTGACAGAATAAAGCTGAATGAACTGTGCTTTTTGAAGTTGCACAAAACCATTCGGTGACTTCCACAAAACATCATTTACTACTTTGTCTGTTGATGCTTTTTCACTCAGCTTTATAGCAATGCTTGTATCATCTGCAAACTGGACTAATTCTGCCTCTTGATTGAAATAAAATGGCAGATCACTGACATACAGGAACACCTATAGTGGCTTAATGATCAAACCCTGAGAGATTGCTACTGCAGTTCCTCGCCATGCAGATGATGTAGTGTTTCCCTTTGCATTATTCAAACTGTATGTTCTGTTTCTTAAATAAAAACTAAAGCAGACATTTGCTGAAATAGGAATTTCATAAAAACTTAACTTCTGTAACAGAATATTGTGACTGGCACAGTCGAATGGTGTTGGTAAATCACAAAAGATCCCAACTGGTTATATTTTATCATTTAAAGATTTTATTAGTGCTCAGTAGATATATAAATAGTATGGTCCATTTGAAATCCACTGTGACTGACTAATTATTCCATTACTATACAGTTTGGCGACAACCATGGAGTACTCTACCTTCTCAAAAATGTTAGATAATGATGTAAGGAGTAACACTGGGCAGCAATTATTGACATCTGTTGGGCACCCGTTTTAGAGAGGCATCTAAAAATGGTATATTTCATTATTTCTGGGGAAACACATTGAGTTAATGAAGCATTACATAAAAATGACTAAGAATATCACTTATTCTAGGGCCACAACTTTTTAGTGTCTTTTAGATGTTATCCACCGCATATGAACTTTTACTTTTTACAATCATGATCACCTTCCTTAATTCAGATGGCGATGTGAGATTAATTTTTTATTCACTACATGTTCTCTGTAGTGATTCTTCAGTGTAACTGTTTCACTTTTGCTTTTGCTAACATGAATTATCTTTTACAATGCTCCCATTCTCAAGCAGAAATAATGTCATCTTCCAAGGCTTCTTTCCCTGTCTCTCTTTTTAACAATGGGTTTTATTTTGCTATCTAATCTGTCACTTTGAGACAAAAGTTTACAATTTTCGAGTTTTGTTGTTGTTGTTGTTGTTGTTGTTGTTGATGATGATGATGATGATTTTAATACATTATGGTACTGTTTGTAATAAAGCACTTCTGAGTCATTACTTCTTCTGGCTACTTTGTACATATTCTTATTTCATTCTGATATCTGCAGTTATCCAAAGTTTCTGTAATGATTTGCCATTATTACACTTAATTATCTTTTTAGAAAACTTTTTTCACAAATGAACAGGAACTCATTAAGAAATATGTTAAATTTAGAGATCGCATTAGGCTCACCCCAGTCAACATGTTTTAAGCTTTCTTTAACAATTTGGTCATTAAAGAGCATCACTGTTTTTTTTTTTTTTGTTTTTTTTTTACAGGTTTCTGAACTGTACATGAAGCAAGTTATATAATATGACTAATTGTGCATCATGACCTGACAATCCATTTATTACCAGATTGGCATGTTTTTCTGTAAATTCTGGGTGTTAAATGAACACATATTTATAAGGATACTACTATCTTGAGATATTCAGGTAGAGTAATTTGTGATTGATGCCGAACTATAAAAGCACCTCCAGATCAATTTTCCTATCGATTCTTTCAATAAAATTACTTTAAAACCACCACAGATTAATAATCCCTTTCTTCTGTTTCACAGAGAGCCCAGTAAAATTCATCAGAATTTTTCATGAAATTTTCCCAATTCTTGGTGGTGACTCGCAAAAAGTTACAACTACAAATATATTTCCCAATAGTAAATTAGAAGCACATGCTTCTATAGCCCGATCTACACAAAATTTACCATTTTTACATTTTTGTATTAATATTCCCTTTCATGAGTGTGACAACTGAACCTTTATCCATACTGGATCCACATGAAAATGCAACTAACTTACAACCACTGACTGGTGTCAGACAGTCAAATGATATCAGTTTCTTTCCAACTACTAAGTTCTTGCAAACGTAAGTTCTTAACTCCCTAATATCACAATGAAGCAAACTGATCTCAATTTTCACTCTATTACTGTAGGATGAACTTATAGCCTGTCTCAATTTTATTTCCTTTAGTGCTGTCTATCTGAATTGTGAATCCGACTTAATGCTGGTGTCTCACTTGACCCCAACAACCAACAGGTTTTACTTCTGTGTGCTTTATGTTTTATGCTAGTAGATCTGATAAGTTGTACTTATCTCTCCTATTCAGGTATAAGCCATGAGAAGTATATCCCCATCTTCCTACAGCAACTAATGGAACAGAACCAATATGATATTATGCATTAATCAGAACCCTTTCACCTCCATATTTACTTGGTTTACAGCAGAGATAACCCAGATCTGATTACGGCACCACACAACCTGCTCAAAACTACATTTGTGTGTTCGCATTTTCCCAGGTCACACATAATACTATATTTTTCATTTTTAGCCAGGCTGTTTTTAGCTCTCCCTACTATTAACACCTGATCTTCATTGTTAAAATCCTTGCACATTTGCACTAGGTTTTCTGTTACCAGGCTACGGCTAGCACTTGGTTTCACAAAACTTGTGACTTGATACTCTGTACTTAATTTCTCCTGTACCTGCTGGTCTACACCCCTCCCACAATTGCTTCCTAATAGCAGAACTCTTGCTTTCTTGTCTCGATTTTCAACTGACTTATCTGTAAGTTTCTTGGGACTTTTCTGCTGCACTATACATTTCTCTACATCAGTATGAGGCTCTCCCCCTCTTTTAATTCTAGTAGCAAGCTAAATCTATTGCTTAGTTGAATTTTGATTTTCTAACAAAATTAACCTGTGTTCGCCCAGTTCTTGCCACCTTTTTCCAGCAACGTTTCACTTTTTTCCATTACAGCTGCCACAAATCTTCACCTCCTGTTCACCAATTTTATGGTCCTTATGGTGTAACCTACAATCCCATGGAAAGCCCCACTGATCACCCCATTCTTTTTTCCACTGCAATTGCCCTAATGAAAATACAACCTACGATTTTCGCAAAACACTCCCTGTTGAACTACTCTGTGCAACCATCCACACATATCTTGTCGCAGATGGCTGATTGGTTTTAACACTAGATACAGTGAAACAAACTAAAAAGAAATTTATGTTATTTTGTCCATTTGATTCTGAAATGTAAGACCAGACCTAGATTTATGACTGCAGGCACAATAAGAAAAACACAATTTTTTCACCATTTTTACCTTACTTCACATCACAATAATACTTTTGCTAATGTAATTACAGTCCTATTATATTTATAACAACACAAAACATTCAAAAATAGCTTCTGAGCTCTTATTTGTGTATTTGTTTATGACAGCAGAATTCATAACAAACTCCCACACAGTGTTTCCACATCTTTCACAAGATATGTGTGCAGGTGAACTTCTGTGATGTTTAGAAGATAGAAACTGAGGTAATGGCGAAAGTCGAGCTGTGAGGGTTGGTCATGGATCATGTTTGGATAGCTCTGTCAGTAGAACAATTGCCAATGAAAGGCAAGAGACCCATGTTAAAACCCTAGTCCAGCAAACAGTTTCAAGGAAGTTTCAATAATCTAGCTTGTTTCTTAAGATCTAAACTGGGATTATTCTTTATTCTCCAGTCAGTGACCACAAAAATATTTATAAATTAACAATTCTGATCATCTTTAGATCTATACTAATATATATATTAATGTACCTGTTACATGCTTCTATGTTAATAATCTTGAGTATAGATCTGAATATGATACCACGTGTCTTGCAATCACAGACTGGAGACTGGAGGATACTGAGTATCTTCTGGATCACATTTTCCCTTCTGCACGAAAATACCATACTTCATTAGGCTGTGATTGGTTTATGTCACTCCCTTTTTAAATAAACAGCTTAGTTACATTAACCTAAACAAAAAGTCGTCAAAGGAGATTTTTTAAATGTACCATGATAGATAATAAGAAATGTGGTCATTTGAACCAACATAACTGCCATTATACTAGAGAGATTTACTGAAACTAATACTATTTGGTGACCCATATATGTCTTCAAATAGTGCACCATTATTCACTTTCTCTGAAGATGCCCATTTCACATTTTGAGAATGCACCAATTTCTCTCAAGATTCTTAAGCAAGAGAAATTTCCATTGGTACATCATTTTAATGATAAGATACATGGCATAACAAATAATTCAACTGATAACAATACGAGAGAAGGAAAGTTGCTACTCACCATATAGCGGAGATGCTGAGTCACGATAGACACAATGAAAAGAGTCACACAATCATAGCTTTTGGCCATTAAGGCCTTTGTCAGCAGTAGACACAAATACACACACACGGACGCGCGTGCGCGCGCACACACGCGCACGAACACGCGCGCGCACACACACACACACACACACACACACACAGAGCTGAAACTACACTGCGCCCAGCAGCACCAGTGCATGATTGGAGTGGTGACTGGGTGGAGGTAAGGAGGAGGCTGGG
Organism: Schistocerca gregaria; assembly: GCF_023897955.1. Taxonomy (NCBI): domain Eukaryota; kingdom Metazoa; phylum Arthropoda; class Insecta; order Orthoptera; family Acrididae; genus Schistocerca; species Schistocerca gregaria. Next base: position 623,603,237 of record NC_064921.1, on the reverse strand, counting down.
GCAGGAATGGGGAGGGATAGTTGGTGGGAGTGGCAGACAGTGGAGTGTTGCAGTTTAGACGGAGGGCAAGAGAGAAGTGTGGAGGGGGGAGGGGGAAACTAGCAGAAAGAAGAGAAATAAAAATAAATTAAAAGGCTGGGTGTGGCGGTGAAATGACGGCTGTGTAGTGCTGGAGTGGGTACAGGGAGGGGGCTGGATGGCTGAGGACAGTGACTAACAAAGGTTGAGGCCAGGAGGGTTACGGGAATGTAGGATGTATTGCAGGGAAAGTCCCCACCTGCGCAATTCAGAAAAGCCGGTGTTGGTGGGAAAGATCCATATGGCACAGGCTGTGAAGCAGTCATTAAGATGAGGAGTATCATGATTGGGAGCATGTTCAGCTACAGGGTGGTCCACTTGTTTTTAGCTTGTAAAGCACATGACTGGTTTCACAGGTAGCCCTGCCTTTGATCAGATAGGTGATGTTAGTGACCGGACTTTGAGTAGGAGATGGTAGGAGGATGTCTGGGACAGGTCTTGCATCTAGGTCTATTACAGGGGTATGAGCCATGAGGTAAGGGATTTGGAGCAGGGGTTGTGTAAGAATGGACGAGTATATTGTATAGGTTTGGTGGACGGCAGAATACCACAGTAGGAGAAGTGGGAAGATAGTGGGTAGGACATTTCTCATTTCAGGGCACGATGAGAGGTAATCGAAATCCTGGCGGACAATGTAATTCAGTTGCTCCAGTCGCAGAAGGTTCTGAGTTACAAGGGGAATGCTCCTCTGAGGCCGGACTGTGGGACTTCGGGAGGTGGTGGGATACTGGAAAGATAAGGCGTGGGAGATTTGTTTTTGTACAAGGATGGGAGGATAATTACGGTCAGTGAAGCCTTCACCGAGACCCTCAGTATATTTAGAGAGGGACTGATCGTCACTGCAGATGTGACGACCTTGGGTGACTACGCTGTATGGAAGGGGACTTCTTGGTATGTAACGGGTGGCAGCTGTCGAAGTGGAGGTACTGCTGGTAGTTAGCAGGTTTGATATGGACGGAGGTAATGATGTAGCCATCTCTGAGGTGGAGGTCAACATCTAGGAAGGTAGCTTGTTGGGTTGAGTAGGACCAGGTGAAGCAAATGGGGGAGAAGTTGTTGAGGTTCTGGAGGAATGTGAATAAGGTGTCCTCCCTCACCTTGAATCCAGATAGCAAAGATGTCTTCGGTGAATCTGAACCAGGTTATAGGCATAGGATTCTGGGTTTATAGGAAGGATTGCTCTAGATGGCCTGTGAATAAGTTAGCATAGAATGGTGACATGCGGGTGTCCATAGCCGTACCGAGGATTTTTTTGTAGGTGATGCCTTCAAAGGAGAAGTAATTGTGGGTGAGGATATAGTTGGTCATGGAGACTAGAAAGGAGGTTGTTGGTTTGGAATCCATACGGCGTCTGGAAAGGTAGTGTTCGATAGCAGTAAGGCCATGGGCATTAGGAATGGTAGAGTACAGGGAGGTAGCATCAGCAGTGACGAGCAGGGCAACGTGTGGTAAAGGAAAAGGAACTGTGGAGAGTCGGTCAAGGGAAATGGTTGGTATATTTTATATAGGAGGATAGGTTCTGGGTAATAGGTTTTGGTCTATGAGAGCAGAGATTCTCTCAGTGGGGGCACAGTAACCGGCCACAATGGGGCATCCTGGGTGGTTGGGTTTATGGACTTTAGGAATCATGTAGAAGGTGGTAGTGCAGGGAGTGGTAGGGGTAAGTAGAGAAATGGACTCTGGGGACAGGTTCTGGGATGGGCCTAACGATTTGACTAGTGACTGGAGATCCTGCTGGATTGGGATCGCAGGGGCATGGTTTGTAGGTGGAAGCATCTGACAGCTGACGGAGTCCTTCTGCCACGTGAACTTTGTCGTTCAAAACTACAGTGGTGGAGCCTTTGTCTGCAGGTAGGATTATTAGATAAGAATCAGTTTGTAGATAGTGGACTGTAGTTCTTTCTGCGGATGTAAGGTTAGTATGCATGTTGAGGGATTTGGGGAATGATGATGAGGCAAGGTTCGAGGATAAGAAATTCTGGAAAGTTAACAGGGTGTGGATCACGGTTGGATGGAGGAGTGAACTGAGTTAGGCCACTTCTACAACAATCTCCCAACCTCCCCCACATTCCCTCATAGCTGACAAGCCCTCTCTCGTAGACCTACTACACTTACCCCACCCTCCAAAACTCCCTCCCACCACCACACAGAACTCAAAACCTAAACAGACCCACAACACAGTCATAACCTTTCCTCTAGAAGCCTCAGTCCCACAGAAATATCAGTCCTTTCCAAAGGCCTAACCTTTGGCCCCACTCCCAAATTCAAACATACAGGACTAGTTAAAGATCTTCTCTTCTTTCGCCCCCAACCCGACCAATCTGACTCAACCAAAGACCAATACTGAACCTTGCCTAAGTCAGTTCACTCCTCCATCCAAACATGATCCACCCCCACTGCCTCCAAACCACCTCCTGTTAACTTTCAAGAATTTCCTATCCTCGAACCTTGCCTCACCATTGTTCCCCAAATCCCTCAACATGCATACTAACCTTACATCCGCAGAAAGAACCAGAGCCCACCATCCAAAAACTGATCCCGAACTTGTAATCCTACCAGCAGACAAAGGCTCCACCACCATAGTTTTGAACTGCAAGGATTATGTGGCAGAAGGACTCCGTCAGCTGTCAGATGCTTCCATCTACAAACCATGCCACAGTGATCCCATTCCAGCAATCCAGCAGGATCTCCAGTAACTATTCAAGTCCTTAGATCCATCCCAAAACCTCTCCCCAGAGTCCATCTCTCTACTTACCCCTACCACTCCTTGCACTCCGACCTTCTACATGATTCCTCAAGTCCATAAACCCAACCACCTTGGACAGCCCATTGTGGCCCCTTACTGTGCCCCCACTGAGAGAATCTCTGCTCTCGTAGACCAACACCTTCAACCTATTACCCAGAACCTATCCTCCTATATAAATGATACCAACCATTCCCTCGACCGACTCTCCACAGTTCCTTTCTCTTTACCGCAAGTTGCCCTGCTCGACAGTATTGATGCCACCTCCCAAGTACACTCACATTCCTAATGCCTATGGCCTTACTGCTATCGAACACTACCTTTCCAGATGACCTATGGATTTCAAACCAACAACCTCCTTCCTGGTCTCCATGACCAACTATATCCTCACCCACAATTACTTCTCCTTTGAAGGCTTACCTACAAACAAATCCGTGGTACGGCTTTGGGCACCCGCATGGCACCATCCTCTGCTAACCTATTCATGAGCCATCTAGAGGAATCCTTCCTAAACACCCAGAATCCTAAGCCCCTCACCTGGTTCAGATTCACTGAAGACATCTTTGCTATCTGGATTGAAGGTGAGGACACCTTATTCACACTCTTCCAGAGACCTCAACAACTTCTCTCCCACTTGCTTCACCTGGTCCTACTCAACCCAACAAGCTACCTTCCTAGATGTTGACCTCCACCTTAGAGATGGCTACATCAGTACCTCCGTCCATTTCAAATCTACTAAACACCAGCAATACCTCCACTTCGACAGCTGCCACCCGTTTCATACCAAGAAGTCCCTTCCATACAGCATAGCCACCCGTGGTCGTCACATCTGCAGTGATGAGCAGTACTTCTCTAAATATACCGAGGGTCTCACTGATGCCTTCACTGACCGTAATTATCCTTGTACAAAAACAAATCTCCCACGCCTTATCTTTCCAGTATCCCACCACCTCCCGAAGTCCCACAGTCCGGCCTCAGAGGAGCATTCCCCTTGTAACTCAGAACCATCTGCGACTGGAGCAGCTGAATTACATTCTCCACCAGGGTTTCGATTACCTCTCATCGTGCCCTGAAATGAGAAATGTCCGACCCACTATCCTTCCCACCCCTCCTACTGTGGTATTCCGCCGTCCACCAAACCTATACAATATACTCGTCCATTCTTACACAACCCCTGCTCCCAATCCCTTACCTGATGGCTCATACCCCTGTAATAGACCTAGATGCAAGACCTGTCCCAGACATCCTCCTACCATCTCCTACTCCAGTCCGGTCACTAACATCACCTATCTTATCAAAGGCAGGGCGACCTGTGAAACCAGTCATGTGCTTTACAAGCTAAAAACAAGTGGACCACCCTGTAGCTGAACACGCTACCAATCATGATACCCCTCATCTCAATGACTCAGTCTGTGCCTATGGATCTTTCCCACCAACACTGGCTTTTCTGAATTGCGCAGGTGGGAACTTTTCCTGCAATACATCCTACATTCCCGTAACACTCCTGGCCTCAACCTTTGTTAGTCACTATCCTCAGCCTTCCAGCCCCCTCCCTGTACCCACTCCAGCACTACACAGCCGTCATTTCATCGCCACACCCAGTCTTTTAATTTCTTTTTATTTTTATTTCTCTCCTTTCTGCTACTTACCCCCTCCCTCCTCCATACCTTCTCTCCTGCCCTCTGTCTAAACAGCAACATTTCACTGTCCGCCACTCCCACCAACTATCCCTCCCCATTCCTGCCCCAGCCTCCTCCTTATCCCCACCCAGTCATCACTCCCATCATCATGCACTGGTGCTGCTGCTCGCAGTGTAGTTTCAGCTCTCTAAGACTGCAGACGTGTGTGCAAGTTGCTCTTGCATGTGACTACTGCTGACAAAGGTCTTAATGGCTGAAAGCTATGATTGCGTGAATCTTTTTAAACTGCCCATTGTGACTTGGCATCTCCACTACATGGTGAATAGCAACTTTCCTTCTCTCTTATTGTTACATTCCATCCTGGATTTTCCATTGTTTAATTCAATTGATAAATTTCATCTCCTAGTTCCATTATTTATGAGTCAATACTGCTGTGCAGAGTTACTATCATTAGAAGTACATTTATGGTTCATGCTTCTTTGCATCTTTTCATACGGTCAACTTACAAAATGGTGGTAGTGAGGTGGCAGCAACATGTAACACAGACCAAGCACTCCACGGTGCAAGTTCACTGTCTTCGCGGCAACATACTCGCAAGGTGACTGGTTCCTTTGGACGTAGATTGCGTATAAGGTACTGACATTCTGGTCCCACATACTCGTCATGGAAGTTGGCCTCCAACTCACGACGGCCACGTACATCTCCATAAGCTCGTTGTAAGCGAAAAGAGCCAATTTCTGCAGGTTTCTCTGTCTCTACCTGTTACAAAAAGCATGAAGATGCTCAGCTAAAATTGCCACAAAGTAAATACAAGTATATATTTATTGTTGGAAAAGTGTTTCTTGGGGTGGAATGGGATGGTGCAAGAAGAATGCAATGGCAGAAGCAGAATGGGAAGGGAAACTGACACTCCTCAATGTAAGTATGAACATTGTACAACAGACATTTCTTTCTATGATGGAGAGCATTGAGTCTTTAGAATGTATGGTGCAGAAACTGTGTTCAGCAATGACAATATTTTTGTAAAAGAAATTTTACACATTTTAAAAAGAAAAACCAGAAATCCTTTTTCCAGAAAACTTGCTAAGCTGTCAGCTGCTTTTAATGTCAAAATGTAATCATGTTTATTAATGGAGCCAAACATGAAAACAAACAGAATAAAATTATGAAAATCTAAATAGAATACTATGATGATAGCTGCTATAGATAGATGTTGCATATTATTAGAGATACAGGAAAATACAGGAAAGGAATATAATTTCCTCACATTCCTTGTCGCATAGATTTGAAGTGAGCCCTCAACTTCTCAGAAGACATATACTCTTCTTCCATCTTCTGGCTTAGTGCTCTTTTATCACAGTGTCTCATTTTATAGTTATCAGCAGCAGTTAATATTTCAGTTCCTATAATGGTTGCTTCACAACAATTTATCACTGCCCCAGTCCTGTGTTTATGTAGCTGTCAGTTCGCATCTATCATCATCTGTTGTCCAACAAAATTGTTGTGAACTACTATTGTAAGAATTGAAATATCAGTTGCTGCCACTGGCTGTATAATGAATCTGACTGTGATGTACCAACACTTGACAAAAGTTGGAAGCAGGGTAGATGCCTCTCAAAAAACTGTGGATGCACTGTGAATTGATACACAAAGAAACCCAAGAAGATTTATTGTATTAACACACTGTGAAAACCTTCATCTGCAAAAGGACAAGGAGTTACAATAGACTTACAACAAACTAAAAGTTAATTAAGAATCAATGAAAAATATCTGATGGAATATAGTTCAATGTTTCTAATGAGGTACTGGATCACTACTCACCATGCAGAAGTGGTGCTGAGCAACAGATAGATGTGATCAAAGGATGAAAAATTGTTTAACTTTTGAAATGTGTGCTCGTTAGTAGTTTTTTGTTCTTTTTACATGGCTGTCTATTGCTATGCATCTCTTTTATTATACACAATAAAAATAATGGTTACTTGAAAGACAGTAATATTTCAATGCCACTGTGAAAGACAGTAATATTTCAATGCCACTGTGTCTTTTTATGCACTCCACAGCATTATATTTTTCTGTTTCCGTCCTGAAATTTTGTTCTTGTTACACTAAAGGTGGAAACAGATATTACATATCTTGACCATTATGCAATGGTCACCATGGACTGAATTATTTCCATTATTTCACTGCAAGAATTTGATAAAAATAAAGTAAACAATATTTTCAGTTGATTCCAAAATCGGTGAACCGGTACATCCTATGTTGATGTAGGATTCATGGATTTCTTCTAGCTGCAGTATTTTACTTTGCTAAGAGCTGTTTCAAGCACAATTACATTTATTCAGTAGCTCTGTCTTTCAGAAGAATTTACTGAAGAAAAGTCTTTGAGAAAAGATTAGAAATCATTAGAATAGCATGCCTACTACTTTGGTCAGAACAAATGATGATGGAAATTTGCTGTGCAGGTAGTCCCTTATCAGAACCATTCACATGTAAAACATGCAACAAATAATATTACTGAGTGAGGAATGATACTTCAATTATACCCTTGTGTGAATGCCACTATCCTGAGTGCTCTCCAAACCCTGCATTAACATATTTCACAGATTGTTTCATCAAGTGCTTACAATACCAATCAAAGAATGACATGATCCTCACACTAGTGTCAGGACTACTTCCAGTGATGTGCCAGATGTCATCCTCAATTGAATAATTGAGGTTGTTCACCAAACTATTGCCTGCATCCCATACTACTAATAATACGTTATGTTTACGAAGAGCCTCAATAGCATGTGGTGTATCTTAGAGCAGATCTTTGGAAGTCCATAAAGCCTTGGAGGAATGGCACCACTTGATTTCAATCTTCGCACAACTTCTGGTGGAAGGGGGCAGGCATTCAGAAGCAAAGCAGTCTTCCTTAGCACCCTGGTTGGTGGGGTTTTTACTGATCTTCCAGTATGTGCTGTCACTCAGTAAAATGTTCATTTTTTCACGACAGTTGTCACAAGACATTATAACAGTAGCATTACCTTTATCACCGGGAAGAACCATCGTCTCAGAATCCTGGCGAAACTTATAAGGTGCAGCCCTCTCTGCCACAGATATGTTCCTCCTTTGTGGGCGAGCCTTCAAAACTGCTCAAGTTTCACGTTTTTACTTCTTCTGCTGATTCCACAGAAATAGGGCGAACAGCTTCTTCAATGGCACTGATGAAAGCCAGTATTGGTAAAACCTTTGGTGTGGATGCAAAGTTCAGTCCTTTACTTAAAACCACCATTGTAGCATCGTCCAAATTTTATCCGTCATATTAATAACCTCAGAACCTTAGGCCCCCTACAAAACCTTTCACCTGACTACATCAAACTCCTGACCCCACCGACACCTCGCACTCCTACCTTCTACCTACTTCCTAAAATTCACAAACCCAAACACCCCGGCCGCCCCATTGTAGCTGGTTACCAAGCCCCCACACAACGTATCTCTGCCTATGTAGATCAACACCTTCAACCCATTACATGCAGTCTCCCATCCTTCATCAAAGACACCAACCACTTTCTCGAACGCGTGGAATCCTTACCCAGTCTGTTACCCCCGGAAACCATCCTTGTAACCATTGATGCCACTTCCCTATGCACAAATATCCCGCACATCCAGGGCCTCGCTGCAATGGAGCACTTCCTTTCACGCCGATCACCTGCCACCCTACCTAAAACTTCTTTCCTCATCACCTTAGCCGGCTTCATCCTAACCCACAACTTCTTCACTTTTGATGGCCAGACTTACCAACAATTAAAGGAAACAGCCATGGGTACCAGGATGGGCCCCTCGTATGCCAACCTATTTATGGCTCACTTAGAGGAAGCCTTCTTGGTTACCCAAGCCTGCCAACCCAAAGTTTGGTACACATTTATTGATGACATCTTCATGATCTGAACTCACAGTGAAGAACAACTCCTGAATTTCCTCTCCAACCTCAACTCCTTTGGTTCCATCAGATTCACCTGGTCCTACTCCAAATCCCATGCCACTTTCCTTGATGTTGACCTCCATCTGTCCAATGGCCAGCTTCACACATCCGTCCACATCAAACCAACCAACAAGCAACAGTACCTCCATTATGACAGCTGTCACCCATTCCATATCAAACGGTCCCTTCCCTGCAGCCTAGGCCTTCGTGGCAAACAAATCTGCTCCAGTCCTGAATCCCTGAACCATTACATCAACAACCTGAAAACAGCTTTTGCATCCCGCAACTACCCTCCCGACCTGGTACAGAAGTAAATAACCAGAGCCACTTCCTCATCCCCTCAAAACCAGAACCTCTCACAGAAGAACCCCAAAAGTGCCCCACTTGTGACAGGATACTTCCCGGGACTGGATCAGACTCGGGATGTGGCTCTCCAGCAGGGATAAGACTTCCTAAAATCCTGCCCCGAAATGAGATCCATCCTTCATGAAATCCTCCCCCCTCCACCAAGAGTGTCTTTCTGCCATCCACCTAACCTTCGTAACCTCTTGGTTCATCCCTATGAAATCTCCAAACCATCTTCCCTACCCTCTGGCTCCTACCCTTGTAACCGCCCCCGGTGTAAAACCTGTCCTATGCACCCTCCCACAACCACCTACTCCAGTCCTGGAACCTGGAAGGTGTACACGATCAAAGGCAGAGCCACGTGTGAAAGCACCCACGTGATTTACCAACTGACCTGCCTACACTGTGACGCTTTCTATGTGGGAATGACCAGCAACAAACTGTCCATTCGCATGAATGGACACAGGCAGACAGTGTTTGTTGGTAATGAGGATCACCCTGTGGCTAAACATGCCTTGGTGCACGGCCAGCACATCTTGGCACAGTGTTACACCATCCGGGTTATCTGGATACTTCCCACCAACACCAACCCATCCGAACTCCGGAGATGGGAACTTGCCCTTCAGTATATCCTCTCTTCTCGATATCCACCAGGCATCAATCTCCGCTAATTTCAAGTTGCCGCCGCTCATACCTCACCTGTCTTTCAACAACTACTTTGCCTCTGTACTTCCGCCTCGACTGACATCTCTGCCCGAACTCTTTGCCTTTACAAATGTCTGCTTGTGTCTGTGTATGTGCGGATGGATATGTGTGTGTGTGTGCGAGTGTACACCTGTCCTTTTTTCCCCCTAAGGTAAGTCTTTCCACTCCCGGGGTTGGAATGACTCCTTACCCTCTCCCTTAAAACCCACATCCTTTCGCCTTTCCCTCTCCTTCTCTCTTTCCTGAAGAAGCAACCGTTGGTTGCAAAAGCTCGAAATTTTGTGTGTATGTTTTATTTATTGTGCCTGTCTACCGGCACTTTTGGTAAGTCTTGGAATCTTTGTTTTTAATATATATTAATAACTGAGCATTGAATATCAGTTTCTTCATGCGAAGATGCCTCAAACCGGCTAAACTTTGTCATCTGTCTCAATATGGCTACCTCACAAACCAAGTCTGACTTGGTCCACATTATACCATCAATCCAGTTCCATGAATTGTAGGGTAACTCCACAGATATCTTTAGATGCAGGTGATAAAGTTGTTCTGAAACCAGGTCAAATTTTCTGCCGGTAAAACAGATCTTCTTCTTAACAATAGCAGCACCAGCTTTCCTTAAAATCTTATTCATGGCAGACAACTTTACAAAATGTAATAACCTGACAAACCTTGAAACTATGCCATGGTCAGGGCATCTTAATAAAAAAAACTTAAAGAGCCTAGTAACCTCACTGTCAAGTGCCTCACTCTGAAGATGTCTGGACAGTATTCAGCCGAAATATTAGAAGAAGAAGTTGAATTTATGTGACTGCACGTCCAAAATTTTATGGAACAATCTTTGTGCTGCAAAAACATGGAAGATGCACATCAATATTATTTCACTCTGGCTTTATCGCTGGCATGGCACAATTGCAAATGAGTGTGCTACATTAGATCGATTTCCTCGACAATGGTGACAGATAGATGCCTCTATCTAAGTCTAATGAAATTTCAACATGTTTCATGCACAACAACATATTATGTAATGGGCACCAAATGCAAAATCATAGCTACCTCCATTTTTCTTTGCACACTTTTCTGAATTTCGCACAGTGTCTTACTTTCATGTAAATATCACAATAACTGCCTGTCATATAAAGCTATAAGTAAAGCAAACATGATTTTTTTTTTACCAAATAGTTTCTGTAAAAATGGTTGAGAAAGACTGCAGGGTGCGCACCTCGATTCTGTCATCACTGACCAGTGGAAAGGCAGAAAACACTCCCCTTACAAACAAACGAATGAACTCGCCCAGCGCTTTGGACAAAAACTGGTCACTGCGCATAGGCCACTGTATCCTGTGCAAGCTATAATATGATTTTCTTGCTCTTCTTTGACCCCAATCTTTATAGCCTTGGTTTATGCCATATGCCCTGTGCTGCCAGTCAGTTTCTGAACTTGCTTGTATGTCTGAATGCATTTTTCCAAGAGCCTTCAAAGCAACGGTAATCCAGTCTTCTGATATAGGCATAATATTGCTTATGCTTATGCTCAACGCTTCAGTTTATGATTTTTCAAATGATTCCTATTCAAAGTTTGGAGAAATTTGCATCTAAAATCTGATGTTTCAGGAAGTTTGTAATTTATTTTTCTGCCTCACATAAAGGTGGCTGCCGTTTTTAGTTAGCAGTGTAGTAATTTCCACAACTTGCTATCGTTTTGGGTACTTGCAGCTGCCTGTTTACATACATAATTGCTGCAGTCTACAACACATTTAGCTTACTGTGGTGTCGTCCCCCTTTTCTCTCTTTCTTTGAAGGTACACATACACTATAATGTATCTTCATGAGAAATGAGAAGTTAACAACAATTGATGGGATCAGATTTTGAATTATTAATATTGCAGCATTAACAAAAGAGACAAGGAGCTTTTCATTAATGAACATTATTACAAATGTGTAGTGGGACACACAGAGATGAATGTTTCATGATGGAGCAATTATGTATACAATCAAGCATAAGGTATCAAAAAACCATGAAATACTGTAAAAGGTGTATCCTGTAATATTAAAAAAATCATTAGATGATGCTGTGAGCCTCTCAATATAAATGGGGTCGCTATAAATGACACACGAATCACAACATGCCAGCTATGGTTTGAGATACACATTACATCATCCATACTGTTCAATGTGCATAACTACACAAATTCGGCAGTCAACAGCTGTGGCACTGTTACTTAGATAAACCCATCCACCACTGGAAGGTCATACCATATCAGGTGGGAACAACTGGTTTTTAATTGTCTTGAGGCCAACAGGCGCACGAAAAATTTTGCTGGCCCTAAAACCATATGAAAAGCAAAATGACATCAGTTATTAATTGTCCTGCAACCAAAAACCATATAAAAATCAAAATGACATCACTTTCTAATCTTCATCACATTGGTGAAAGACATATTCGATGTACTATCCTCCGTTTTCTGCCCCAAGTTGAAATTGAGAAACAGCGCATTCCACTAGATATTACAGCGTCTTCAGAATGTGTTGTCCAATGCATGCCTCCAATTAAGCTAAATTCGTAATAGGAGCACTGAACACAACATATTTCAGACAACCCTACAGCCACAAATCACACAGATTAAGATTAGGTGATCTAGACTGTCAGGCTGTAGGGATATGATGGCCGATAATTATAACATTTCTGAAATGCTTCTGCAGCAGCTGCTTCGCTGGCTGTGCAATGTACAGAGGAGCGCCATCTTGCACAAAAATACTCCTACCTACACACCCATCCTGTGGAACAGTTGGAATGATGTTGGTCTGCGAAAGAGTCTCATAGTGTTTACCAGCGATGGTACAGGTAAGAGAAACCGAAGGTCTTATTTCCTCGAAAAAATACACCCCTATGCTAAATGATGCCATCCACCTGCATCACACATCTACATAGTTACTCTGCAATTCACACGTAAGTGCCTGGCAGAGGGTTCATCGAACCATTTTCATACTACTTCTCTACCATCCCACTCTCGAAAGGTACATGGGAAAAGGAACGCCTAAATCTTTCCGTTCAAGCTCTGATTTCTCTTATTTTATTATGATGATCATTTCTCCCTACATAGTGGGAGTCAACAAAATATTTTCGCATTCAGAAGAGAAAGTTGGGGATTGAAATTTCGAAATAGATCTCACCGTAAAGAAAACTGCCTTTGTTTCAGTGACTGCCACCCCAAACTCGCATATCATATCAGTGACACTCTCACCCCTATTGCACGATAATACGAAATGGGCTGTCATTATTTGCACTTGTCCTACATTAGTCCTGCCGGGTACGAATCCCACACCACAGAGCAATATTCCAGCAGAGGACAGACAAGTGTAATGTAGGCAATCTATTTAGTGGGTTTATCGCACCTTCTAAGTGTTCTGCCAACAAACCAAAGTCTTTGTTTCGACTTCCCCACAATATTATCTATGTGGTCTTTCCAATTTAAGTTGCTTGTAACTGTATTCCTAGGTCGAATTGACAGCCCTTAGATTTGTGCGATTTATCGTATACCCAAAATTTATCGCATTTCTTTTCGTACCTATGTGGACAACCTTGCCCTTTTCTTTGTTTAGTGCCAATTGCCACTTTTCGTACCATACAGAAATTCTTTCTAGATCATTTTGTAATTGGAATTGTTCATCTGATGATTTTACTAGACGGTAAATTACAGCATCATCTTCAAACAATCTAAGGGGGCTGCTCAGATTATCACCTAGATCATTTATGTAAATCAGGAACAGCAGAGGGCCTATGGCGCAGAATGTCAGATATCACTTCTGTTCTAATTGATGATTTACCGTCTATCACTACAAACTGCGACCTCTCTGAGAGGAAATCATGAATCCAGCCACACAACTGAGACCATACTCTATATGCATGCAATTTGATTAACAGTTGCTTGTGAGGAATGGTATCAAAAGTTTTCTAGAAATCTATGAATATGGAATCGATCTGAGATCCCTTGTCAACAGCACTCATTCCTTCATGGGAATAAAGAGTTAGCTGTGTTGCACAAGAACAATATTTTCTGAATCCTTGTTGGTTATGTATCAATAAGTAATTTTCTTCAAGGTGATTCACACTGTTTGAGTACAGTACATGCTCCAAAGTCCTACTGCAAATTAAAGCCAGTGATATGGGTCTGTAATTCAATGGGTTACTCCTATTTCCTTTCTTGAATATTGATGTGACCTGTGCTACTTTCCAGTCTTTAGGAACAGATCTTTCGTCAAGTGAGTGGTTGTATATGATTGCTAAGAAAGGCACTATTGTGTCTGCATACTCTGAAAGGAACCTGACTGGTATACCATCTGGACGGGAAGACTCGATTTGAGTTGTTTCGCAACACCTAAGATATCTACTTTCATGTCACTCATGCTAACAGCTGTTCTGGTTTCGAATTCTGGAAAACTGTATTTAGGAACTCCACTTTAGTGGCACCATCATTGGTAACATTTCCATCACTATCATGTAGTGATGGTATTGACTGTTTTTTGACACTGGTGTACTTTACATACAACCAGAATCTCTTTGGGTTTTCTGCCATATTTTGAGACAATGTTTCATTGTGGAAACTATTGAAAGCATCTCGCATTGATGTCCGCACTAAATTTGGAGCTTCCGTGAAACTTAGCCAGTCTTGGGGATTCTGCGTTCTTCTGAATTTTGCATCCTTTTTTCATTGCTTTTGCAATAGTGCTCTGACGTGTTTTGTGTACCATGGAGGATCAGTCCCGTCTCTTATTAACTTATGCGGTATGAATATATCTATTGCTGTCGATACTGTATCTTTGAATTTGAGCCATACATGGTCTACACTTACATACTTAGCTTGGAAGGAATGGAGACTCCCTCTTAGGAAGGCATCAAGTGAATTTTTATCTGTTGTTTTAAATAGATATATCTTGCGTTTATTTTTAGTGGTTTTGGTTGATATGGTTTTCTGCCTCGCTACAATGACCTTGTGTTCACTAATCCCTGTATCCATCATGACGTTCTCTATTAGATCAGGATTATTTGTGGCTAAGAGGTCACGTGTGTTTTCGCAACCATTTACAATTCGTGTGGGCTCATGAACTAACTGTTCAAAATAATTCTCAGAGAAAGCATTTAGTACAATTTCGGAAGATGTTTTCTGTCTACCACCGGCTCTGAACATGTATTTTCGCCAACAAATCGAGGGCAGATTGAAGTCTCCACCAATTATAACTGTGAGTGGGGTATTCATTTGTATTGAGATTAAGTTTTCTTTGAAGCATTCAGCTATTACATCATCTGATCTGGTAGAAGGAGCCAATTATTATTTTGGTACATCTTTGAGTATAACCTCTACCCATAGTAATTCACAGGAACTATCTATTTCAATTTCACTACAAGCTAAACTACTACCAACAGACACAAACACACCACCACTTCAGCTTAACAGAATGAAGTGGTATCGATTGATATGTTTGTGGATTTTCCGTCACCCATATTCTGCATACTGGCATGTCCTTGGAGATGAAAATGGGTTATATCTTTCCTCAGAATAATCCATGGCCATTCATTGTTCACTTCCATGTGAGCAAGAAATTCCAGAGTGAACATCTATATTGTTGCAGGTCAGCAGGAAGCAACTCCTGAACATGGGTGGTTTTGTATGGATAAAAATGTAGAATGTCTCACAGGATTTTATGCACTGTGCTCGCAGGTATGTTCAATGTTCAGGCAATTCCATGTTTGCATCCCATCACTTGACTCCTCCTGCACTGCTGTAGCCACATCTTCGAAAGACACCAGATCAACGGCTTTCCTACCTTTGCCACCTGTCTTTTAAATTTTGTAGTCATTTCTCCATACCCTTGGTAGATATCAGGACAATGCCTTTTTTCATGCTCTTGAGTGTCTAAAACTTCTGCAGTTCTGTTCTTGTAAAAAAGCTTTACTAGCAGCGTGCAATCTTCATGGGGACAGTCATGTTGGGTGTTCCGAATGGAAACTGACAAACGGCTGTGTGTCGTGCATATTCTGATGCTTACTGCAGCATCTACTGGTCAAAATGTTGTTTTTCTCCCCCCCCCCCCCCCCCCCAATTATGTTTCCTCCTCCATTAATACTGTGCTGCTCAAATTTGATGCCATTTTGATCAGTGGTCATCTTTCTACAGTGTTTTGAAACAGGAACTGTAATTATGGTCACCCTGTTTATATTATGAACCTACTGAAACCTGTGTGGGTGAGAGAAAAAAAATTATCAAGGGTCATAAAATTATGAAAAATAATGCTGGAACAGTATGTAGGGCTCTCTGTCAGGAGTAAATAATTTGAGCATGCTAGGTCAGTTCACAACCATCAGACCAGCTCAAAACCTAATCATAATTATGCATCAAATAAATTACATAGAAGTCATAATTTAGTAACAGTAAAGTGACACAAAATTAGGAATTACCAAAAATATGCTAGTGGATAATTAAACCAGAACCTTTCACTTTTTAACATTTCTATTGTATGTCCGAGTATGCTGATGTTAGTCTAACTGCAAGATCACAAAAACAGTTTTAATAGCATATCAAAAATGAAGCTCTTTCCAGTGTTCAGAAGAGAAGTATAACGGCATAATGCTCTGACACCTTCCACAAGGTAGAGCAGATACCTCATCTTGCTGAGACCTGAAGAACACAGAGGTGTGTTCAAGCTGCAGTATAATACAAAGACTGCTAAGCCACATTACCGAGGTTCTCCCAAATTAATCACAGTCAGTGCTGAGAGTGTTTCTCTTGCAGAGAAACAAGAATCCTTTACACCAGAAAAAAATAAATCATGTCTTGCATCAGACAGAATTTAGAACTCTCAAAAGCATAAACTGCAACTTGCAGCCACGAGCAGCTCAGCCTTGGACATACAGCATATAGCACAAATTAGAAACAAATTACTTGTACAGTACTGCAACAAGAAACAACATCTGTTTGTGCATAAATTTAGGTAGGAAAAAAATCTGCCATACATATAGTTAATTTTGTTTTTATTTCAAGATAAATATTTACCACATGAGAATAAACACTATCAAATATAGCCTAAAATAATAACAAATAAAATATAAAGGAAGAAAAACACTGGTTCATAAATCTGATCTAAAAAGACTCATCCAAAACTATTCATGTGCCACAAATAACAACACTCCACACAACTTACATTGTATAAGAATTTGCAGCTTGTTTCTACCAAAGTGAAGCTAAATTTCATGAACCAGCCTCAAAAACACAATTTTTAATGAATAGATAGAAATCAAACTACCTTTTGAGGACCTGTAATGTGCAACAGAAATGTCAAGAAAACAGACTACCTGGAAATGCCTTTCATTATGCATACATAACTTCTGCATTATCAGAACATTGAAAAAACTAAAAAATAAAATAAACGAAGCATATATTCCTGCTTTTCTGGAAAAAGAAATCTACAATAACATGGATTACAGAAATAAGAAATGAACTAGAAAGAAACGTCCTCAAAGGACCAGAAAGAACAAATATTACTGTTTTTCTAGAAAAAGAAATCTATAATTGAGTGGATTACAAAAAATGAAATGAACTATAAAAAATCATCATCAAAGAATCAGAAAGAGAACAAAATAGTAAATTCTGAAGGCTTTCACAAAGTAGAAGAAATAATAAATCAGGAACACTATGGACAGAAGAAAGGAAAAAACAGTGTGACGACAAAAAAAAAGAAAACAACAAAGAAGGAAGAGGAATTGAAGTTGTTGCATGGTCTTAGTTGGTCAAGAGGAAGATAAAACAAAGATAAATCTGACACTTAGTTTTTCAACAGATTTGATGTTGCAAGGTCCATATGTTGTAAACCTGCTGACTGGAAAAATCCACAGAAATATCCTGTCTAAATAACCTACAAACCCTACATAAGACAATACAACATAATGCACACAATTGTAGCAGAACAGATCACAGGTAGTAAACGAGTAAAAGCCTTTAATCTAATAAGATAATTAATTACATAAATGTGACACCTGCTGCCAATGGACGAGCAGAGCTCCAGGTTTTTCTTCAACAGCACAAATTTGGACAGGCCCAAGACGTGACACGCTGCCAACCCTCTCGATAGTATGCATCAAATCAGCTTCAACAGCATGCAGGCAACATTCAAACTGCACACCAGGAACATCTTCCAAGTTTGGGACTGCTGGCAACCTATCACACAATCTGAATGTGTCATCTATAATTTTCGGATGGGTCACATTACAGATAAAGTGTTAGTGATAAAAACAGTGAGACCTAAGCCAACATTAAATGAAAATTAGAATCATGGCATAAATTATAGAACTAGCAAACCTCAATTGGAACATAAGGAAACATAAAACAGTGGTATGAATCATGAGAGTGTTGAACTTCTAAAAGGTCATTATAGGGGGAGCGGTAAATAACCAAGGACTTACAATGTCCAGGCAATGCCTTCCTGTTGTAGTTAATAAAAATACAAAAACTTGTCTGTCATTGCAATTAGGACTTTATTTTTGTGACTATAACTAATTATTAATCTCTCTTCACTTTGTTTTGCAGTTTCCATTTTCTCTTGGTCACACATTCTATCTCTATAGCTTCCTCCACAAACTGAATTTTTATATTTCTGTCTACTAGGCCTTGTTGTTTTACCTATTTGAACCTCAGCTGTCTTCAATAACTTATCTCTCAAAGCTATCCATTTGTCTTCTACTATACTCCTTTCCCGTTTCAGTCAGTTATTGCCTAATGGCCCTTCTGAAACTCTTGACAGCCTCTGGTTCTTTCAATGGTCCCCATCTTCTTAATTTCATACATTTTCACAATTTGTTCACTTTTCATCAACAGTTCCTAACCAATAAATGACGGTCTAAATATATGTATGCTCCTGGAAATGTCTTGCAGTTTAAAATATGGTTCCAAAAACTCTGTCTCACAACTATATAATCAATACAAAACTTTCCAATGTCTCCAGGTCTCTTCCATCTATATAATCTTCTTTCATGATTCTTAAACCAAGTATTAGTGATGATTAAATTGTGCTCTCTGCAAAATTCTACCAGGTGGTTTCCTCTTTCATTCTTTTCCCTAGTCCATACTCTTCTACAATTTTCCTTTCCTTCTTTTTCCTACCATCGAATTCCATAGAAAAATTACAATTAAATTTTACTCTCCCTTCTTTTATCTCACCATACATTCTTGCAATCTAATCATCATCTGCAGAGCTAGTTTGCATATAAACTTTTAGTACTGCAGTGGATGTAGGTTTCATCTCTATCTTTGTTACGATAATTAGTCCAGTCAAATAGTAGATATACCTTGCAAAAGGTGGGGTAGAAGAGTTTATTTTTTCAACTTGTTCATATGGTTGGAAAGATTAGAAAACCGAGTTTTGCCAACAAAATTTCGCTTTGGAAAACTTTCTACAGTCAAAAAACTTCAAAAATTTTGGACTTTTTTCAGTTTTTTTAAAATATCTCGGTTTCATTTGCTCCTATCGCTTTAACGTCTATTTTCATTTTTAAAGAGCACAAAATTCTCTATAAATATGATTCTTGCCATTTTTTTCTACTCCCAATATCTAAGGTGCTACAGCGCCAAAAAAAAAAAAAAACAATTTTTCAAATTTTGAGCATAGTGGCAAGATACCTTATTTTTGAACACTACTTTTTCAGTTTCTGTTTGTGTGGTATAAATACATTATACATCATGTTATAAGTTGGAATTTACCAGCTCACTTTCAGGTATTCAATTTCTCTGCATGCAACATGAAGACTGCTGGGCACCCAACAACTGTGATTCTTACATCACTACCTGAAGTTCACTAGGGGCCACCTCAGCCCTGGTATTTGTAAAACTATAAATATAAAAATACATCATTAAGAGACATAGACACACACACACACACAAAATAAATTGTCTCAGGAAACTGAACTATTATTAGCTGCAATAGGCAACCTAATTAGGTAGTTAATTATTCTGGTGTATAAAAGCCACACAGTTGACATTAAAAATAAGTAGCTTTATTACAATTAAAATGCATTGTCAGTTACTAAAAAATGTTGACAGTTCTGGGTGTGTAATACTTGTAATATTGCACTTAAGCGCACTTGAGACAGATATGAGCATCACTTCCAACATTTTGATGGGCCAGGTTCCTCAGTGTCACCAGAAATACCTCGAGTTACAGATTCAGGGTCTGTCCATAGAGTTGATCCCAGATTGACCTCTTCTTTAAACAACGAGTCAGCCTCAGCAAGTTATTTGGTTTCGTCAGCGGTTTCCTCAACATCCTCCATAACATCTTCTTCACTGTCTTCATATAAAAATTTTGGCTCGTTTTCACAGTTGACCCCAATACATTTCTTGCAAATTGAAGAACATTTCAAACCCACTTTTCTGCAGGAGCACACTCCGCCACAGTCCAGCTTGCGTGAGTGTGAAGCAATGTGAAGAAGTGCTTCAGGTACTGGATCTTGGCTCATTATAATGGTTATTGGACCATGGTCACTCTGATTCCAGCCCCATTTCTCAGGAGGTTCGGAGTTTCCCATCCAACTTTGGACTTGTTGGTAAGTCCGCAACGAATGATGTTGTGCAGCATCTTGTGTAGGTGGCAACCGTGCAAGATTCAGTTTGCTTTTTGTGGCAGACTTGGTGAATAGCTGGTACTGCAAATGGTCTAATGTGTGGGTACTGCTGACCTCCACTATACAATGCGATAGTAACCTGTTCTCCTGCTGTTATTATTTCTTCATGGGTAGCATGTGGTTTATTGAACGTGCAACGCGCTGAGGTTAGGTGTTCATTTTTCGCAATAATATTGCAGCACTTAATTTTTCCTTGACCAAAAAAGCAGATGTTGTATCAAATCCGCTAAAGGAGTGAGTGAACAGAATATATTCACTGTCAAACTTATAAGACGCAGTGGAAAACCACTTGTCTTCTGCATTTCCTCTTCCTGGCTTCAAGAAAAATAAGTTTTCAATGCCTTGCCCCAAACCAGTCATGAGCAGGTCAACATCTTCTCCTACAATGACAACACTTCCAAAACCTGTGGTTCTTGAAATAGCAGATGTTACAATTATAACGTCTGCATCTGCTTGTGCCTGGTGCACTTCAATGCTACACTCCAGAAATTCCATTTTAAGAAGTGTGATCAAACGCATCTTGTTTCGTTCGTTGTACAAGAACTTGTCCTGAGGGACTTTGTTCACCGTCTCTGATTCAACCACAATGTCAACCGAAGAATGTTGTTAGGACCTACGAATCTTCTCAGTACTCTTTGTGCTACATTTGTCTCCCTCACATGGATACCCATCAAATACAATAGCAAATTGAGATCCAAAATGACGATGCAGGTAAGAAACATAGCATTGGACTATTGACTTGAAGCAAACACTTCGAGTCCGAGTCACTTTGTGGATAACGTACCCTCCATCAATGACAAAACATTTACTTAGTCCACCTGACTTCACATCTTCCACTGGAACGATTGCATTGTAGAATGAAGATTTTGTTCCTTTTCGCATGCCTTTTTCTGAGAATAGGGATGTTGGGTAAGGAGCAAGTTCATATTTCAGAAAGGCTTTTAACTCTTCTTCACTTTGTTTCATTAAACAAATCCTTTGGAAAAGAGTTAAAGGATCAACAGGAGTAATTTTAGTGCTCCCAGCTTTTACAGAATTGAACGCAGAAAGCAGAGTCACAACTTTATCTTCTCTACGGAACTTTACATCGTGGAAATTGTCACCAACTATTCTTTGCTCAAAATTCGAAAAATTGGTATTTTTTGACGCACCGTAGTGCCTGAGATACTGGGAGTAGAACAAAATGGTAAGAATAAAATTTGTAGAGAATTTTGTGCTCTTTAAAAAAGAAACTAGGCGTCAAAGCGATAGGAGCAAATGAAACTGAGATATTTTGAAAAAACTGAAAAAAGTCCGAAATTTTCTAAGTTTTTTGACTGCAGAAAGTTTTCCCAAGAGAAATTTTGTTGGCAAAACTCGGTTTTCTAACCTTTCCAAAAATATGAACGAGTTAAAAAAATAAAATCTTCTACTCTACCTTTTGCAAGGTACAGGCTTTTTTTCTGACAGTTTCACTGGACTAAATGCATTCGTAGTAGCTTACTCGGATTCCTACTTTCTTTCTCATTAAACCTATATAATTTTATATTTACAACTGTGTACAGACCTGACCCAAAGTACTGTTCATCCTGACACCAAACTTCACTAATTTGCACTATATTTAACATCAATCTACCCTTTCCTTTTTTAAACTTTCTAACCTACCTATCCAATTAAGGGATATAACAGTCCACATGCCGACCCATAGAATGGTGGTTTTGTTTCTTTCTGATGATGACATTATCCTTAGCAGATCTGGATGGGAGAGTATTTTACTTCCAGAATAATTTGCTCAAGAGGATGCCATCATCATTTAACGATACAGTAGAGATTCAAGACCTCAGGAGAAATAATGACAAAGTTTCATCTCTTTTGGCCATTCATAGTACTAGTATAGCCAGGTCATGTTGTTTGGTTGATTGGGGGATAAGGGACTAAACAGCAAGGTCATTGATCCATTTGTAGTCCCTTCATAATTAGTGACTCTGCATATTCTGATGATGAAAATACATAGGAGCAGTCAGACTGAAGCACTGGAAGCTGACAAAGAACTGCCAGAGAAGTGTGTGGATCAGGCCAGTATGGAGGTAAGAGCAGATGAGGGGTCTCCCAGGGCTCATCCAATGGTGGGAAAAGATCCTCCTCACATCTGATCCTGCCAGCCCAATCAATCACGAAGAAGTTACAGAGCACAGAATGTCTCTGAGTGAACAGATTCAGAACAAGAGAAAGTGAGAAGATTGCATGAGAAAAATGTGGGGAGTACATTCAAGGAGGAGAAGCAAAGATCCTGACCGAGGGCTGCAGTGAAGCGCACTCCAACTGGTAATCTCATCAGAGGGCTGGTATTAAGAGGTCGATGCCTCTCATAAGCAAAAAGAATGTGGTATGTTTGTTGACCAGGGAACTGTCAAATGGCAGTTACATAGGAGACCAAGAGCTGGTACTGTCAGAGATGAAGAGGTAAGATCTCACTTCAGCAAGGTGACTGTCTACAGGACTAGTTCAGAAGACACCAGGGGCCAGACAATCTCCACGATAGACTGAGTCTGACAATTTCAGTGCCAGACAAACTGCTGAGCCTAAAGCTGGCAATCATAGTCCAGCTGGTATGAGACCAAGGCACAGCAAATACGGAGAATAGTAACACAATCTGTACACCCAGAGGTGTGGGCAAGAAAACAGAGTGTGTTAACCAGGACTGTGCTACTAAGCCATAAACCTGGCAACCACAGTCCAGTCAGGACAAGACCAGGAACAGATAAATATGCAGAAGATGTGCAGGCAAGAAAGCAGAGAGCGTGTTAAGCTTCCACATGCAGCTAGTCTTGTTGGAAAATATGGGGCAAACAAATCAGATTTTTATCAGAGAGGAAGCCCAAAATAACTGTTCAATAACTTCAAAGCACTGGGTCAGAATGGACTATGGCATGACGACAGAATGTGTGACTCCTGTTTTTGCACTAGATAATTGGTAACCATGGGAAAGGGCACAAGCAGGCCTGTCGGATGGCAAATTGGAGCTGGCATTTAGCCAAGGCTACTGTGTGGGAGCTGTACCAAATGCAAAAGTTGTCGACATTCAGTGCAGGAGTGACCAGCTGCCCAACAGAGGTCACTAGCTCACAGATGGCAATGAGGAAGTGTGTGACACTCAAGGCAGAGCCCTGTGGAACACCATTCTCTTACTACCATAGAGAGCTGAATGAAGTACCAACAACCTGGTATAACTGGTGGGATGAAAATCATTACGGAGCCTTGAAAGCCACAGTCATGGAGGGTAGGTAAACTGTGATGGCGCCAAGTGATATCATATGCCTTACGTAGGTCATAAAAGACAGCAAGGAGGTGTTGACATTTAGAAAATGCCTGTTAGACTTCTGTTTCCAAACGCACCAAATGGTCGGTTATGGATCATCCTTGTGAAAACCACACTGAAAGGGCAACAAAAGGCCCAGAGATTCAAGTGCCCAGCAAAATCCACGGTCAACAATCCTTTCAGGCAGTTTGCAGAGCACACTGGTGAGTTAATCTGTCAGTAGCTGTCGACAGATGTTGGGTATTTGCAAGGCTGAAGGATTGGCAAAATGGTACTATCTCACAACTGCAGAGTAAAGGGACCTTTGAACCAAACACAGTTAAAGATCCTAAGCAGATGTAGCCTTTGAGCAACATTCAGATGTGGGATCATCTGATTGTGAACTGACTCAGGGCCTGGGGCTCTTATCATGAGACAAAGCAAGAGCCTGAAGCAATTGAAAGGTTCATAATATAATTCAAACTGGCAAGAGGGTGGAACATAAGGGGGTGTCTTCAGTTGTCTCTTCTGCATTAGAAGGATAGCTGAATAAGAAGAAGGTACCAACATTGATGGAAAGTGCATCACAAGGTGTTCAGAAGTACAGACACATTGGTAAAAATACCAACCTGAAGGTCAAAATCAACAGATATTTCAAGGCTCTTAAGACTATGGATCTTGCCCAACACCAAGGATTAAGAGGTATACGTTTCCAGGAAGGAGATGCAGTGCTCTCAGCATTCCTTCTTACTGTTTTTAATTAGATAGCAAACCTGAGCATGAAGTCCCTTAGTAGCCTGAGCATGAAGTCACTTAGTAGTGATACAATTTGTCTGCAAAGAATGTCACTGGAAACACTGCACAATTTTTCAGCAGCCCTGAGCAGCTATTGCAATGTCTTTGTTCCACCATGACAGTGAAGAGGAGCAGTAGATAGGGGAATAGCAATTCTCACGGCATGGGAGATCACGTTGGATACATCATGCACAACCTTGTCGATGCAATCTGACAGAGGGGGCGAAGGTAACGGCAGAGGCATGCAACTGCAAGCTGGCTCTTCGAAGCACCGATTGTGGTAATTGATCCAGCCGGTGATTGCAAGGAAGCAACAGGATAACTGGAAAGTTGTCACAGTCACATAGATCATCATGTAACAAGCAATGCAGTGAAGCCATGAGATTGGGGAGGAGGAGATTAGTGTTTAACATCCTGTCGACAACAAGGTCATTAGAGACGGAGCGTAAGCTTGGGTGAGGGAAGGATGGGGAAGGAAATCGGCCGTGCCCTTTCAGAGGAACCATCCCGACATTTGCCTGGAGCGATTTAGGGAAATCATGGAAAACCTACATCAGGATGGCCGGAGACGGGATTGAACCGTCATCCTCCCGAGAATGCGAGTCCAGTGTGCTAACCACTGCGCCACCTCGCTTGGTGAGATTGGGGGAAGAGATCATTAGATCAAGAGCTGGAAAGGTGCCATGGACAGCACTGAGTGCGTAGGAGTACCACTGTTGACGACACACAGTTCATGGTCAGTAAGAATCTGGTCAAGTTGATGGCCCCAACAAGATAACATAGTACTCCCCCACAGGGGGTGACACGCACTGAAATCTACAAGTAGGAGGAAAAAAGGGGAAAGTTGTTGGATTACGGTGGTCAACTCAAAGTAAGAAATTGGTCTGCCTGGAGGTATGTAAACAATGTAAATGGTGATTTCTGTGGTTGTCAGCACTTGCACTGCTATCACTTCCAACAGTGTATGAAGGGGAACCCACTCACTGATCACATCTTTGTGAACGAATGTGCAGACCTTCCAGATGCCCTCTCAGGACCGGCATGGTTCTGGACAGAATGCATGACAACCATGGAGCATTGGGGAATAGCCACCAGTGAAGTGTGTTTCTTGTAGAGCAATAGGAATTTCTGAGAGGAGGAATTCAGATACTGTAGTTCTGGTTGGTGATGGTAATATTCATACAGTTCCACTGAATGATCACGTTACAGGTGTTCAGGTGATGTGTGAAGGGGCCGTGAGGACTGTTCATGCCACAGTATTACTGCCCGTCAGCGATGGCAATGAAACCACATCAATGCGCACCAGTTTGGAATTTGACAACATGGGGGGATATGACACCTCCAAGCTCACCAGAATAGCCTTGACTTGATTCTTTTTCTTCTTCTTCTCCTTTGCAGCCTTTTGTAGCTGGGATCTTGTGAGGGCCTATCCGCCCTGATGCCACTTATTCTGACCAAGGCCTCAGTTCTCCCCATGGGCACCACCCAGCCACAGCAAAGGCTGTCTGGCACATGGGCCATTGCTGGGATTCCTGATGCCCTAGGAAGACTGGCATCCACTCCTTGGCATGCACAGGGAGCTAGCAGCTAAGGCATCAGCAGTGTGATCCCTGTGTTATCAGGGGGCTCAACTGAAAGGGTACATCACAACCCCCCCATGTTGGACTGGCTACTGTGTTGGCTTTGAAGCTCAAATAGGAGCCTAAACAGGTATTGTGTGCACATCATCTTTAGGTACAATTCAAGGTGTTTTTCCCCAGTCACTCCACATTACAGAAAAATTTGGAAAATGAAGATCAAACCCAGAAGGGGACCACAAATTACTTCAGTCAATAAGATGTGAATGAAGGAATATTACAAAAAAAGGAACACAAAATCTATAGAATAGCCAGGTTGACATCAAAGGCTGCTATCTTCAGAAAGTGAGCAAGATAAGGAAGGATAGTCAAACATGAGAGATTGCAGCACAGGAAACAAAGGAAGTGCTGCAATAAATTGAGCTACCATTCTCGTAATGTAGATATTCCCCCGAGGGGATCAAGGCTGCATTGGCTGGTGTTACAAGGTCACAACAGTCAATCATTTTGACTGTGATGCAAGCAACTACTGAAAAGGCTGCTGCTCCTCTTCAGGTATGACATGCTGTCTGGCTTCTCCACAGTTTCCCCATCACTGTGGTTGCACTTACGGTATGGCTGAGGCAAGCAAGCTGCCCCACCTCAAAGTCTGTTGTTCATAGTGGTAGCAAGTGCTGCTACAAGTAATATATTTTTGCACACAAGTAGAATGATGAGAGAGCTATTTACAGACTGTGAATATGTTTTCATATCCCTTCTATTTTCCAGTTGTTATGCACTTAAAGACTTTCACTTTTCCTTGATCTATCAAATAATCTCTGATGGAAATGTTTCAGTAAGTCAGAATGAAGTCTACTCCAACCTCATACCAGCAATTTTCTTCTAGCATGGAAATCTGAAATTGTAGCTTTGGAAGAAGCAAACATGATGGAAGAGAATATATACGTGATTAACTGCTGAACGCTGTTAATCTGAAATAAAGACATTTATCATAGCTAAAAAAACAGTACACACCTTTGCAGCAATCCATAACCCAAGGTCACAGTACAAATTTCAGAACTAGGAAACTACTGCTAATGCCCAGAAACTTCCTCCGATTCCTTTCAGTTTGTTGGTACTACACAATAATACTACCTTTTTACAAAGACAGTAAGTCTCATAGGTGGTGATAGCCATAAAGAGAGATAACTTTGAACAATAATTACACTGCAGACCACAGAAATATAATTAATCCAGTCTAATGGGCTGCATTCCTACCTCCCGAGAAATGCAGCACCACGCTCTGCAAACGAGTGAGTGTAGTCATCCCAGCTTTCAGTTACTGGAAATTTGTTATTGTCATCCAGAGAATGTCTCCCTTCATTAGCATAGCTGTGAGCCACTTGCATTTGAGTGGTAATCAGATCTCGACATTCAGTTAGAGGTGCCAGTCCTTCACTACACAAACGATCCACTTCTTCAAGAAGAGCACTTCGCCTTTGCTTTAAAGCATTAGTGAATGCTGCTGCTAGTGTGTCCAAAGCAAAATTGACATCATCTCTTGCCTGTTTTGCACTGTTTTTCACCTGTCAACAAAAATTGTATTTGAGTAAACAATTGCTCAGTATCTGCATGCTGGGGTATGTACACAATATTCATTATATCAATTTACTTCCAAAACACAGAATGAAAATTAGTTGCTTTTACTATTTCACATGTCAAGATAGCAAGAGAACTTATACTGGGAAATAAAGGAATAGTATGCAAAATTCTGAGGTAAATTCCAGGCTTACAATACTGGGAAATGAGTTACCATATGTTTAGAGCAACTACTGGGACAAACTACTGCAATCATGTTTTAGAGTTAAATATCCTCCCTTATGGCAGGGAATTCTCCTCCAAAACATTCTTACAGCCCACCACCACCACCACCACCTTAGTCTCGACCTTTGCCTTCCCTTATCCCCACTCAACTCTGGCTCCTTTCCAGCTCACCTGATCTGGCCTACAGTTCACTCCAATTTACTTGCCACTGTTTCAGATTTCTCCCAATCTGTTGCTGAAATGATATACTGAGTTCAATTTTGCACATCTTAACTGAAAACTTGAATAAACCAAATCTGTTAAGCACAGAAACCAAACTAGTTCTTTCACCTGGTGATACAATTATTATTGCTAAACACCAATTCAGGAGATTGGAAACTACATTTTTAAGGCTGTTAACAATTCATTTTGATTGATTCAGATTTATGTTCTTAATAAAACAATAAACACTGGATTAACAAAACAAAATACTTTTTTGTCTTATTCAAAAAACTTTTGTTCTAACAGTGTGGAGTTCTATACTGATATAACTTTCACTTCATACGAAGAAACTGTATGCGTGACTTTCAAGAAAGCCAAGAACAACTGGCAAATCAGTGTATAAAAAGAAGTTCAACTCATTTGCAAGTGTTCTATGGTATAACACTTATGCAGCTACAATGAGGAAAAAATTATTCATTCTTATTTATTCAATTTCTTGCTTAATCCCTAATAAAGGAGAGGTCAGTGTAGGAATGAAGATTCACTTTGCACGCAAACTGTCACCAATGAGGATCAGTATGAGGGGACTGGGCTCAGATTTCCACATGCACACCACACAAAGGTAAATTAGACATATACTTTGCAATTCATACCTAGTATCTATGAAATTGAAATTCACCCAAAGAGGTAATGAGCACACATTCTTTATGCAAGCCAAACAGATACTGCCTTATACATTGATTATGTTAAGTGGTGCACAATGAAATGAAATGCATTCACCACTGGTTACAGTTAATCTACAGTTTTTCTCCTTGAAGTCTGTTGCATAACATTTCTTGGTGAACTTGTTGAATCAAACTGGG
The DNA here is from genome assembly GCF_023897955.1 of Schistocerca gregaria. Classification (NCBI taxonomy): domain Eukaryota; kingdom Metazoa; phylum Arthropoda; class Insecta; order Orthoptera; family Acrididae; genus Schistocerca; species Schistocerca gregaria. The sequence continues at coordinate 623,574,578 of NC_064921.1, read as the reverse complement.
TTAAAACTTTAAACTTTTAACAATATTGTCATGAGATGTGCTGCAGGAACGTAGAGTACTTATTAGTGTCAGTGGCTGCTATGTGCGAGTTGCCAGTTCATATCCAGTTACCAGCAAATATATGTTACTTTGTATTGATTATTTCTAGAAGGTTCTAATGTTAGTCATGTTTTCATATTCTGGAATACTCATTATTTATATACACATAGTAGCACTCTATGTTGGTGCCCATGATAAACATGCTTTTAGGGCTAAGTCTTGTACTTCACTGATGAGTATGCTTTCAGATTTGGACTTAATTGGGGGTATGATATGACAATAAAAGAAAGGTGGTTGAAACACGAAACTGATAGCAGCGAAATTTCTGAAGAAAATTTAATTGTATATAGAAGGGACAGGCTAATGGGAAATGGAGGTAGTGTATTTGTTGCAACAGATAATGAACTCAAATCTACAAGATAGAAATTGAAGCTGCACGTGAAAGTGGGAAAGATTCAATATCAGTTGTGGGCATAAAATGGTAACTGGATCCTTCCCTTGCCCACCAGACTCATCTCCTTACGTAACTGAAAACTTTAGGGAAAATGTCAGTTTACTTGTATGTAAGTTCCCCAACCATACTGTAATTGTTGGTGGAGACTTCAATAATCCAACAATCAATGAAGAAATTTGGAGTTGTGTTAGTGGTGGGCATGATAAGGCATCCTGTGAAATGTTACTAAATGCCTTCTCTGAAAAATATGTACAGCAAATTCTCAGAACCCCACTCATGATGGAAACATATTGAATCTGATGGCAACCAGTAGATCTGATCTCTTAGAGGATGTCCACATTGAAACTGATATCAGTGACAATGATGCAGTTGCAGCAACAATGATTACCAAAGTACAAAGGACAACTACAACAAGCAGAAAGATATATATGTTCAGTAAACTAGATAAAAAATCAGTAGTGTCATATCTCAACGAAGAACTTAAACTTTCAGCTCAGGGCAGTAGCATGTAGAGGAACTATGGCTCATGTTAAAAAGTTGAACATGCGCTGGATAGATATGTCCCCAAGAGAACAGTTCATACTGGGAGGGGCCCTCCATGTATACTGTCACTGTAAAGAAACTTCTAAGAAAACAGAGACTACTGCATAATAGGTGTAAAACAAAGTGTAAGACTATAGATAGAGAGGGGCTGAATGAAATATGTTTGGCTGTCAAGAGAGCAATGCTTGAAGCTTACAGTGACAACCATTGCAGAATATTGTAAAATTATATTTCACAAAACTCAAAGAAATTCTGGTTGTATGTAAAGGCTGTTAGTGGCACCAAAGCTAGTGTGCAGTCCCTAGTGTATGAGACAGGAACTGAAATTAAAGGTAGCAAAGCAAAAGCTGAAATGATTTACTCTGTCTTCAAATGTTCCTTTACAAAGAAAACCCCAGGAGAACTGCCTCAATTTAATCCTTGTACCACTGAAAAGAAGAGCAAAATCAGTATTAGTGTCAGTGGGATTGAGAAACACCTGAAACAGTTAAAATTGGATGAAGCCTCAGGACCTGAAGGAATCCCTATCAGATTCTATACTGTATTTGCAGCTTAATTAGCCCCTCTTCTGAATATATAATCAATTGTAGATTGCTTGAACAAAAAATTGTGTCCAGTAGTTCAGAGAAAGCACAGGTCACACTTCTCTACAGAAAGGGTAGTGCAAGTGATGCACAAAACTACCATCCAGTATTCTTGACATCAATTTGTTGTAGAATCTTAGAACATATTCTTAGTTCAAACATAATGAAGTATCTTGAACAGAATGACCTCCTCCATACCAACCAACACTGATCCCAAAAACACTGATCATGTGAAACCCTGATTCAAGGCAGTCAGGTTGATACCTTCATTTTGACCCAGTACCACATCTATGCATACTGTCAAAAGCTTGATCATATGATGTATCATGTGAAATTCATGACTGGGTTGAGGACACTTTGGTAGGAAGAATGCAGCATTTACCTAGGATGGAGAGTCATCACCCAGATGTAGAAGTAACTTCGGTTGTGATCCAAGGAAGTGTTTTGGGCCCCTTGCTGTTCCTGTTGTATATTAATGACCTCGCAGACAGCATTAAAAGTAACCTCTGACTTTTTTCAGATGATGCAGTTATCTATAATGAAGTACTGTCTGAAAGAAGCTGCATGAATATTCAGTCAGATAAGGATAATATTTCAACGTGGTGCAAAGTTTAGCAACTTGTTTTAAATGGTCAGAAATGTACAAATGTGCACATCAAAAAAGAAAAAAAAATAGTATCCTATGACTATAATATCAATGAGTCACTGTTGGAATCTATCAACTCATACAAATACCTGGATGTAAAACTTTTCAGAGATATGAAATGGAATTATGACACAGGCTCCCTCACGGGTAAAAGCAGGTGGCAGACTTCGATTTATTGGCAGACTACTGGGATAGTGCAATCAGTTTGCAAAGGAGATTGCTTACAAATCACTTGTGTGACCCATTCTAGAATATTGCTCAGTGTGTGGGACCAGTACCAAATAGGACCAGCAGGGGACATTCAATGTATACACAGAAGGGCAGCATGAATGGTCATAGACTTGTCTGACCCCCCCCCCCCCCCCCCCCCCGACCAAGTTCCAAGAACCTGGTTTAAATGACAACTCTAGAAATATACTACAGCCCCCTACGTATCAATCACACTGGGATCATGAGGACAGGATTATAATAATGTACAGCACACACAGAGGAATTCAAACAATTATTCTTCCTGTGCTCCAGACGTGAATGGAACGGGAAGATACCCTAATAACTGGCACAATGGGATGTGCTCTCTGCCATGCACTACACAGAGGTTCGTGAAGCATAGTTGTAGATGTAGATGTTTGGTGGAAATGACAGGTACTTAGAAACCTCTTTATCAACATGTGTCCTTAGGCAGTGTAAAAGCCATTGACTACTTGGACAAGAAATAGAATACAAGCACTGCATATTTAGGAGATCAATGGATGCCGAAACAGCAGTAAGTCAACTGCACATCAGGCACCCAGCAGTGTTTTTCCAGAGACGCATTTCAGTACCCAATGAAACAAGTGAAAGCTTTCAACAGAGTCGTCAAATACAACATACGGAATGATCTGATGTGTTTTGCAAATTTGTATTTGGACAGCACAGCTCAGCAGCGATTTGAGAATAGCAAAGAGAAGCTCAATAGCTGGGATAACTTCCGGGCCGTTCTGAAGAAAACAATTGGTGACAATTGACAGCAAATCTGCTTAGCAAAAGAACAACGGAAGAACAGGGCTCAATTGTGCGGGGAAACAATACAACCATAGATACAGAATTCTTTGTGCAATGCCAAGTCATTATTCTGAATATGACAGGAGCTAATAAGAACACACACTCAATGAAAGGAGTCATACAAGAAATGCACCCAACTCTTCTGGTAAAAAATGTCACAACAGCTGAAGAATTCACTAAGCACTTTGAGGAAATGCAACAGAAAAAGAACTGGATGAAGGAGGCGTATCTGACTCCTGAATGTGATCCCTATGGCAGCTGTGAAAGCCTACTATGACCTCAAGTCTCTCATACACCAGACAGTAGTGCAACAGATGTGGCACTTTGTGGCAGCACGAAATATTGGACCAAATACACACGAGACAGCAGTCACGAATGTCGATCCAATGTATCAGGAAGAAAGAGAATGCTGAAGAGAGGTATTAATCTTTAGTATCAATTTCTGCCACCAGTCGATCACACCAGGAAGAATGGACGCAGCCAACTCGGACTTATGCTGCAGCCATCAAATGACAAAGATGCATCTGAAAAACACAGGTACTTCTCTGACAACTATAGCCACCACAGAGGAACAGACAGTAAGAGAGCAGAGAACAATATGCCAGTAAGTTGTCACTGTGGATGCACTGGACATGTTATACACTACTGCAGAAAAAAAAGGAGTTTTAGACAACCACTACGCCATTAGCCATCACCCATCACAACAGTTCTATTCACACTGGTCAACTGCAGATGGTTACAGTCAAGCAGTGGAAAAAGCCCTTAGCTGTACCCTTGACAAGGCCACTCCCCAATATGCTACAGGCATTCCACGGTGTCGTACAGGGGTACTAGCCACTCCCTTAGCACCAAATTTAGAAAACTAAGTGAGGTGACCATCTAAGGAGGTAAGCCTGCCACAGATGAAAATCCTCCATGGAAGACAGTCACCTAGATAACTGGAAATCTCACTGACATTGTCATCAATGGCCAACCTGTCTGGACACTAGTTATCACAGAGGCTTCTTATCCTATAATGCTGAATGCTTATCACTGTCACATAAAAAACCCTACGTTCTCTGACATGAAAGCGATTGCATCCCGGGTGAAAAATATGTATAGCTCACAGGAAAATGTTTTGCAAGAATAATTATAAATGACAGAACACTGCCCTTTGAATTTGCTGAATAGGTAAATAGCATATGTGCCAAGGCAACTCAAAAGGCAGAAAAAAAAAATTATTCAGCTATGAGAAACAAGATGCTGGCACTTCATAACAAATTATTTCTGCTGTTATTTATAAAGACAATGCTTTAAAGTAATATCTGACCATGCAGTATTTAAGTGGTTAATGGGACTCAAAGACTGCCCAAGTCATTTAACCAGGTGAGCATTATGATTAAGAGAATTTGATTTTGAAGTGGTACACTGACCAGATAAATAACATCTGAATGTGGATGGACATAGTTGGAGAATACGCATCATGTAATGTGGTGATGTACATTCAGAACAATAGAGGAAGCATAAGCTGTTGACCCAAATTGTCAGCACCTTGCAAGGCAATCACAATTCAGCGAAACAGACAGTATGCTACACAGAAAAATGATATGCAGTTTGCACCTAGTGATGGCAGCAAAATTACAAAACAAGGTGTTGAGACAGGTACATGATTCAATTTTAGCCAGACACGTTGGTTGTACAGCCACTGAACACCAAATCGCACAAAACTACTTGTGGAAGTCATTCAAGCAAAATGTGGAATATCAGGTAAAAAACTGTACCCCATGTGCACAAAGTGCAGAACTCAGCCATCAAAAAACTGCGTTATAGAGATTACTAGTGGCAGATAAACTATTTCAGATGACTGGCAAGGACAAATTCAGATCACTCACTCACTCAACCAACAGCATGGAACCGTTATGTACTAACAAAAATTGACCATTTTTCATATTTCATGTCCATGATCACCATACCAAAGCAGCATGTGCAAACAGTGACACAATCAGTGGATACTGACATTTGGAACATCTGAGAAAACGATAATGGTCAAAGCACAAATTTTATGTCACAATGAATAAAGCAGTTGTATCAATTTTACACATTATGCAACTCATGCTTAGTGCAGTTCAAACGGCTCTAAGCACTATGGGACTTAACATCTGAGGTCATCAGTCCCCTAAACTTAGAGCTACTTAAACCTAACTAACCTACGGACATCACACACATCAACGCCCGAGGAAGGATTCGAACCTGCGACCGTAGCAGCAGCACGGTTCTGGGCTGAAAGGCCTAGAACCGCTTGGCCACAGCGGCCAGCGACTAGTGCAGTAGACAAGTTGCTAAGTCAATAGTCTCCATAATGACTGTGACATCCTACTCCATTACACAGTAGCGCCATGCAACTGAAAGTTCCAAGACAGTACATGCTCATCCCAATGAGGTCGTTTTCCGTCAAAAGATGCAATCTTCTTTTGAGTTTTCCAGATCCCAACAGGAAATGATAAATCAGTTCAAAATTTTTTAAAAAGATTAAAGTTTATTTGGCAAGTTAAAAAGATAAATACTAAGGCATTAGAATGGCAGGAAGGCACCCATAATAAAAAAAGTAACACTACCAGTGTATCATGTCAGACAATGAGTAATGCTAACCAACCTGTATATTCTGAAGGAAAGACTAGAATGTTTTGTTCGGGTTACCAAGGACCTTAGTAAGCAATAAAAATTACGTCACCTGTTAATGTTGTATTACAACTTCCAAGTGCACAAGGGCACATTCACCCTCTTAAAGGCACTCTGAATGCACTGCCTCCGCTACTGGCAGCACCTTTCAAAGAGGGGAGGCAGGTGCCTCGAAAAAGGAGAAAAGAAAGGTAAGATCAGGCAAGTGAAACATGTTACACCTACAGTTATTCCAACCTACTCATATGCCTTAAGGTCACAAAGTGACCTTGTGAGCTGACTGTGCAAAATACCTGTGAGATTGGTGTGTTTTTCCTTATTAATTACTAGCTATTCTCAGACACTTATTGCTGTGGCTCAATCTGGTTAAATGAAAAAGAAAGAAAAGAGTAACCACACATTTCTAACATGTAGGGGAATAGGATATACATACTAATCTACTTCTCTCCCCTGTCTTTGACTGTCTCCTTCTCCCTCTTTCTTTGTCTATTGCCTACTCTTTACCCCTACCTCTGTTCTTCACCTCCACACCCCCTCTCTCTATCCATCACTTCCTCCCAATCTCCTCCTGCCCCCATGGCCCCGTTCCCACTTTCTATGTCCGTCTTCTCCTCCCTTCTCTTTCTACATTACTCCTTGCGCCCCCACCCCCCCCCCCCCCCATCCAACATCTGCCCACCTTTCTATATTCATCTTCCGCTCCCTCCTCTTCTCTCCGTCTTTTTCCTGTCCCTTCTCTCTGTCCATATCTTCCTTTTCACTTTCGTCTTCATTTCCTCCCAGCCCTCTGTCCGCCTCCTCTTTAGCCCCCTATTTATAAAGTAAATCAGTCAAGAACTTTTCAGGATTTTTGGTAGTAATATTTCCTTTTTATGTATTGAATCTTTTTGATATATTATGCACATTTTTAAAAAAAATAGGTATACAGAAACATGCACATTTGAATGCAATGATGTGTCAAAGTTTCAAAGCAATAGGAGAAGAACTTCTGGAGATTTACAATATTCCAAGAACAAACATTAACATTTGTATTGATTTCACCAAAAATTATTACATATTTATTTATATTTTATTTGTGGTGCTCTAGTAGGTGCACAGAAGCATATCTGTATTTGAATACAACAGTGAGTCAAAATTTCAGAGCAATTGGTAGAGAACTTATCGAGAAAAAAGATTCTGAACACAAAAAAATTTAGTTTTTGTATCTATAGATGTAAATGTTTGTTTGTACAAAATCGTAAATCTCCAAAAGTTCTTCATTAAATGCTTTGAAATTTTGACACAACATTACATTTGTTTTTAAACACATACGGGAATACCATATGATTGTGTGTATGGGTGTGTGTGTGTGTGTGTGTGTGTGTGTGTGTGTGTGTGTGTGTGTGTGTGTGTGTGTGTGTGTGCGAGCCTAAATATGGTGCTCCAGTATGTATGTAAAAACATGTACAGATTCGAATGCAGTGTCAACATTTGAAAGCAATCGGTGAAGAACTTTCAGAGATATATTATTTTGAACGAATGAACATTTACAAGGATTTCCAGTATGCTGTGTTGAGTTGTATGTTTATCCTGGTTAATAGAGAAACTTGTTGATACATGTATATGTAAAATATTAACATGGTTTGCATGCTATTACAGAATATACCATTTGTCTATTTGGATGATTTGAAAATGGGTTCAGGTAACCCAGAACCAATCAATAAACAGAATTTTCCAACTGTAGCTGTTTTGCATTTACATTTTTATTTATACAGAATATTAGGGATATGTGTGCAAATATGTTATGACAATCTTCATGTTTTATGTATTAAATCATAAAAGGTGAGTGAGCGTAGAGGAGACATTCTGTTTAGCAATAGCAACTTTCGAACGAAATTTTTATTTGCAGCATTGTTATTGATAGTGGAAACTTAAACGTGTTTGGTTGTGTAGGGAAAATCTGTGTCATACTGTATGTTAATTATATTGTGAAGAGAGCACGTCTGGTTGTTGTCCATTCCGTGCAGGCTTGTAACAGCAAGTAAATTGTCACTGCGCGTGAGTGTTTATAGATGTGTGTTTGCTCGTCTTAATGTTAAAAAATGTTTATGATTATTCGCTAAGTCAGTTTATTCATGTAATATGATGGATAGTATTTGACAGAAAGTACCATGCTCTGCTCACCAATCAGGAATTATTGCACTGCCGAGCTGGGCCATTCATCATTTGCTACACACAAGAATTATTCTAAAGGATAGAACTGTACTGGTTGTTCTCAGTGGCAAACCCAGTGCTCGCCATTTGTACTAATTAAGAACAAGGATATCACAGTGGTGCACAGTGCACAGAACAACAGGCACAAGGATTACTAATCAACGCCACCTGAAGTGGATTTCTTGATCAACATTCTGACTACTCACCACCATTGCTAAAACCACTGCCCTAAATACCAAACACACATTAATGTATCTACCTAACCAACCCTTTGAGATCCTACCCTCCGAAAACTGGGCCTATCTGAATAACACATTAGACCCCACATTTCTTGCTTCCTTAGATCAGATGTTAGCTGCACAAAATGAGCCCATATCAATAGAACACCAATTAGACCATGTGAAAAAGTATTGTTCAGAACATTATCGTTGTTGTTGTGGTCTTCAGTCCAGACACTGGTATGATGCAGCTCTCCATGCTACTCTATCCTGTGCAAGCTTCACCTCTCAGTACCTACTACAACCTACACCCTTCTCAATCTGTTTAGTGTATACATCTCTTTGTCTCCCTCTACGATTTTTACCCTCCACGCTGCCCGCTAACACTAAACTGGTGATCGCCTGATGCCTCACAATATATAACCTACCAACTGATCCATTCTTCTAGACAAGGTGTGCCACAAATCTCTCTTCTCTCCAATTCTATTCAATAACTCCTCATGAGTTATGTGATCTACCCATCTAATCTTCGGCATTCTTCTGTAGCATCACATCTCGAAAGCTTCTATTCTCTTCTTGTCCAAACTATTTATCCATGTATAACTTCCATACATGGCTACACTCCAAACAAATACTTTCAGAAACGACTTCCTGACACTTAAAACTATACTCGATGTTAACAATTTCTCTTCTTCAGAAACGCTTTCCTTGCCATTGCCAGTCTACATTTTATATCCTCTCAACTTCGACCATCATCAGTTATTTTGGTCCCAAAATAGCAAAACTCATTTACTACTTCAAGCATTTCATTTCCTAATCTAATCCCCACAGCATCACACGATTTAATTCAACAACATTCAATTATCCTCATTTTGCTTTTGTGGATGTTCATCTTATATCCTACTTTCAAGACACTGTCCATTCCGTTCAGGTGCTCTTACAGGTCCTTTGCTGTCTATGACAGAATTACAATGTCATCGGCGAATCTCAAAGTTTTTATTTCTTCTCCATGGATTTTAATTCCTACTCCGAATTTCTCTTTTGTTTCCTTTACTGCTTGCTCAATATACAGATTGATTAACATCAGGGATAGGCTACAAACCTGTCTCTCTTCCCAACCACTGCTTCCCTTCCATACACCTCGACTCTTATAACTGCCATCTGGTTTCTGTACAAATTGTAAATAGCCTTTCGCTCCCAGTATTTTACCCCTACCACCTTCAGAATTTGTCAAAAGCTTTCTCAAAGTCTACAAATGCTAGAAACATAGGTTTGCCTTTCCTTAATCTGTTTTCTAAGGTAAATCATAGAGCAGTATTGCCTCACGTGTTGCAACATTTCTACGGAAACTGATCTTCTCCGAGGTCGGCTTCTACCAGTTTTTCCATTTGTCTGTAAAGAATTCGTGTTAGTATTTTGTAGCCGTGACTTATTAAACTGATAGTTCGGTAATTTTCACATCTGTCAACACCTGGTTTCTTTGGGATTGGAATTATTATATTCTTCTTGAAGTCTGAGGGTATTTCGCCTGTCTCATACTTTGCTCACCAGATGGTGGAGTTTTGTTAGGCCCGGCTCTCCCAAGGCCGTAAGTAGTTCTAATGGAATGTTGTCTACTCCAGGGGCCTTGTTTCGACTTAGGTCTTTCAGTGCTCTGTCAAACTCTTCACGCAGTATCATATCTCCGATTTCATCATCCTCTTCCAATTCCATATTATTGTCCTCAAGAACCTCGCCCTTGTATAGACCCTCTATATACTCCTTCCACCTTTCTGTTTTCCCTTCTTTGCTTAGAACTGGGTTCCCATCTGAGCTCTTGATATTCATGCAGGTGGTTCTCATTTCTCCAAAGGTCTCTTTAATTTTCCTGTAGGCAGTATCTATCTTACCACTAGTGAGATAAGCCTCTACATCCTTACATTTTTCATCTAGCCATCCCTGCTTAGCCATTTTGCACTTCCTGTTGATCTCATTTTTGAGACATTTGTATTCCTTTTTGCCTGCTTCATTTACTGCATTTTTGTATTTTCTCCTTTCATCAATTAAATTCAATATCTCTTCTGTTATCCAAGGATTTCTATTAGCCCTCGGCTTTTTGCCTACTTGATCCTCTGCTGCCTTCACTATTCCATCTCTAAAAGCTACCCATTCTTCTTCTACTGTATTCCTTCATTCTTGTCAACCGTTCCCTAATGCTTCCCTGAAACTCTCTACAACCTCTGGTTCTTTCAGTTTATCCAGGTCCCATCTCCTCAAATTCCCACCTTTTTGCAGTTTCTTCTCTTTTAATCTACAGTTCATAACCAATAGATTGTGGTCAGAGTCCACATCTGCCCCTGGAAATGTCTTACAATTTAAAACCTGGTTCCTGAATGTCTGTCTTACCATTATATGATTTAACTGAGACCTTCCTGTATCTCTAGGCTTCTTCCATGTATACAACCGTCTTCCATGATTCTTGAACCAAGTGTTAGTTATGATTAAGTTATGCTCTATGCAAAATTCCACAAGGTGACTTCCTCTTTTATTCCTTACTCCCATTCCATATTCACCTACTACATTTCCTTCTCTTCCTTTTCCTACTACCGAATTCCAGTCACCCATGACTATTATATTTTTGTGAATTCCAGTCACCCCATGACTATTATATTTTTGTCTCCCTTTACTATATGAATAATTTCTTTTATCTCCTAATACATTTCTTCAATTTCTTCTTCATCTGCAGAGCTAGTTGGCATATAAACTTGTACTACTGTGGTAGGCATGGGCAATAATCATGTGTTCCCTATGGTGTTTGCAGTAGCTTACCCGCATTCCTATTTTCCTATTCGTTATTAAACCTACTCCTGCATTAACCCTATTTGATTTTGTATTTATAATCCTGTATTCACCTGATCAGAAGTCTTGTTCCTTCTGCCACCGAACTTCACTAATTCCCACTGTATCTAACTTTAACCCATCCATTTCCTTTTTTAAATTTTCTAACCTACCTGCCCGATTAAGGGATCTGGCATTCCATGCTCCGATCCATAGAATGCCAGTTTTCTTTGTCCTGATAAGAATGTCCTCCTGAGTAGTCCCCGCCCGGAGATCCGAATGGGGACTATTTTCCCTCCGGAATATTTTACCCAAGAGTACACCATCATCATTTAACCATACAGTAAAGCTGCATGCCCTCGGGAAAAATTACGGCTGTAGTTTCCCCTTGCTTTCAGCCATTCGCAGTACCTGCACAGCAAGGCCGTTTGGGTAGTGTTACAAGGCCAGGTCAGTCTATCATCCAGACTGTTGCCCCTGCAACTACTGAAAAGGCTGCTGCCCCTCTTCAGGAACCACACGTTTGTCTGGCCTCTCAACAGATACCCCTCCTTTGTGGTTGCACCTATGGTACAGCTATCTGTATTGCTGAGGAACGCAAGTCTCCCCACCAATAGCAAGGCCCATGGTTCATGGAACATCATCATCAACTTGTAACCGCACAAACCACAACCTCAGCTGCCTGCATAATGGGTATTGCTTACTACCTTCAGCCTCTGGGTTCCTACCAGTGACATTGACACCAATGAAGATTTAAATGGTATAGCACAGTGTAAATCATAAATTGCAAGCTCTGTTATAGCACCTGGTAATAGTGAACGAACAAGGAGACAGTAAATAATGTAAAGGAACATACTGACACTGATATTCTCTCAGAACTCAAGTAGGAGGTCACAAAGCATATACAAAAGTATATATTTCAGTGCTCGTGTTGCAGTCAACTTTCAAACAGGAATTCAGAGGCTGGATTCAGGTAAGGATGGAAGAATGTAATGAACCAAGCGATGCCAGTAGGGTAGATCCAAGTTCCAGGCACTGACCACCGCAGCCACTGACCACATGCCAACACAACAACTTCAGCAATGACGGGCCATCTCCATGCTCCAAACCACTTCCGCAAGGCAATGACAGTGACAACAGACATTGATGCTCAGCCTGAGTTGAACACTGCTGTGAAAATGATGATGTGCCCACAACACAGCCACCCTGACTGCTTCTTGACTGCCTAGCCTCTTGGCAACTCTGCCATTCTAAGGGGCTAGGCAAAGATACTTGAGGCATATTCCAATTGGTAATCACAATGGGGGTAGGTGTCAGGGGACCAATGGCCCTAGTACGAAAAAAGAATCTGGTACATTGGATGATTAGGTAATCAATAGATAGTGATTGTGTAAGTGAGCAAGTGTTGGTACTTCCCAAAATGAAGAGGGAAGACCCCACTTTGGCAAGGAGATTGTTTACAGGACTAGCTTGGAAGGTGCCAGTGGTCAGTCTTACTCCAAGTTGATGGACTGAGTCTAGTGATTTAAAAAGCTGATGTGCTGCTGAGCCACAGATCTGTCAACCATAGTTGAATCAGAATGAGCCCAGGGCCTGGTAAATATGGAGTACCATAGTGCAATCCACACACCAAGAAATGGTCAAGGATACACAAGTGTGTTAAGCCTTTGCATGCACTGGTCTTTAGCTGGCAAATATGGGGCAACCATGCCAGCTTTTTATCAAAGAAGAGTCCCAAAGATACCATCTGAGCAACAACAGCCAAATGCTGGGTACACAAGAAGAGTTCTGAAGAGACATGATCTTCCCTGGAGAAAACTGGAAGCCTTGGCAAAGAGTCCAAGTGAAAGCCTTTCAGGTGGCTCTTTGTGGCTGCTGTTGAGTTAAGGCTTCAGATTGGGAGCTATACCAAACACAAAAATTATCAACATAAAGCACAGATGTAGCGCAACTAACCCATTTATGGTGATAAAGAGGAGAATAACACTCAGCATAGGGCCATGAGGGACACTGTTCTTTAGGCCCATGGGGAGCTGAACGATGTACCATCTCTAAGGTGAAGTGATTTGAAGGATAAAAACTGATAACTGAAAATTGGTATGGAATCTCAAAAGTCCCAGTCATGAATGGTAAGTATCCTGTGTAGTAACAAGCAGTGTCATATGCCTTATGTAGGTAATAAAAGACTGCAATGGCATTTAGAAAATGTCTGTTGGATTGCTGTTTCCAACTTAATCAGATGACTGGTTGTAGACTGTCCTACCGTGAAACCACCCGGATAAGGGGAAAAAACAACCTGTGATTCAAGAACCAAGCATAATCATCTGGCTAACTTCCAGTTTGCAGAGCTTACTGGTAAGGCTAATCAGTCAGTGGCTGACAAGGGATGTTGAGTTTTTGCCTGGTTTAAGGATTTGCAAAGACAACACTATCTCTACATTGCGAATCGAAGACTGCTTCTAGATAGATATGGCTGAAGACCCTGAGTTGATGGAGTCTGTGAGTCAGACATTGGATAATCTGATTTTGAATTGAATCTGGTCTCAGGCAAGATACGATTCAACAGCCTTAAGCAACAGCCAGTCAGTGGAAGATTGATTATGCAATTCAGATTTATGGGGAATAGGAGAATGTCTTCAACTTGTCTTTTGTGTATTCTGAAGGTAGCCCAGGTATAAAGACAATAACGATACTGTCATAAAGTGGGCCATGAGGTGTTCAAGAACCAATGCATTAGTACCAATACGAAGACAACAAAGGAAACCCAGAACAGTTGTTGATCTTTGGTGGCCCATTAGACTACAGAGCTTAGCCCACACCTGGGATGATGAAGCGTATGTTTTCAAGAGGTGATGTAGCATTCCTAGTATTCCTCCTTAGTGCTTTTAATTAGGTAGCAAGTCACTGCTTACAGTGTCTCAGTCAGGTAATGGCTGTCTGTGAAGGATGTTGCTTGAGATATCACAAGGCCCTTCGAAGTCCTGGGTAGCTGTTACAATTTTCCTTGGTCTATCATGACAGTGAAGGGGGCCTTAATAAAGGGCATAGCAGTTCTGTTACCAATGATTATTGCAGTGGAGACATCTCTGTCTACCTCCTCAGTACAGTCTGATGGAGAGGGGCAAAGGTGACTGAAATCCAGAAGTGGGTACCAAGTGCTCTGTTTGGTGGTTAATAGACACAGAAAGTGGTAATCACTGTGGTTGTTAGCACTTACACTGCCTTGACTTCCTATGTAGTACTGAGAGCTATCCATTCTCTGATGACATCTGTGTCAAACATGTAAGGATTCTTTTGGGGCTGCTATGGTTCTGGCAGAAGGCACAGTGACCTCAAAAGGTTGGAGAATGATCAAACGTAAAATGCATTTCTTGGTGCGCAGATCATGGAAGAAGAGGACGTTCATGGTTGCAGTTCTGGCTAGTGACAGTAATATCCACTGCAGTTCCATTGAATTGCCATGTTTAGGATATACTGCTTAGAAGTGGAGGGGCCAAGGGTCACTCTTTTTCACTGGTAAGGACGGAACATCACTGACAAACTAAGGTTACATTTGGGGGGAGGGGACGGTGATCTGATGCTTCTTGTGTCACTGGTGTATTCTTTATTTGAGGTTACTTCTTTTTATCCTTAAAATACTTGGAAGAGCTTATTCACTGTGAGCAAAGAAATGGGGAGATTAAGGCAACTCAGTGCCCTGCAGACCATCATTCCTTCAGTCACAGCTGATGTCTTGTTGCTAGTCTGAAGATTTCTGGGAGAGCATTTCCTAAAGGAAGCTCTGTCACTGGTAGACACCAGTGGAGGATGTTGCACCTCTAGTTGGATGTGGGGAGTAGAAATCTCTGTACACGGTGCTGCAGGAACTACAAGAGAGAGAGAGAGCCCTACTTCCACCATGAGCTAATTTACTTCCGCAACTGCCAGAAATCAACATCGAGGGAATAAGTACTCGAAGTACTGCCCATGACCTGGCCACAGTAGTGGCAAAATTGCATACTGCTGGGACAAAACATAGGCGATCATACATCTTCCAGGCTTCAAAATATGAGACACATTTGGAGACCTTAAGTTCCTGGATTTTACATTCCTTGATTAAGCTAGCAGACTTTTGGAATCAAAGAATGTGACTGTATTTTCAATTGGCACGATGCTAATGGCTCATATGTGGAGGTTTCATGAGGTAGATGACTACAGTCTCCATGAATTGGGTTGTTCATACACTGGGAAGACATGGCTGATGTGTCGGCATTTAAAGCACTGTCAACGGGTGTGGAAAATATGGCTTCACTTCACACTGGTAGACAGTGACCTTAACTTTCTCAGGAAGCGAATCCACAATAAAAGTGAGGATGAATGCTCCAGTGTCAGTTTTGTTGGGTGGGGAGTTTGACGTACGTGGTGTATGAAGCAGACTGTTTGCTTCTCCAAGTTTTAGTGTAATTTCTGATCCATTTGCAGAATTACGTCCTCATGAGAAATTAAACCCTCACAATGTTCAGGTTTATATGGCGTGTTAAGGTGAAAGATATGTCACCAAGTTTCTTTCAAGAGATTAATACTCCGGACTGGATAGGAGACAATGCTCATAATTACTACAGAACCACTTCATAGTTTAGTGAGGAAGATTTCTCCAAATACAATTTTGATATTACAAGGCATGTTCAGATAGGAAGTGTACAGGATTTTTATATTAACTATTTTTGAAAGAAAATTACTGGAATTATTGATAACTTGTTGACCATTATTCCCCATAATTGCCATCCTGTTCAATTCATGTGGTGAGCCAGGATGCAATCTCCTTTATACCCAGCTCATAGATCTCTCCCACCAGTTCTTCCCCAACTTCAGAACCTCTTTCTGCACCTGCTCGGTAGTTGAAAATTTAATTCCATTTATATATGCCCTTAGAGAGGTGAAAAGATAATAATCTGAAGGCACCAATTCAGGGGAACACTGGGGTGGTTCAAAACATCCCAACCAAATGAGCCCAGGCTAAGGTTAAGGCTAAAGCTGTGGAAAGGTGGTCATTGTTGTGCAACAAGCACACTCCTCTTGTCAGCATTCCCCTCCTTTTGTTTTGAATGATCCTTTTGAGTTTTTTGAGGGTCTCACAATATCAATGTGCATTGACGGTCTCCCCAAAGCAGTCATTCAACTGAAATGATGCCATTTAGGTAGCAAAAGACTGCAGCCATATTTTTTTGCCTAAAATTGTGGTTTTGAATTTTTGGCAGATGCAGAACTTGTGTGACATCACAGTGGCAACTGCCTTTGTATCAGGAATGTAATGAGCCATCCGAGCTTCATCTTCAGTCACAATAGAGCACAGAAAACCGTCATCTTCCAGCTCAAGAAACTCACAGACACTACTAACCTGATTTTTCTTGTGCTACTCTGTGAGCTGTTTTGGGACCCATCCTGTACACAGCTTCTGGTATCCCAGTGTTTCTGTGAGTGTCTCATATAACAGAGTTATGGAGAGTTACAGAAAAATCACAGAAATTTCATCCACTGTCAATCAGCAGTCTTCACAAACAGTTTCCTCAATTTTTTGCACCAACTTGTATGTCAAAATGGAAGTTCTTCCACTCCTATGTTTATCATGAACATTTGTTCTGCCTCCACTAAACTCCCACTACCACTTAAACACACACACACTGTTCATAACACCTTCACTGCAAACCATTTTGAAATGTGAAAAAATTTCAGTAGGTGATATTCCTTCCACAAATAGGAAGCAGATGACAGCCCATGACTCCCACTTGGCAGGATTTCTATCTTTTATGCAACTGAACACTACAACATGAGTTTATGTACAATCATGTTACTGTGATCTGGGTGTGAACCATGGACTAAGAGGAGTATGTTTATGCAGTTTGTTCAGTTTTACTTTCCTCCCATTGTATGGCCAAGGAAGGAAAAGTTCTTGGGGATATAATAATCAGAATTTAACAATATAATATAACCAGAGTTTAAGCATGCAAGTCTGTCAGGGATGACAGCCAGCATTTCACCAGCTGGTAACTTTGGTCATTTTGTGACACCAAACTTCTGCTTTAATGCCTACTCTGGTCAAGCGCTCTCTCCTTGGGCACCACCCAGCCTGAGCAACGGCCATCCGACTCTATGTCCACTGTTAACAGCTCAGCCATCAATAGTGCAGTCTCTACTTAGGCACTGTTTGGGTACCTTATGACCTGCCATAATGACTGCCTACCAGGCTGTGTAAGGGGTGACATTTCCTGCACAGCTTGCTGTCGTCATAAAATTTTTGAAAAAAAGCTTGGATGTGAGTCCACTAAAATGAAAATGGCGAGGAAATGAGAGATTAACCATAATCAGTGTCCTAATGACAAGTATGAGAAAAGATACAGTCAGAGAGCAAGAGTGCGAAGAAGTTCTGCAACTGCTCAGGACCCCATGTTGTCATGCACATACTAACAAGTGAGTTGTGAGCCCCCCAGGAATTACTGAAGTATTAGTCTCAACTATGACTTATTTTAATAGCTCTTTGATGACAGAAGGCTAAATCTTGAATGCCAATGGAGGTCACTCGTCTCAGTCTTCTGGGCTCGTATGGAGACTACTATTGCGCTTGGCACTTCCAGAAATCCTCATACTGGTCTCCCACATTAATGTGGACTCTGCTGATTGGCTATGTTCAGAAACAGATTCCACAACTCATCTTACACTCATGAGAAATTTGTCAGTATTTGGCCCATTCTAGGCTGTATTCCTATCTGCAGTGGTCTGCATTTTAAACTTCAGAGTTGGACGCCCGCTCCACATTACAAGGCAGAAATCCTCAAATAATCAATGGACAAGCAGTCTTCATATACGAGCTGAATACATTGGAATGGCTGCATCAGCAGCTAGATGGATCACAATCATAAAATAATCTCAGAACGAGATTTTCATTCTGCAGCAGAGTGTGCGTAGATATGAAACTTCCTGGCAGATTAAAACTGTGCGCCAGACTGAGACCTGAACTCGGGACCTTTGTCTATCACAGGGGTGCTTTTCTGTGACATTTCGAAGGTAGGAGATGAGGTACTGGCGGAATAAGTTATGAGCATGGGCGGTGAGTCGTGCCTAAGTAGCTCAGATGGTAGAGCAGTTGCCTGTGATAGGCAAAGGTCCCGAGTTCGAGTCTCGGTCTAGCACACAGCTGTAATCTGCCAGGAAGCTTCATAAAGTAACCTCTCCATTACTGAACACTTTCCCAATATTCAAACACAGACAGTTGGCTGTACTGTGTCTAACTGTTCCAGCTAAGGATTCATTATGACGGATTCTTCTAAGCACTGTCGGATCTGCTAGATGTGTCCAGTTGGCAACTGTTCCCTTGAATGCTGTTCGACCACATCCTACTAAGCAGTGCCAATGAGGAGGCAGGAGAGCATTTATGGATGGTGAAGATTAAAATCATAGCAGTGCTCAAGTATGGGCTTTCAGAAATTTCAGAAGGCACTGTTCCTCTGCCTGTACAAGACTCTCAACACCTGGGCAAGTTCGTCATAGAGCGCCACAGTGTCATGTGTATTAAAATACATATACAGGAAGAAAGGCTGGAAGAGATGATCTTCTTCTTCTTCTTCTTCTTCTTCTTCTTCAGCACTACAGCCTTTGGCGAGCCTTGGCTCCTTCAGCTATTTGCCTCCATGCTTCCCAGTTTTTGCAGCTCTTTTCCATCTGCGACTCCCATGCTGGTGAGATGATCCATTACATCATCTGTCCACTTCGTTCTAGGTCTCCTTTTCTGTATAGCAGCATTTATCATACCTTTCATCATTTACTTTTGTACAAATTTTATTATGTCTTTTCCTTGTATTAATCCTTCTAGTTCAACATTATAGAGTATCCTCCAGCCTTCTTCCTCCCTTATTGGACCATAAATTTTATGTAGTACTTTTTGATCAGCAGTTCTTAGAGTATTTTTGCCATCTTCTGTCAGTGTTCATACTTCTAACCACATGTGACTAGTGGCTGAACTAGGGACTTATGTATTAGAAGCTTTGTTCCTCTTGTAACAAGGGTGTTTCTGGAGAGCTGTAAATTTGTGAAGTAAACTATGTTCCCCGCTTGTACTCTTTCCCTCATAGCTTTTCCAATACTATATTATCATTTGATATTAAGGCTCCCAAGTAACTAAAAGAGGACACTCTGTTGAAGCATTTCCTATTTACATTTAGATCTTTAGGGCTCTTCTGGGCTCAGTGTGAAATTAGAACATATTTTTATTTTCATTTACTAAGAGGCTGATTTTTTATGCTTCTGTTTCCATTATCAGATAGGTTTCTTTAATTGTGTTGGCAACTTCTCCCTAATATTGCAATTTCATGGCATACATATACATCTGATATGTTTTCATAAATATGGTGCCTATTTTATTGATCTTATTTACTATGCTGTACAAGGTGTAGTGATTCGAGAATTTCTGTGTAAATTCTAGAACCACTCAGCCTTCTACCGTCTTGAACACACGATATTCTAGATACGAGTCTGGGATGGTAAAATCCTACCTACTGCACGTCACATTTGTGTGTGCAAGTTTAAAGTCAGTCACCAGAAGAAAGCAGACGCGGCAGTCGGACGGCACCGACAAGTACTTGTCAGCAATCCATAGATGTTTTAACGGAAGAACCATGTAGTTTTTAAGCAGCTTTGTGCCTACTGTGTCATTGACTATTGTTATGTGAAAGAAGAACAGCTGAAAAAGTAACCTTGAAAATTCTTCATCCAGCCTTGTTAGAGGCAAGACCTATTTTATGATTCATATGAAGCAGAGTCATGGTTATGGAGCCGACTCTTTTATAAATGTAATTAAATTTGTTTCTAATGTTGGACGGAGCGAGTGACTTACTGGAAGTCATATATGTATGTGGAAAGGGACAATTTTATTCTGTATGGAGTTCAAATATACCAGTGGTTGATGAAAAGTAAAGTTCGCTTATCTACTTATTTCACAAGTAGAGAGAGAGGCTTAAATGTTCCCATACCTAGCGTTATTCTACGGAGAAGAAGTCCAGCAGCCCAGCTAGCCAGCCAAGAAGATCGGCTGTGAATCTCAAGTAAGTCACCTCGTATAAAACAAGTGGAAAGTTTGTATGTCATATGTTTTTATGGCATCAAAAACATAAGAAGGGCTATATTGAAGACAGTAAAGAGACTATCACATTGCTTCACCCCTTCATTGAAGACAAAACTTTAACTTGTCATGTTAATTATTTTTACTTTAGCTTGTTTGTCACTGCCAATTTTGATTACATTTATTAGCTTGGCACATATAATAGTTTCCCTCAGCACTCTTGTGTATTTCTTGCGAGTTTATGCTGCCAAAGACTTGTTTGAAATAAATGGACAGGAAATGCAGATCTATATTATGTTCACAGAACTTTTCCATCATTTGTCATATCACAAATATTTGATTAGTTGGTGGTGGTGGTTAGTGTTTAACATCCCGTCGACAACGATGGCACATATAATAGCTTCCCTCAGCACTCTTGTGTATTTCTTGTGAGTTTATTCTGCCAAAAAAGACTTGTTTGAAAGAAATGAACAGGAAATGCAGATCTATATTATGTTCACAGAACTTTTCCATCATTTGCCTTATCACAAATATTTGATTAGTTAGTGGTGGTGGTTAGTGTTTAATGTCCCGTCGACAACGAGGTCATTAGAGACGGAGTGCAAGCTTGGGGTAGGGAAGGACTGGGAAGGAAATTGGCCGTGCCCTTTCAAAGGAACCATCCCGGCATTTGCCTGAAACGATTTAAGAAAATCACGGAAAACCTAAATCAGGATGGCTGGAGACGGGATTGAACCATCGTCCTCCCGAATGCGAGTCCAGTGTGCTAACCACTGCGCCACCTCACTCGGTTTTGATTAGTTATTCCTCTGTCTGGCCTAACGCCACACTATTACCAAAGTATGCTTTCTGCGCACTTTTCATTCAGAATACTCATTAACAGCTTATAAGTCAGGCTAACAATGTTATACCTATGTAATTTTCACATGCTGTTATATCTCCTTTCTTATAAATGGGGATTACTATTCCTGTTTTCCCGTTATCCTGCATGGTTTTACTTTACCGTATGTCTGACATTAGTATGCACAGCTCCTTTATCAAGCACTTCCACCACATTTTATTAATACAGAGCTGTCATCACCAGGAGCTTGAATGTGTTTCATCTTATGTGTATTCAGAGGAACCTCTTGCAGCATTGGATTTCTGGCTCCTTTTTCTTCCTGTGGGCCTGTCTATTCTTCTTTTAAGCTGTTACTTAGTGCATCTTTGAAGTACTCTGACCACAACCTTATCTTTTTCCCACCTACATTCGAGCATGCCTTTATTTTTTGCACACATACACTACTTACTTTCCTTAAAGCATTACGAAACTTTCTATTTTCACTCTGTTTCTTTAGCTCTTCTAGTTCTTGGAATTTGTTCTTGGTCCACTCTGTCTTTTTCTTTTTTTCTCTTGCACAGTCTGTTAGCTCTTTTCCTTTATTTTCTATATTGCTCCATGTTATTTCTAGTTTTTCTTTGTAACAATCCCGTTCTTCCTCTATTCTTTTTTCTCTACTGCTAACCTGCAATTTTCTTCAAACTATTTTTAGATTCTTCTATTTCTTCTCACGCCCATTATTTCTTCTTATTAATGACTTTTTGAATCCTGCTCCACCTCTGAACTACTCCTGCTGGTGGCGCTTCATTACTTAGGTTCCCACTTAGTGTTAGTACACATTTTTTCATTTGAATAGGAATTTTAAGTCTGCCTAAATTCCAATTCATCCTATTTCTCTGTTCTACTGCTATTTACCAGTGATAGTTTCTCTCTCAAGACTGATTTTGTCACATAGTGATCCGGCTCATATTTGGTCCACAGCAGCTCTGTACATCTACGAGGGTTGGAACTTAAATAGAGGCAACTATTTATTCACAACTGATAGAAAAAAGTTACAGGTTTTCTACTGTTACTGTCCTTCAAAGTAGTCACCAGCGTTGTGTAGAACCCATTGCCAGTGATGTGGAAGGCGTAGTATACCATTAGCAGGGCCTGTTCTGTTGATGGTACAAATGGAGCGGACCACTGCCTGTCGAATCTATGGAACAGTTCTAAAGAGAATGCCACCGTCAATGCACAGTATTAATGCTCGTTTTTGGAGCATCACCTGCTACCAGCTATGCGAAAGAAGCAGCGACACTTACTGCACAACCCATCATTTTGCACAACAATGTGCAGGCGCATACAGTGCAAGCTGTGGCTGCTCTGTTCGGTCGATGGGACTGGGAAGTGCTGCACCATCCACCATACTCCCAAGACTTAAGTCCTTGTGACTTTGATTTGATTCTGAAGATGAAGGAACCACTTTGTGGCATTCACTTCAGAACTGTTCCAGAAATTCGACAGGCAGTAGACCGCAGCATTTGCACCATCAACAGAACAGGCTCTTTTCATGTGGAAAACAAGTGCTCTTAATCATCATATTCATGGCACAGTAGATCTAAATTTTCATTGTTTTCTTTGTGCAATGCATGTTTTCCAAAGACTCTGTGTTGACGCTCATTCCTCACAATTTTTTGGTTAAAATCTCCCACTGCTAGTATCAAGTCATACTTGGGCACTGAGCAACATATTTTCAAAATCTTGATAGAATTGTTCTTTTGTTACATCCTCCTTTCCTTCTGTTGGTGCATTTGTATCAATATGTTCCTAAATTCCTCTCTTATTCTTATTCTGCAAATGATTTCATTCATATGTTCAAAAGTCTAATACTCTTTCACTAGCATTCCTGGTTATTATAAACACAGTACCAAATTGGTCAGTTCTTTCCTCTGGCCCACTATATATTGATGAGTAGGCTACTCATGTGTGCCAATCTGCCATTTCCTTGCCATCTTATTTCCTGTAGCCCTGCAATACCATTCTTAAATTTTAAGATTTCATTGACTATTTCTTCCACTTTTTCAGGCTGAAGCTTTGTCCTTACATTCCCTGTTGCTATTGTCGAATCATTTATGTCTTTCCTTTGATGGGATTGTGATAAGTATTTTCCTTCCAGTATCTGATGTGTATATTCCCTGTTGCCTTTCTTTACAGTATGGGGTTATCAGCCCCATACCCAACCCCAGCCTAGAGGACCATGATTTGCATAAGATTTCCTCCTTTGGGGAAGTTAAGCTTCACCACAACCCTAGAGCCCTCCTAACCCTATGTTATGGGACACACTTTGTCTGACTCCTCTGACAAGACCACTTTACCTTCAGTCACCCTGCCAGTACCTACCTACTGCTAGCACAGTCTTTGATTTGAAAGCCTGCCCAGCATTGAAGGTGTTTTCAATAAGTTGGAGTCCCCTGCAACGGGATGAATAAATAAAAATAAATTAAATGTATAAGGAGTGTCATCCAATATGAACACATCAACTGGACAAGGCTATATTCAGTATGTTACCAGGACCATTGTTTCATCAAATCGCAACCAAACTGTCACTTTGGAACCCGATTGAAGCCTCAGTCTAAACAACACCTCAGTATGTCATCACAATAAACAGCACAGAGGAAGTGTGAGGAGAAGCAGCAGCATAGTATCAATTTTATAACTATCCATATGTGTTTATGAAGCTGAACAATATGCAATAAAAAACAGACTGAAAATGGAAGATATAGAAAATGGTAGTAGCAGAGGTTAGCAAACTGACTATAAGTAATTGAAATATGTAATATACACAGACGATAACAAAGAAGACAACATAAGTTGTAAATTAGCTACCACAAAAGTCATACACAGCCCATAACAATACTTGACAGTAATAAGAGAAGTACACAGAAGGACAAACAATAATGTTGTTTAAAACTCAAATATACAAAATACATTTATCAATTAATTGCCAAAACCATTACAGTAAAAAGGAACACTTCAGGAAGTGGGGGGCTTAAGTGTACAGTCGTAGGGATTAAGTGACATCATTTACTTCAAATATGGAGTTAAAGATACAATATGACAAGGATGTTGTTCGACATGTGATAATAATTGTGTCCTGTAACAATGGCATTCTGATGATAGGCCTAACTCGTAACATTGTCTGAAAGACGTGTCACCATTTCCACACCTCACTACGATATAATACAAACAGCAACTTAAAAAATTTGCCGCAATTACACATATAGAGCACAGCAAATAAATCTTGCAGCAAAAACTTGTCATTTCAAGGAATGTATCACAACACCGATGTGCAAAGGAGATATAATGCACACATTTAAGTAATTATGTTGTGGTCCTAATGGAATGAAAACCTATTTTACAAAATCAGAGAAGGTACTAAGACTTCACTGTAAACTAAAAACCACTAACAATAAATGAGAACAAATATGCTAAAGAGAAGATAGTATGTCTGATTTCTGTAAGTAAATGATTTCCTCTGAAGCCCAACGCAGGGAATGTTTCTCAATGATGTGTTAATTGCTGTTTCAATATCGGGATATTTTCCATGCCATTACCAATATCCACAGGGTAAAATCACAGTAATTACTCACAGATACTCTAATGAAAGTATTCTTGGTTTCCTTACAAAATGCCATGTACATTTAAATATACGTTTCATAGAAAGCCTGGGATCAGAGTGACAGAGAAACGCTTATTTTGTAGGTCTGTTGTTGTGTGAGCCAGAGTGAAAAGTCATTTGCTAATCTGAGAAAATGTTCATACTTGATGTTCCGCTTCAGTAAGGGTTTTCAGTAGATCTTCCAGTTTTTGGACATATTCTTCCGCAGCATCAACAGCTTCGACAACTGCACGCCTATCTGCCTTGGAGTGTTCCATCTCAATTTAAAAATAAAAATAATAATAATAATAATAAAATACTCAATGAATGTTGAACAATTTAATGAACATAATGCCACGCCTTCAGAAATGTTTAATTTCCGGTACCCCGCATGAGCGGGCACAGTAACAATAAACCAACATACTCGTGATTTCAAACCTCACAAAGCTTATCATATCGTGATTGGCAACAATACGTAATGCATAACCAAACTCCTTATTTTTCAAGTTCAAATGTCCCTCAGAAATCGTCACAGACACTGGCAAGTGCTTTTACTAGATAGTTGACGTCAAGGATTTGCTTAAAACTGAGTAACTACTAATTAGAAGAAAAATAAATTTTAAGCAAATACCACGGGAACATAATAATGGATTTTCAAACGTATTAATAATTACATTAAATTTACAAAAATTATTCTTTGGAGCGTTAAGAAACCTTTATCTCTGTGAGGAAAAATATCGTTGCTGTTGGTGCTACAATAACTACTCTGACAACATTAATGTTTGGAGGAAAATCCTTGGGATCGTTGTGCAGATAGAGTGAATTGATTTTCGTTCTGGAGAGTATACTAAAATGACGGCTCATGATCAAATAAGGGCGATGTTAGATCAGTTGATGGGAACTGGTCGAAATGGTAAGAAACAGCAATACGCATTTGCAGTAAATTTGTTATATTGTTACTTTACCAGCAGGGTCCTGTACTGCAATTTCAATATGGCGATGTAGTTTGTCGTTTATCAGGCGTAGTAATTTGTCAATCAGAGCGTATGGAAAGCACTTCATTGTACTAGTTATTTTGTCAATTAATATTAATTATTTTACTTCGCAACTTACTAAGTATATGGTGACGTTTATTTATTTGTGGTGTGCCTCTCCCTCTTCCCCCCCTCCGTGCTCATTAGATGCCCTTCCATACAGTTTTATTATTGTATTTTATATAAGGTATATATACTCGTAGGTCGTACTTTGGTAGCATTAAAATAAACGATGGGAAGTGACCAGAACTTTCAGTAGTATTCTTCAGGAACTCGTGAAAGTGATAGGAAGGATACGGAAGTAGTACAGTATGTACATGCTTGACCTGTTTGTGACTGTTGTAAAATACGTACAATGTAGTGCAGTTTAAAGTTAATTTTTTTGTTGTACTTGATAAGTGTAGAAAAGTCATCTGAATTTGAATGACGTTAAATATTTTTCTGACTTATTCCTCTTGTGTATAAATTTATGTAATATAATAGTGGAAACGAGTTTTCTTTATAAAGTATGTACTCTGCAATGAGGATGGAATAAAGTTTCCCATACCTGCTTTTCTATTTTGGCTAGTGGAGTGATTTTGTGTGTGTGTGTGTGTGTGTGTGTGTGTGTGTGTGTGTGTGTGTGTCTGTCTGTTGTATTATCATTTTTAGTACCTTTTTTATATATATATATATAAATGTGATTGTAGATTTGGTCAAGGCCTGGGTTAGAGTGAAGGGTTGTATGTGGCTTTGATGCTATTAGTCTTAAAACTGAGGAAGAAAGACTCAAACATTACCAATGAGGTCTCTGTAATTAATCTCATGTACACACTGAAACCTTGCATTGCACATTTGCTATTCAGCTGTAATCATGGTATGCCTCGCTGGGCATCAGTGAACAGAATTCGGCACTTTCAAAGAAACCCCCATAGTTCTGAAAAGTACCACTATATTGTCAGGTATTGTAATGAACATTGGATAGCAGATACTGAAAATAACAAAATAGGATTTCTTTTCATATCACATTAGGTAATGATTTCTTGAAGTGACCAAAAGCAAACTTAACATTCATAAGCATAACGTTTCATATGTACTTCAGAGGAAGAACATATCAAATGAAATATCGTTTGTAAAGCTATAGTTTTGCTTTCTAGAAATATAGTAAGTATAAGTGAAGCAGATTCTGAACCACTGTTCCCAGTTAAATGTTGTCTGTTAGACAACTCTTAACTTTCCAAGGGCAACAAATATTTGATTCTAATGAATTAATCCCATATCTAAGGTGGAACACAAAATGTTGTTTATTAATTTTAGAAACTTGGTGTGTGGGTTGAGGCACTGTAATTCATGACATGCAGATTACCCAGCTCTATTCATCCAGTATTTAAGAATGAGAGCACAGTGACCTTGTAGCAAACTTTCCTCGTAGTTTCACAAATTTTCCTTGCAACACACACACAAATGTGCACACAAAGCATTTTTTTGCTCTGCAAGCAGTAAAACTGTCATTTGACATGACTAATTTGTTACATCTTTTATATTAACTCTATATGCAACACAATTTTTTCAGGCTGTATCTATATATACTACTGAAGACACCTGCTAAATTATATCATTGTAAGATACATAGCTCAGGAGATACTACAAACATTAAGCTGCATGAAACAGTAGCTTTTTTGTGCACATTACTAGATTATACTCGTCCATTGTTTAACAAGGCATTACGGATATTTTTTACTGTATTTTTATAAAAGTAAAATTAAATGCATTTGTCTTGTAACATAACCATAAAGTAAAATAAGAAATTGATACTGTAACATTTAAGGTATATTTATAACTTTCACTACCAACAACCCAAAAATAGGTTGACACCAGGCACTATTTAGCACAAAAATCTTGCATGGACATAAAAAGGGTTTCTCTTACTTGGTTTACCAGATTTGGTTTTGACTTGTTCATTAGTCTGTGTGTGAATAATTGGTAAGTAATGAAACCCACATAATTTTGCGTCCTTCATCTTAATGTCAAATGATGATCACCTTTGTAAAATAGTTAAATGTTTGAAGCTGTTTGCTGTAATTCCATTCTTTAAAAGAATTAGGGGAGTGGGATTACTAGTATAACATGTTCCTATAATCTGGAGACGAGTTTTGTGGGTGTGTGATACTGTGTATATTAGTTCTATCAGCAGGGTGTGTGTGTGTGTGTGTGTGTGTGTGTGTGGTGTTTTTTTTTTTTTTTTTTACCCCACAAGAAATTACGAACTCATTATTTGGTGTAAAAGTACACACCTGACCTGTATTAAGTTGGTGACAAGTGTCTGGTAGAGAAAATTACCAGATACCTTAATTCCAAGAGTTAATAAAGAATTCTTCTATATAATCTTTAAAAAAATGATAGACAAGTGGTAGCAAATGCAATCAAATGCTTGGTTACTGTTGAGAACTATTGCACCCAAGAGAGCCACTTCTGGTATGAAATGTCATACCTGTTGACAGGCAAGTGTTCATCTGATTCTTGAACTATGCTGTCATAAGCAATGGTGACTGGATTTTTTAAGTGTTGAAGTGGGTGCTGTGATCTCTTTTTAATAATGTTGTCATGGGAACAGTGAACTGTGTGGAAGATAAGAATGATGACAATGGTAATTTCCTCTTGTTTGTGCTAAGACAGACACTGTCATTCATGTCTAGAAAGGTGCTGAAAACAGTGAAGCATACAACCATAAGTATCTGAGGTGAAGAAAATACCTCTTAAAAACTTAAAATTCTCTATACATAAGAAATCACTTTGCCCTGTAGAAGACTAAATACAGGTTGTACATAAAGTCTGGGAACTCTTTAAATTATTTGTTGCACAAGAACCAAACACTGTACAGATATCATACATATGTCATTTTGAAGAGAAACCTTGAAAGTTTTTTCATGCATACCGCCGCAGTGTAGTTTGGTAATTTGCTGATAGTCGGCGCTAGTTGCAAACATGGGAAGTTCACGTGGGGAGCAAGCTTTCTGTGTGTTGGAGTTCAACAAAAACAAGTGTGCTACAGCTTTACAACTGCTAATTAGAACTAAGTACGGAAAGAAGCCACCACGAAGGAAGACCATTTACCAGTGGCACAACAAATTCGTTAAGACGGGTTGCTTGTGTCTGGCAAAGAGAAGCGGACATCCCAATGTAAGTTAAGTGAATGTGGAGCATGTATGAGACACAGTCATAAGAGTCCAAAGAAATTGATGCGTAGTGCATTCCAGGAACTCTAAACTGCTCCAATGACTGTGTGGAAGTCCTTTGACAGCTGTCTGTGAAACCATCCTAATAGGAGCTAGTGCAGAAGCTCAATGACAATGAGAAACAAGTGTGTTCTGAGTATTGTTCTCAGTTACAACAATTGAATGAGGGTGGGGATGGCATTGTTGATCACTCACTTTTCAGCAGTGAAGCCAGTTTTCACACTAATCTGAATGTGAACAGGCATAATTGTTGAATCTGGGGTACAAAGCATCCACACGAGTGCATTGAATTTGAGTGTGATTCCCCAAAGATGCCTTTTCATATCGGAAACTGTACGGACCACCCTTCTTTGCCGAGAGCACTGTCACTGGATATTCCTACTTGGACATGTTGCAGCAATAGCTGATGCCACAAATGCAGTTGGACTCTGTGTTCGTCTTTCAGCAGGATGGGGCTCCACCCCATTTTCATCGTGAAGTTCGTGAGTACCTGAACACGGAGCTACCGCAGTGATGGATCGGCGATGCTACAGAAGGGGACACTGTTTCATGAAATGGCCTCCCCGATCACCAGATCTCACGCCATGTGGCTTTTTTCTGTGGGTACACATTAAAGATCTGGTGTATGTATTGCTTCTACCACATTATGTAGCAGAACTAAACAATGCCATGCTGGGACAGGTATTGCAAGAATTCGGTTACCGTATTGATGTCTGCCGCGTCACTGATGGTTCCAGTATTGAATATTTGTAAAAAAGCTTTGAGTTTCTCTTCAAAATGCAATATGTATGACATCTGTACAATGTTTAGCTCTTGTGCAGTAAATGATTGAAAGTGTTTCTGGACTTTATGTACACCCTGTAGATATGTACAATTTTCTACAATCTGAAACTATACATTGATCAGAAAATGACTGACTTCAAGGAATGGAAATGGACCAAGGTTTTTCATGTGTTGGCTGCACATGCAGGTACTGAGTTTGTCTTGTAGGCTAAGTCTTGTCATATCGGAAACTGGACGGACCACCCTTCTTTGCCGAGAGGACTGTCACTGCATATTCTTTTTGATGCCTTTACATTGTTTTGTCAAATAAAATATATGCACAGTGGAACAAAGCTACATGCCAGTAACAAGTTAATTTAGCAGCAACAATCTGAATGCTAACTGACTTGAGGAAGCAGATTCATATGACAGTGGTGAAGAGAGCAGAAATTGCAACCAACCCCATTGTGTGTGTAGCCATGTTAGTTCTCGTGTGAGCAATTAGTTGTCAGTCACTTCATAATATTAAAGGCATAGAATAGTTGGCATAGCCTAATCATAAAGTAAATTCATGGGAAACTGCAGAAATACTTGTTTATAATGTATGACAGGCTTAATTTCACAAAAATCTGCCCTTAATAACAATCCATGGATGAAAGTAAAAATTAAACACACCAGATCACACTTCTCCTGGGGGTGATAGTGTATATAGTGGTATGTTTGAAAGTCAATAAAAATACATACATAGCTTCGTAATGCAAAAAACTACACCATAACATGTATATACATCACGTCTTAAAATTTTATAGGAAAATGAAACTCCATAAGAGAAGTCTGCCTTATAAATAGGGAAGTTGTCAGTTGAAATGTTGATTTTTTTTATTTGCATTTAATAATATATGCTGATACATCTGAAAGTATTTTGGAAAACAAAAACATTGTAGCTGATTTTTATCAAAAACACAAGTACTATTAGTGTGGGTGGGATAAATTTCATCACATTGTTGCAGTCCCACTTTTTATTTCATACAGTTAAAAAATATGGATTTCTAGTCACTTATTAGCTTTTCACTGTGAATAAAGCCTTAATTTTTTTGTGAAATGCAAATATTGTTATGCAGTTGTTCAGTTGTAATAGACATTTATTGCTTACTTGTAATTGTCACCAGTAAGTGTCATGTTCTTCAATCCAAAGACTGGTGTGGTGCAGCCCTCCACACTATTTTATCTTGTGCAAGCCCATCATCTCCAAATAACTACTATATTGTTATTAACCTGCTGACTGTAGTTGTCCCATGGTCTCCCTCTACAATTTCACACCCCTCCCCCTACACGCGTGCGCTATTCCTCCACCCTTGACACACACACACACACACACACACACACACACACACACACACACACACACACACACACACACACACACACACACACACACCAATGCCACATTGGTGTTCCAGGATATCTCAGAATGTGTCGTATCAACTGATCAGTTCTTCTAGTCAAGTTACGCCACAAATTTCTTTCTTCCCCATTTATATTCAGTGGTCACCATATAGCGAAGATGCTGAGTCACAGATAGGCACAACAAAAAGATTTCCATACTTAATGCTTTCAGCCAATGGCCTTTGTCAACAATAGACGCGCGCACACGCAACTCACTCACACACACAACTTCACTCTCAGGCAATTGCAATCACACTTCGAGCAGCAGCAGCAGTGCATGGTAGGAGTGGTGACTGGCTGGGAAAAGGTGACTGGGGGGGGGGGGCAGCAGTGGTAGGGAGGGATAGTATGGTTGGCATGGTGGTGGACAGTGAAGGGCTGCAGGTTGAGTGGTAGGCAGGGGAGGGGTGGGGGAGGGTGAGTTGTGGAAAAGGAGAGATATAATCTTAAAAAATGAAATTAAATAAATAAAAAAAGATTGTGTGGTGGTGGAATAATGGCTTTGTAGTGTGGAATGGGAGCAGGGAACGGGCTGGATGGGTGAGGACAGCGACCAAAGTAGTTTCAGGCCAGGAGAGTCAGGAACGTAGGATGTATTGCAGGGAAAGTTCCCACCTGCACACTTCAGAAAAGCTGGTGTTGGCACAGGCTGTGGAGCAGTCATTGAAATAAAGGGTATCATGTTTGGTAGTGTGATTGGCAAGAGGATACTACACTTGTTTCTTGGCCACAGTTTGTTGACGGCCATTCAAGTGGATAGTCAGTTTGTTGGCTGTCATGCCTACATACAATGCAGCACAGTGGTTGCAGCTTAGCTTGTAGACCACATGACTGGTTTCACAGGAATCCCTGCCTTTTATGGAATAGGTGATATTTGTCACTGGACTGGAGTTGGTGGTGGTAGGGTGTATGAGACAGGCCTTGCATCTAAATCTATTATAGGGGTAAAAGCCATGAGGTAAGGGGTTGGGAGCGGTAGTTGTGTAATGATGGACAAATATGTTGTGTAGGTTCAGTGGACGGTGGAATAGCACTGTGGGAGGGGTGGGAAGGATAGTAGACAGGACATTCCTCATTTCAGTGCATGACGAGACGTGATAAACACCGTGTCAGAGAATGTAATTCAGTTGCTTCCATTCCTGGGTGGTATGAAGTTAAGAGGGGACTGCTGCTCTGTGGCCAAACGGTGGGGCTTTGGCAGGTGGTGGGAGACTGGAAAGATAAGGCATGGGTTATTTGTTTTTGTACTAGGTTGGGAGGATAATTACATTTGGTGAAGGCTTCAATGCGACTCTTGATATATTTCAAGAGGGAATGCTCGTCACTGCAGATGCAATGACCATGGGTGGCTAGGCAGTATGGAAGGGACTTCTTGGTATGGAATGGGTGGCAGCTGTTGAATTGGAAATATTGCTGGTAGTTAGTAGATTTGATATGAATGGAGTTGATGATGTAGCCATCTTCAAGGTGGTTAACATTTAGGAAGGTGGTTTGTTGGGTTCAGTAGGACCAGGTGAAACAAATGGGGAGAAGTTGTTGAGGTTCTGGAGGATTGTGGATAATTTCCTCACCTTCGATCCAGATAGCAAAGATGTCATGGTTGAATCTGAACCAGGTGAGGGGTTTAGGATTCTGGGTGTTTAGGAAGTCTTCCTCTAGAAGACCCATGAGTAGGTTGGTTTAGGATGTTGCCATGTGGGTTCCCATAGCCGTACCTCAGATTTTTTTGTAGGTAACGCCTTCAAAGGAAAAGTAATTGTGGGTGAGGATAAAGTTCGTTATGAAGACTAGGAAGGAGGTTGTTGGTTTGAAATCCATAGGACGCCTGGAAAGGTAGTGTTCAATAGCGTTAAGGCCATGGGCATTAAGAAAGTTAGTGTAAAAGGTGGTGGCATCAATAGTTGTAAGTGGGCACTATGTGGTAAGGGGACAAAAACTGTTTAGGGTCGGTGGAGAAAATGGTTGATATCTTTTATATAGAAGGGGTACATTCCGGGTAATAGGTTGAAGGTGCTCATCTACAAGAGCAGGGATTCTCTCAGTGGGGGCACAGTAGCCGACCACACTGTGGTGTCCTGGATGATTAGGTTTTTGGACTTTAGGATGATTAGGTTTATGGAGTTCAGGAAGCATGTAGAAGGTGGTAGTGCGTGGAGTGTTAGGGGTGAGTAGAGGTGGACTCTGGAGAGGGGTTCTGGAATGGACCTAAAGATTTGAGTAGTGACTTGAGATCCTGCTGGATTACTGGAATGGAGTCACTGTGGCAAGGTTTGTAGGTGGAAGATAGTTTATTTTGCATGTTGAGGGATTTCGGAATGATGGTGAGACAAGGTTTGAGGTTAAGAAATTGTAGAAAGTTAACAGTAGGTGGTTTGGAGGCAGTTAGGGTGGATCATGGTTGGATAGAAGACTGAACTGAGTGAGGTATGGTTCAATATTGGTCTTTGGTTGAGTCTGATTGGTCGGGTTTGTGGAGAAAGTGTTTCCAGTGTAGTGATTGGAGGGGGGGGGAGGGAAGAAAAAAGGTCTTTCACAATTCCTGCATGATCAAATTTGGGAGTGGGGCAAAAGGTGAGACCTTTGGAAAGGACAGATATTTATGTGTGGCCTGGAGGAAAGGTTCATGACTGTTGCAGATCTGTTTAGGTTTAGGTTCTGGATTCTGTGTGGTGGTGGGAGTGAGAGTTTTGGAGGGTGGGGTAAGTGTAGTAGCACTGAAAGACAGGGTTTGTCAGCTATGAGAGGGTGTGGGGAAATTTGGAGGTTGTTGTGGAGGTGATGGACAGTGATTCTCAAAGGTGGGAGTAGGAAGTGAGCAGGATGGAGAGCTTTTTACGGTGGCATCGTGCATGTTGCTAAACTTCTTGCAGGGCAAGAATTTCAGTGTGTGTTATGGGTTCCAGGAATTTGGGATTGCATAGCAGGAGAATCTTGCAAATGGAGAGGTGATACTGCACGATGGTATGGGTTTGGTTGATATGGTTTTGCATGACTATGTTGGTGAGGCCTAAGGATTGGCAGAATTTGAAACAGGTGGAGGTCATTGTTGAAGGAGGGGTGGCAATCAGAGATGGGTAATTTGATGGTAAGGCCATTTGGGATTCCATGATCCAAGCAACAATGCAGGAACAGTAGGTGGGTATGGAATCTGGCTGTCCACTGTCCTACCCACCCCTCCCACAGTGGTATACCACTGTCCACCGAGCCTACACAATATACTCGTTCATCCTTGCAAAACCCGTGCTCTCAATCCCTTACCTCATGACTCATACCCCTGTAATGACATAGATGCAAGACCTGCCCCATATATCCTCCCGCCACCACCTGCTCCAGTCGGGTCACTAACATCTACATCTACATGGATACTCTGCAAATCACATTTAAGTGCCTGGCAGAGGGTTCATCAAACCTATCTCATCAAAATCGGTGCTATCTGAGAAACTAGTCATGGGGTCTATAAGCTAAGCTGCAATCACTGTGCTGCATTCTATTTAGGCATTACAACTAACAAGCTGTCTGTCCACTTGAATGGCCACCAACAAACTGTGGCCAAGAAACAAGTGGACCACCCTGTTGCTGAACACACTGCCAAACATAACTTTCATTTCAGTGAGTGCTTCAAAGCCTTGCTATATGGATCCTTCACACCAACACTAGCTTTTCTGAATTGCGCAGGTGGGAACTTTCCCTGCAACACATCCTATGTTCACGTAACCCTCCTG
Source organism: Schistocerca gregaria (assembly GCF_023897955.1). NCBI lineage: Eukaryota > Metazoa > Arthropoda > Insecta > Orthoptera > Acrididae > Schistocerca > Schistocerca gregaria. Next base: position 623,539,655 of record NC_064921.1, on the reverse strand, counting down.
GCCTCAACCTTCGTTAATCACTGTCCTCGCCCATCCAGTCTCTTCCCTGCTACCATTCCAGCACTACACAGCTGTCATTCCATCTTCACACCAGTTATTTATTTATTTATTTTATTTAATTTTTATTTATTTCTGTCCTTTTCTGCAACTCTCCCTCCTCCCCACCTCTCCTCTGCCCACTACCCAACCTGCAGCACATCTGTCCATCCACCACACCATACTATCCCTCCCCTCCATGCCTCAGCCTCCTCCATTCCCCCACCCAGTCACCACTCCCATTGTGCACTGGTGCTGCTGCTGCTCACAGTGTGGTTTGTTGCCTGAGAGTGCAGTGGTGTGTGAGCTGCATTACCCCGCCCCCCCTCCCAGCTTGCTAGCTCGCGTGCGTGTTTTGTTGACAAAGGCCATTGGCCGGAAGCTTTAAATGTGAATTGCCTATCTGCGACTTAGCATATCCACTATATAGTGAGTAGCAACTTCCCTTCTCATAATATGGTTACATTCCATTCTGGATTTTCCATTGTTTGATTCAGTTCTGTTCAGTACCTCATTGGTTACATTATCTACCCATCTTCTTTCCATCATTCTTCTATAACACCATATTAGTGTCTTCTATTCTTTTCTTGTTGCTTTTTGTCTGTGTTTCAGTTCTGTGTAAGACTACACTCCAGATGAATATCTTTAAAGGCTTCCTGATATTTAATTTATATGTGAAGAGTTTTTCTTTAGAAAGTCTTTCCTTGACATTGCCAGTCTACATTTTGTATCCTCTCCACTTCAGCCATAATCAGCTATTGTATGGTCCAAATAGTGATAGTCATATAATACTTTTATTATCTTGTTTCCTAATTTAATTCCCTTTGCACTGCCTAATTTAATTCAACTACATTCTATTGCTAATGTTTTTGTTGTTCATCTTTTATATTCCTTTTTAGACATTGTCCATTCTGTCCACCTGCTTTTCCAAGTGCTTCATTGTCTCCAACATAATGACAGTGTCACTGGCAAACAGCAAAGTTGTTACTTCTTCTCCCTGAACTTTAATCTCTCCTCAAATTTTTTCCTCCAAATTTTTGTTTTCCATTATTGCTTGATCACTGTACAGATGGAATGACATTGTAGACAGGCTAGAATCCTGTCTCACTCCCTTCTCCATCATTGCTTCCCTGTCGTGCCCTTCAGCTCATAACATCTGTATGCCTATATATATTTCAGTGTGTATTGTCAAAACCTTTCTCTGGTTCTACAAATGTTAGAAGTATGGATTTGCTTTTTCTGTAACCTACCACTCAAGATAAGTTGCAGGGTTGGTATTACCTCACGTTTCTACACTTCTCCAGAACCCAAACTGAGCTTACCAGAGGTAAACATCCAACAGTTTTACCATTCTTCTTTAGACAATTTGTGTCAGTATTTTGCAACCACAAGTCATTAGATGAATAATTTGGTAACAATCACACCTGTCAGCAACAGCTTCAGTTACTACAAAAAAGTTCTCATTGTGAAGGCTGATTTTTTTTCCCCTACACACAAGCTAGTAATCTTGCATGATAGTGGAATATCCTCAATTGAAGGATTGGCTACTATTCTGTGGTGATTGCACATTTTGCTTTTATGCTATGATGGTTTTGTCTTTGACCTTAGTATATATGTTGCTGTCTCTGTTTTGTGCCCACATAAATCTGCTCTTCTCCCCTATTTCATATTTTTAATTCTATGCTTTGGTAAAAGAAACTCTTTGCATATGTAATATTTTCTTTTACATAAGAATCCTTCGGATGTGGACTAAGAATTGTAAGAACTATGTATAGGCAGCTTCATTGAAACAGTTTGGTACTATCTGTGTGTTGAGTAATTCTGAAATTGGCACCTGAGGGGGAATGTACCTCATTTGAATGGGAATTGTGGACAGATTGAGAGTCAGAATTACTTAGTGTAATTGACTTTAGAATTAAATATGACAAAAGATAACACACTTCTGGATTTAGTACCAGATTTATATATAACACATCAGTCATGAGTGATAGAATCTATTTCTACAAGTTGGCACTGAGTGGACATTTTCAGTTTGGTGTGAAACTGTTCTCATTTTAATGAGATGATCTTCTTTAAATCTTTCCTTTCTTACCTCCATTCTTTTAATGAGTACATATAAACCATTGCCTTAATGTAGCAGAAACTTTGGAAATTCTTACTAATTGTAATAGATTTTGGACAAAATGACAATTTGAGAAGAAATTAATATTAAAATAAAAGCTAGTATTATAAAGAAGCTTAGTTTAGTGTTAAATTTTGTATACTAACATTTATTCTGAAATTAATATGTGGGATCTAAAGCCTCATCCCTGATTTCATTCTAGGGGGGCTTCCGCGCTTAATACAAGTATTGAGAGTAAAGGGCAGCTGAGAGCAGCACACGTGTGTATTAATCTGTGATATTTCTTTTTTATTTCAAAACAGTGTCATCATAACTGCTACTTAATAGAAGAGTCTAAACATTGCTATTAATAGCTTGATATGTTCATAGATATTGTAGTTCTGTGAAGTGTTTTTGCAGTTGTAGAATTGTTTACTGTTAAAAACAAATTAATACAGTTAAGCACTTTCTTCAAATATGTCTGTTAGAGTTCATAAAAATCACATGGCTCTAAATTGTGTAAAATAGACAAACACTTCTTTTTTGGAAGATATCATACATATTTCAAATAGTATTTTTGTACCTAATTGTGTAGGTTTTTCCACATTCCATTGAGCATTCATAGTTTTACACAAATATCATTAATTTAACAAAATGGTAACGGATTTTTAGGGGAAAACAACAGGTTCCAAGTGAAGTTTTCAGACCCCAAGGTGTGCAAAAGCTTCCTGCTCAGCTGCTGTCCACATGAGATTCTATCATCTACGGTATGTACATTTTATATCTGCTGTGAAGCAATCTGAAGTTTTAATATATTGAATTATTTAGTATTGTTTACAATCGTAAAGTAACTTCGTATTACGAAGTCACAAAATTAAGACAAATCTGTGTTTCATGTTGATTTTTGTATAATTTTTCAAAATTGTACTCCTGGAAAACCTTTCTGTGTAAACCTTTTTCTAGTTAAATTTCATTCATAAGGCCTCCAGTGGCTTATCACAATTTTTGGTTTGGTGCTGTATTATTGTCAGTTTATGGTATCAATCTTTATTACAATTTAAGCTTCATTAATGCCTCATACAATAGTTCTTTCCAGAATATCACGGCATATTGTTGTGGATAAGACAGGGTGAATTTGGGGTTTATTACATTATGTAAGTACAAGAATTAAATAATTGAAAGATACAAATGCAAATTCAAAAATTCTTTTTCATTGTTTCACATTTAAGATGTTACTATAAGAACTAGTATATCTGTGACTTTGACGGCACTTCGAAATGGTAAGTATTTCCACATGAAAGCTGAAGACATCAGCCATTCAAATATTATTGGATTCCAGTAAAGTGTCCTTAAGTATTGTTATAGCTTATTAAAATTGTGGGAAAAATATCTGGGTTCTAGGCAGAAAGATTTTTCCTCATCAAAATTGATCGGAATGTAAAATATCCCGAGGAAGGAACAAAATCTCCATTTTGTAAGTAGAGAAGTTGTTCTGCATGGCTCTGTAGTTGAAATATGCGTTGAATCGAGTGCTGAGGGACGTTTTCCTATTACCTTGTGAGTATGCCCATTTAACTTGCAGGTGGAAGTATCCTGAAGACTGTCAGGCTTCACCTTGCACTGGTGATGTACCTATCTTAGACAAAATTACTACTAAGTCACCTTCGGCCCATTAACCTTTGCTGACTGAAGGTGTATAATCTGTTTCATCTTTTAACGCCATAGCTTAAAGAGTTGTATTTCGATCATAGATTTACTTATTTATCAAGACAAATTGCAACTCACATATTTTTTCAACTGGTCTCTTTCACCCTTTAGGAAGATAAAATATAATTTGACACACCATGTGGATAGTTTAGAGGAATTTTGTCACCATTACATCATACGGCGACACCATTCGAGTTTGAAGATATTTGTGACAGTCTGTAAGTTGCATAATTTACCGAGGGCTGGCAACATATATATTTTTGTCTGTATGTGGGCTCTATATAGGTGTGTGACTATTTCTCTGACTATTTTAACTTAAGTCTTAAATGTACCAATTTTGTAACCTTGGTCAACCGATCATAGAATTTTAACTACGGCAAATACAAGTGGAAGAAAGTGTGAAACATAACATGGCTACAATAATCTTTACCTGCAAATAGGCCATTACCGAAGTGAAAGGCAGGCATTAATCAGTAATACAAATACACCTTAGCAATTTGAGACTTGTTACCTCATTGTAATGGATCTTGTGATAATAAAGTGACAGTAATTGTAAACTTAAAGCAGCCACTAAATGGTAAACTTGTTGTATATAGAAATTATCATTAAGATTAATGCTGGCAAACATTTCTGATAATGACTATGAACCAAGTGTCCATTAACCACCTTTGATTCCATAAGGAACTTTTGTGCACTGTGATTGTAGACAACAGGGAAGGAGAGGCACACAGCAGTCAGTTGCAATCCCATAGTTTTTATTACTCTTGAAAATGTAGATTTTGGCTATAAATAGCAATCTTCAGTTGGAGTTAAAATTCAACAAACTTGCAGCAGTACATGTCACCACATGATCTTACTGGTGTATATGCAGAAGGAAATTGAGCTGTAAAGCCAAAATCTAGATGTGCAAGAGTAATAAGAACTAACCGGTTAGCAATAGGTTGCTGTGTGCCTGTCCTTCCCAAGCGCCCATGTCAGTTTTGTTTCTACTACTACTACTACTACTACTACTACTACTAGAAATAATTGCCAGCAATGATTTGCAACCAGGATGCCATTCAGAGGCTACTAAAGTTAACGAATTTCCTATTTTAAGACTCATTTTACAGGGCTAATAGTAATACTTCGATAATATTTCATAGGAATTGAGAACTTAAATGGAGCTGACAAAATAAAAAAGTTGTAATGAGAAGTTATTTCGCAGTTTTTAGTGTTTCCATTAATGGACACAATGCAAAAAGTAAACTGAGTTGAAGTTGTGGTAAAGGTACTTAAATTTCAGTAAAACTAAAACCCACTAAGAGAATGAAAATGATCTTTCATACTCATCTGTGTTCTGAAGATACACACAAATGAAACATGTAACAAAGAGTTAACCAGGGCAAAAAATTTATTTGAAGTACAATGACTTTTATGGGTTTTAGAGAGTTGTAAGATATGATGTAGCCATTAATGAAAGATAACTACTCGGGAGTTTAAGGGCTAGGAGGACAGGAATGCCACATTGTCCACTTACAAGGATATGATTAAATTCATTCATCAAAACCTTTAGTTTGTTTCACTGTCTACTTTGTAAAAATACCATAAGCAAAATTTCAACTGTCAACATGAACTGTAAGTTATTCAAAAATAATTATGAAGTAATCCATTTTTGAATGGATTATGTACTGAAAACTGCCTAGTATAAAACCTTGAATTCTCGTCCTGTGCAATACAGCTGTCTCTATTCACTGTTTGCACTCATTTGTGAAACAATTGTTGAATCTCTAATTCAAAGCCAATTAAACATGTATATTATGCAGGATAATATAATTACAGCTGTAGCCCACACTAAAAAAGTTACACCAAAAATTTGCCTGACAATAGAAGGCAGCAGGTGGTGGTTTCACACACCCATCTACCAGGACCTTCCACTCAGTTCAAGGTTTGTGGCAGAATGTCTGATTCAGGTCCTTTTATTCCCACGTATAATAAAGACTCTTCCCTACATGCAGCCATTACAGCAATAATGCTTTCTTTACTTCTGTGGAGCCTTGTGCATCAATTAAGGGGCACTTTTAGAGCAAGTTTCCACTAGTGTCTCGTTAGTGTGGTGATGCTTGCAGAGGGGACATAACTGGCAGGTTGTGATGCCAGACACAGTACATTAGCTTGGACAGGATAGGTAGAAGTGGAGGATATTAAAGATTGCAGCATTGAAGCTATTACCTGAAACTTTGAGCTCCCTGCAGCCTAACAGTCACGGGTGCTTGCTTGGAAGCCATCGCACAAGCCAAAAAGTAAACTTCGAACATATCTTAGTGTGGCATGGGCTTTACAGAGATAATTGTTGCTCTTATTGTTTGGTGCTACGTTATTTTTAAATGTCAGGTAACCTCATTTCTCTTTTAAAACAAACTTTATAATCTCACTGTTTAAATATTCTTTCAGAGTATCACTCCCCTAATAACCCACAACTTAAGTCATGCAGATGCACATACTGATCTGGTGTTTGGTTACCATTTATTTCACTGCAACAGATGATTCATAAAACTTTACACTTCTGTACTGCAAACTGTTGTGCAAATATTTGCATTTTGTTATTAATACTGGCACATTGTTGCTAATTTTGAGAGTTTACATTGGCCTTAATTTTTATTTGTAATAAATATTTTCATCCATCCTGTAGGCTTCATTATTGGCTGAGTGAAGAGATATTTGTGAAACATCGTTAGCATTACTGCGCACATCATTCTTGGCAAGTGCAGACTTACAAAAATACCATTTGAAACATTAGTCTTTTATGCAAAAACTATTCATACAGCTTTCTCTGTGCTTAAATAGCTGTTTCTTATAACTTATTTGCTCATTTGTGATTTTCGTTCACTGTAGTGATGGGGGGAGAGTAGTGATGAAATTTGATACACTGCTCTTCAAACTTAATTTAAATGATAAAGATGGCGTGAACGCTAAAATGAATTAACTCTTCTCAGGTCACCACATCTATAGTGAAATGATTCTACCTCAGAAGATATTGAGTGATCCCTTATAGGTGCAGTGTTAATTGGAATTAATTATTTTTTAAGCTTTATGTTGAAGTAAATGTTTTAAGCAGCTCGCACTGCTCAATTTGATGAGTGAGTACCTAATTACGTGCTCTTTGAGTTTTGGTGGGACACTTCCTGCAAGAACTAGTGTTCCTTAATGATAAGCTAAAAAACATTATTCCTTAATACTGATACTGTTTGATAAGGCTAGTTTGAAATTTTCTGTGGTTCAGTCTTTTGTTTTATAATTTTACTTTCTTCCTTCTGCTTGTCTGAATATGCTTAAAAAAGTTGGAATGCAGTAGCAACTGCAGAAAGATGCATCTAAATACTGATTAACTACTCTACGGAGATAGAAGGTACTTAATTTTTACTAAACGATAAAGCTCCTTAGTAAATTTTGGAATTCATGTGGTGTGAATCAGAATATTACAAATTAAATATCATAGGAGAGTTGTGTTCTTTTACATTCTGTGATCTGTTGGCCAAGGCTGCGGCTAGTATTAAATATTAATTTACAGAAGGTTTTGAATGGGGGTTTACTTTGCTGTTGCCCTGAATCTTTGTTGTAATATCAAAGAACAGTGCATATTATCTCTCTCTCTCTCTCTCTCTCTCTCTCTCTCTCTCTCTCTCTCTCTCTCCGCCACTCTCTCACTTTGAGTGATTTTTATCACATTTCTTGATTAAATGAAGTAAAGTTATCTTGTTTATTCACATGTATTAAATAGAAAATCAATGAAAAGTTCTGCAGCTTATATAGATGTAAACTCGGTAGTTAGAGTTAACTCGTGCAACTGAGTAATAACTGTGAAATCGATCATACTGTTTTGTACAGTTTAGGAAGGGTTGCCACACTGTAAAAATGTAATGTTAAATGTGTTTGCAAGAAAATGTGCGGTGATGTCCATACGTAGTTTAAGTAATCTCCTTTAAAGTAGTAAATTTCCTTGGCTAATCAGCACTGAAAAATTAACTTATCTGTGCCTGCATGTCATGTCACTTCACTGCATTATTATGTAGCAGTTTTATTGTGAATCATTATCCTACTTCAGTGAAGTTCCTTCTTGTTTTTGGGCTCAAATTTTCTCTAACATTCACATTTAAAAAGATGTATTTTCTATATGATGGAACAGGCAGGTTCCTAATAAACAAAAAGAGATTTTTTCCTATGAAAGTCTGCCAAGTGGGGATTGAAATGGTTGTGCTACAGGTGGTTCGTAAGCAGTCCAAATGGGTCTTGCTGATGTGAAAACTCTCTAGTGAATTATTTTTCAACTGTTAATTATTTTAACATTGTGAAATCAAATTTTTAGCTGGAGTGTCATGCTAGTTAGTGTCAGGATATGTTTGCGCATTTAGAATTTTTGTCATTCCTCTGTTTGCTCAATGAGGAACAGATTGATTTGAATGCTGTAGGGTTTTATTAGGCATACATCGATTAGAGGTGTTTTGTCTTTGCCATTCTGCACCTTTTAAACAGAAATAGTGAGTTATATGTGGAGCTCTACAGTCATTAAACATGGAATGTGAGCACCATGAAAACTTGCAGTTTATCCAAACTCATTTCAAAATAGTAGTTATTGTAATTATTAGTGAGGAAAAGGGATATGTTCCATTTTAGAAAAGGGAAAGTTTCAATAACAAGTTTTTTTATAAATATTAAAAGGATGCTCTGGATTTGATCATCAAGAATCTTACTTTAATATTTGACACTCATAAAGTATTCTCAGAGTGCAAGTTTGTCATGTGGAAAAGGTGGCATGAGAGAAATCTATGATGTTAATAACTCTTCAGTTGGAGTGTAGGAAAAATCGCTGACTCTTCATTGTTGAAGACTTTTCCTGTTATAAGCTTTTTAAAATTACCCTGCTATTAGTTTAGCGGAATGATCATATTCTTACTGAACTATACAGGTCACTTTCAACATTCATGGTATAATGATAATGCATGACAACAAATTTTGTTGATTGCGGTTAATTGAGTACTGGGCAGGTCATATGTGCAATAAATATGTGGTTACATTATGAAACACAAGGCATGACTAATTTCATTTTTCATGGCCATATTTTTAAAATTCATGTCTTTCATGCTGTGTTAATGTTTTCTTTATTATAAACACAGTTGCGAAATATGTAATGTAAAGGTTTTTGCCAGCAGAGTAACAACTCGGCTTTTCTGACTCAAGCAAAGTAATCCCTTGAAAACTTTCTGTAAAATGTTTACTAAACTTCGTTTTGGAGCCCCTAAATGTTACAAAATATTGCTAACATTGAAAATATTCACTGTTAATGCAGAAATAACTACAGCTGCTTATCTTTTTGTGTGTTAACTTTCAGCGGATGGATCTGGGAGAATGCCCAAAAATACATGATCTGGCACTTCGTGCTGACTATGAAAAGGCCAGCAAAACAAAGGACTACTTCTATGATATTGATGTAAGTCAGCAAATTTATAGTTTATTTTTTGGCTCTTTTGTTAAAAGCCCACAAATAATAAATGAACTTGGAGGTGAGAAAAAGAATGTAAAACACACATTTAAAAAAAAAAAAAAAAACACTGAGAGAATGAAAATATCTTAGTATTTTTGATATGCCGCTCTAATGAATGTCTACCTGATGTTAATAAGAAATGTTATCAACTCAAATATAATGGACCAATAGGAATGAAGATTGTTACCCAAAGGGCTAGTGATTTTGCTGGCACTTATATTGCATGTTAGTTGTAATGTAGTTCTGTTTATGAACAGACATTAAAGGGAAGAAAAAAAAATCACCACCATGCAGCAATAGTGTAAATGCCATTTAAATTTTCTCTGTGTTACATATTGTAAAAAATCAGATATTGATCTGGTATTGTTTGGTTTATACAACTATTTTAAAATAGTTAAGTATCCTGTTCGCATGGATAAATTGGAGGACAGTGCCACCATAAACTTCTTGTGGGAAGTTTACTGTCATGGGTCTCAAGCATGTGCTTTTGTGCATGCATATGTACTTGTAAAAGACCTGTTGATTATAAAATCCCATTGGAGACAGAGCAAGGATGATGAGGGAAATCGGTATGTTCCTTCTCAAGTCATCCCAGTGTTTGCATTACTTCATTTAAGAAAATAAAATTAAATCAGGATTAAAATGATTAATGGAAAATCTCATATGAAGATGTGAAACAAATACTAACAAAGAGATATTGGGGGGGGGGGGGGGGGGGGCTGGGCTGGCCAGTACTTACCTCAGCTCAGTACAGCTGATAGATACACGGAAAACAACCGGAAATGTACGTTCTTAGCTTTAGGAATAAATGTTCTTTCATCAGGGAGGAGAGAGGGAAAGAAAGGGAAGAGGGGAAAGTGGATTTAGTTACTCACAACCCAGGTTATGAAGCAACAGGGAAAGGAAAACAGGGAGGGTAGCAAGGATGGAGGCATGGTTGTCAGAGGGAAGCCAAAGATATTCTACTGTAAGTACTGTGCCAGCTTCAAACCAAAGAGGATGCATACAGAAGTAAAAAGGTATATAGTATAAAGATAAACACAACTACGTAGGATGAAAAGGTGTGTGAATGGCTCAAGAGGAAAGGGAAAGAAGAGAAGACGGGAGATTAAATGGGAGTGAGGTTGCTTAACATAGGTTCAGTCCAGGGGGATGGTGGGATGAAAGGATGTGTTGGAGTGCAAGTTCCCATCTCCGCAGGTCAGAGGGACTGGTGTTGGGTGGGAGAAGCCAAATGGCTCATACGGTGTAGCAGGTTCCAAGGTCCCTAGAATTATGCTGGAGACCATGCTCCACTACTGGGTATTGGACATCTCCTAGGCGGACAGTTCGTCTGTGTCCGTTCATGCGCTCAGCCAGTTTAGTTGTCATACCGATGTAAAAGGCTGTGCTGATAAATGACAAGTGTAGTTTCACACGTGGCCCTGCCTTGAATTGTGTATGTTTTACCAGTAGCGGGGCTGGAGTATGTGGAGTGGGGTTGGTTACAGGGGTAGGAACCACTGGGTAGAGAAGGTAGTGTGGCAATATTGTAGGGTTAACAAGGATGTTACGGAGCGGGGGGGGGGGGGGGGGGAGGGGGTGAAAGGCAACTCTGGGTGGTGTGGGGAGAATTTTGTCAAGGGATGACTTGAGAAAGTCATATCCCTGGTGGAGTAATTTATTGACGTATTCGAGGCCAGGATAATCTTGGGTGACAAGGGGTATGCTTCTGTGCAGTTTGGGGGAGGAATGTGTTGCTTGGGAGATCTGTTTGTGGACAAGGTCTGCAGGATAGTTGCGGGACAGGAAAGCACTGGTCAGGTTATGGTGTAAGTGTTGAGGGATTCGTCACTGTAGCAGATACGTTTGCCGCGAATGCCTAGGCTGTAGGGAAGGGAGCGTTTGATGTGGAATGGATGGCAGCTATCAAAGTGAAGGTACTGTTGTTTGTAGGTGGGTTTGATATGGACAGAGGTGTGGATGTGAGCTTCAACAAGATGGTCAACATCCAGGAAGGTGGCTTTGGTTTTGGAGAAGGACCAGGTGAAATTCAGATTCGAAAAGAAGTTGAGGTTATGGAGGAAATTAAGGAGTGTTTCTTCACCGTGAGTCCAGACCACAAAGATGTCATCTATAAACCTATACCAGGCCAGGGGAAGCAGCTGTTGGGTCTTCAGGAAAGCCTCCTCTATGCGGCCCATGAAGAGGTTGGCATAAGACGGAGCCATCCTGGTTCCCATGGCAGTTCCCCTGATTTGTTTGTAGGTCTGGCCTTCAAAAGTGAAGTAATTATGGGTGAGGATGAAGTTGGTAAGTGTGATAAGGAACGAGGTTTCTGCAAGTTCTTAGAGTGGGTGTTGGGAGAGGTAGTGCAGAAAAACCTAAAAATCAAAGGTCCCTCACAAGGCCTCACAATGGCTTCCATAGACTTACTCACTCCACCTGAGTAACTAAATCCACTTTCTCTTCTTCTATTTCTTTCCCCTCTCTCCTCCCTGATGAAGGAACATTTATTCCGAAAGGTAGGAACGTAAATTTTCGGTTGTTTTTTGTGTATCTATTGGCTGTACTGAGCTGAGGTAAGTACTGGACAGCCCCTCTATCTCTTTGTTAGCATTTGTTTTAAATCAGGATTACCACACTTCGATTTGAACCACCCTTGCCTTCAATAACTCCAATTTTAAAGTAGTAAGTCATTGTGCTTTCTCAGTTGGCCTTTTGTCAGTCAGCAAAATCATTTTTATTGAGTTTTTAAATGTCACAGTTGCATTGAGAAAGTTGCACACCATTGTAAACTGACAACATAACAGTAATTACTAAATTATAAAAGCCCACGAAAATGAGGCTGCGTCCCAACAGGGCCATAGCAATGGCATTGCAGTATGTCACAAAAATTGACCAGTTTGCTACAGTATAGTGTCAAAATACACAATCCGCACATCCCTTTAATGCTTGTGTGATGCATATATGCACCAGGAAAAATGCGGGAATTTCTTGTATCCAGGTAGAACCACGAAATTTTTAGAATTCCAGGCGATTCCATTGGTTCAATTTTCAGTTAAATTTTTTGAAATTTTGACTAGTAAGAATTAATACTCTAACAAAGACTGTTACTCTTTCCCACTACTGCCACAGTAATAAAAAATGAGAGGAAAACCAAAATAACTTAAGTTGCAAAGGAAATGTGATCATGTACAACAGCAAAACACAGTGCACACAGAAGCATCTGCCAATAGCAAAATGTGTTGAACGCCTTAGGATGAAGACTATGCAATACTTCATACCAACAGACTGTTTCAGATGTGTGACATCACAATTGTTGGCATTAGGTTCATTTGTGGACTTTCCAGCAGGCTCATGCACATGCTTAGTTGAATCGCCTAAGAGCAGTACCTTCTTCCGCTTCTGGCTACTTTTTGAAGTGTGATTGTTATTCCTCTTTTTATTTCAAGCTCTCACGTCAAATGAAAACAAAACAGATTTGTGTCCGGGGGCTGTCAAGTGAAGTAAGAGGTTCGCATAATTACAGAAGGCTAAAGAAATTTGACTTTAATTAATCTTTTCTGTAGAGGCAGTCAGTTTGAAACAGTGTTCTCAGTCCAAGCTGTTGGCTAGTTTAAACTGTCTACTAAATTTAAAAGGCACGCTTTCATCTTAAGGCATTTAAGACACTATGCCATAATAAAAATCTAACATGAGATAACACGAAGCTGATGCTCAAAGAAAAATTAAATCCCCAAAACCATACTGAAAACCTTAATACCAGGTTGGAGCCTATTTCCGTGGGAATTTGGACATGTGAATGTGTACTTAAGCGTTTGACTCATTTAAAACTTATCATTGTGAGGAACAGCAACTTTGAAGAATTTCATGCCCAGAAGAGACATTTATTCATTGCTTAAAATGTTACTGGCACATTTACGTAATGTATCATAAAGTGTAACACGTGCAAAAAAGACCTATATTATATGTGGAAGCTTAGCTTTTCTTGTAGTTACTCTATGTATATTAATTTAAACCATTAACTTTTCATATTTCTGTGTTCGCGCTACTTAAGTGATGTTGCCATTCATGTCTTAAGCTGTGAATATCTGCCGACATCGGCTGGTGAGAACACATGAACTATGATTGGCCTTAAACAGCACATTGCAATGTCAATTTCAGTGCTTCGGAGATTAACGTGCTGTGTTTGGTGGAATTCGATTTCATACTTTTGCAATACGAGAATATGCAGTTTACATGTTGCTGCATATTAGAGATCTTTCCAGCCCCCCCTCCCCCCCCTCCTTTTTCGTCACTTAACACAGAAAAAAGTGCGATCACTAGGGGTAGTGTATTTTTAACCAGGATATCTGGGAAAATTAAAGATTTTCTTCATCTTTTCCACTTATATACCCTGTTGTGTGAACGAGGTTGTCAGTGAAAATTGAGCATTGTATTGAAATGTTTTTAGTTCTGTGTGATTGCACACCACATGCAAACTTAGTTTCACGTGATTCATAACCTGGTAAATGGTATGGGTACATCCATGTGCTACAGATAGTTCAGAAACTTTAGCCCTTCTGCCAATGTTAATTTTTAATTGTGCACTGCTCGCTCTGTAATCAGGAAATGTAGTTAAAGCCGAGGATTAAAAATAGTTTTCCAGTTCCAGTACTCGCAGAATATGCACGTTCGCTACATTAATGTAGGTGGTGGATAAGTTTTTTGCAACCAACAGTCCCTACTTATAATTTACCATGTGAACTTGATATCTGGTGAAGAGAGGTGCATATAATTAAATGTACAGAATGTGACAAAAAGCTAAAATAAAGTTATGCCTTAACAACAAATGCATGAATTAAGGGTCTGGGCGAGTAAAATTAAAAAGAGAAATGTAGCATTTGGCTTTAAATGGAAAAATTTAAGTGACTGGTGGGTTAGAACGGGGGAAACTTTAGTAAACTTTGTGCAACCTTCATTTTCAACTTCTATTCCAGTGCTATTTTTTAGGCACTGAATGCAGTATTTTCACTTGTGCATCTTTGTGTAGGCAATGGAGCATCTGCAAACATTCATTGCAGACTGTGATCGTCGAACAGAGCTAGCAAAGCAGCGTTTGGCAGAAACACAGGAAGAATTGTCAGCAGAAGTGGCTGCAAAAGCTAATAAGGTTCATGAGCTTGCGGAGCAAATTGGCAAGAAGTTAGCACGTGCAGAACAGTTGGGTGCAGAAGGTCTTGTGGAAGACAGTATGAAGTTGATGGAGGAGGTATGTATTATATTTACATATTGTCTTATGTAAATACAAAAATAAACACCCTCAAATTCTTTATACCATTCTGTTAAACAGCAGAAATTTCCCAACTTGTTGGGAATGATAAAAATAAGACTAGTGTAGACACAGTTATTAAAATATTAACCATCCTCTTAATAATATGAACTTGTAAACATAGGATAATGTATTGGCTTATCTTGTAACAGGCAAATCAGTAACTATAAACTGGATTTCATTCATTACCAGTTGACCAATTTCATGTTTTGTCTGAGGAATGTGGGTATTGATTATATTTTTAGTTCCTTTCTGTTAAGATTTTATTGAAATTATTAGGTGGTAACTTGATTGTTTTAGATAACCATGATACTTATGGTTTATTAGCCAGACCTGGTTATTGTTTCTCACAGATTGAAGACCTGAGAAAAAAGAAAAGTGCTGCTGAGAGCGAATATCGCAATTCGATGCCTGCTAGTAGTTACCAGCAACAGAAACTCAGAGTTTGTGAAGTATGTTCAGCTTATCTTGGGATACATGATAACGATCGCAGATTGGCAGATCATTTTGGTGGAAAGTTGCACCTTGGTTTCATTAAAATTCGCGAGAAGCTTGCTGAATTAGAGGTGAGTAAAAGTACCTGCAATAACACAGAATTTAGATTTAATTTTTTATGTTGTTAAAACATTGTTTTTGAAAGGTATTAATTATGCCTCTGGTTTTAGGAATTAAAATAATAGAGGGTCTTAGCTGAAATTTAGAAAAAGACATCAAATTTCTGTGCAAATACGAATAATGAATATTGGCAGGACATAATTGTAATGTATTAGGGACTGTTTTGATGAAAGTAGAAGAAAAAATTGTGGTGAAGGATCATAATGTTGCTGTGAGTGCTGTATTATCAATATAAATATTGCAGTTGTAAATTACACCTTTAAAAAAGATTGTTGGTAATTGTTTCTTACACAAAACACATTAATTATGGTCCACATTTGTAATTAACAAATGAAATGTGCAATGCTTGTGAAGAAAGTGTAAGTACACAGAGGACAGATAAAGCATAGTAGTGTTTAATCAGGAAGTACTTCATTCCTAAAAGATAGAAAAGTTGGAGGGAATGAGTGCTGTAAATACGAAATATCCACATCACCTAAGAAATGTATACAAAATGATACTGCAGGATAGAAAGCTACAGTAAGAAAATGAAAATGCTGGCTACATGTCTTTCCTAATATTTCCTGCCTGACTGCATCAAAGAGTTCAGCCAACAATTATTTGTGCTATGTTTGGTAACCCTTGAACTCTAAAGTTGAGGGCTAGTGTCTGTAGTTTGCCCTCTAACAACATAAGATCTGTATATACTTCATGGGAGGCGGTAGAAATTTATTATTAAGTGTTTAAATCTTAAATGTTTAGCCTATGAAGGTGGTAAATATGTTGACAAAGTGCCAACATGAAGAGTTCTTTTTTTGGGGGGGGGGGGGCAGATTGATAGAAAGAATGGTCTCACTAAGAACTGTTGAATATAGGAAGAGGAGCATAAAATTGATATTCAAAGAGGAAGTAAGAAACTAAACAAGATATCAGGAAATTTCAGACCTAGGAAGGGAACAAGATAGCCAACTTCTCACCCTTGACTCCATTATCCGCGAGTTTTCAAATCTCTTGTATTATGCTTGGACTCATAACACACTCATTTTCATCTTCAGTTTGCAGTAAAAGTGTTTATCAAATGTGTTAGTTTTATAATACAAATCACATAGAAAGTGTAATTAAAACACACAGTATTGTGGAAAGGAGGATCATTGCATAGAAAATGAAACCTAAAGAAATAAAATGACATAGGCTCCTTGTCAATATCACTGTACAAAATTCAGAAATAATGTGAATCCTCTGAGGATACTTTTAAGTAATAAATCCTTTAATGAAATTTACATTGTGCTACTTCGTAAGGCCCTTCATACTGGTTTATTTCCTCAAGTTTGAACTAGAATGCTTAGCTTTCTCCAGCACCATATCACCTACTGCAGATTCTAGTATCATGATATTTATATTATGCTCCTTTATTGTAGTTTGTGTGCAGTTGTCAGAATTTAGTGTTTCTGCTATTTTCCATGCTTAGTTCCATGACTTCTTGTAGTCATGAGTTTCATTTGATCCATAATGATATATTGACTATGACTTTGCAGATATTTAATTTCTGCAGCTATCTTGGATAATGCTGGAAGTAAGATTCTCAAATGTAATATTAGATTCTCACAAATAGGAAGAGTTGCTTCAAAAAACCACCTCCATATGTTCCGGCTGGAGCAGTCTGATATAACCGTTTTTTGTGTGCATGTGTGCGCGCCTCAATGTGTAACAAGCCTTTCAGTTGAGCCTGTCTACAACTCAACGGGTTCATTTTGTAGTGAGTAGCAAACTATCCTTCTCATAAATTGTCAATATTCCAACCTTGACTTCACATTGTTTTCTTCATCTGTAATCATACAGGAAATACTACTGTACAAGACTCTTAACACAGGAGTAGCTCCTGTCTTGTCAGTCGTTTACAAGGCAGTAAACATAAATTTCACAGATCATTGCATAACAGGACAGGAAAATGACATGAAGCAAATTTTGGATTCTTTTTCTTCATGGATTGCTCCCAGCAATACACTGAGGGCAATTACTAGGGCATGCTGCGCTAGTCAATTTTGGCTCTATGATTTACAGAAAAAGCCAATGCAAGTACTTCGCTTGGTCACAGTTACTGCGGTCACCATGCAGCCTTGAAGATACATGGTGTCCCTCGGTGTATGTACTTTCCACATGCAAAAATGTTAAGCTGAAAAGCTATGGTGCTCCCATAATTATTAAATTGTTGTTTTGTTTATAGGTCTCAAGCATCATTCATCAATAAGGTAGTTGTAGGGCTACCCACAACTTTAGTGGAGTTACACATAACACCATGACTTCCCTTACCTTAACACATCTAGGAATGTTGTTACATCCCACTTGTATTAGGCTTGTTGCTCTGTTTGTATTAGTTTACAAGTTTCTCACTGACCTATGTGGATCTAAAAGTGCTTGTAATTTTCGGTTGTCAGTTGAATAGATTGGATTCTATTTTTTATATAAAGCCCTGTGTAAGTATATAATCAGTTACAAGCAATAACTGAACACTATTAGGTACAAAGTCGATTTGCTTGTAATATAGTGCCACAGCTTAACTTCTTTTATGAACAAAGTTAATAATACGCTACAAATTACCATAAGGCAATTTTAACCCTTTCAAGTTTGTGGAAGACAAAGCCTTTATGTTCACTTGTCAAAATTATTGAAAAGGGCTACTTAAAGATGGAGTCTTGCCTTCCCTGACCCATTCCTTTATAATTCCATTGGTAAGCAAAATGGCTGTGTTTGTGAAAGTCCTGTCAAATGGCATAATGCAAGTTAACATTGTTAGAATTTGTAAAACCCTTTTACTAGCCTGCTGTGTTAGATGTATTATATTAAGATGCCTTTAATGGAATCCTTCAGACAGTACCATGATTAGATGTCTGTGTGGGTACAAAAAATTGCTATCCATATTCTCATCTTCCATACATGGCCAGCTCCATAGATTTTGTTAGCCTGTGTGAAAATTTAAAGGTGCAAGAGACAGGTTTAGTGAGAGTATATGTTTGGACATTTATCTTCACATGCAGTGCATATTTGCAGCATATAACAGAGACAAAGAAACACACACCTCACTGTACACTCAATAACAGTTCACTGCAGTGCTACACAGTCATATGTGATATGTGACAACCTATTTAGCCTTTAGACAGTGGAAATGCAGGCCTCACCTACAGCAAAGCCTTACTAAGTAAACCAATGAAAAAGCATGACATACATAAATGCCAAAATTTAAGTTAATGATAACTGAGGATTTGTTACATTGCAAAATGAAAATGGAAAGTATGTAGTGTTGAAGTGCAAAGAAGAGCTGTGGAAAGCATGAAATGTCAAATAGCACAATAAAAGTACACCTGAGGATGCAGGAAAAGTTATTGGTAAAGAAATGCAGGTGCCAAAACTAAAATGTGTAGCCATTTTCTTTAAGATTTGTTCAATCATTCAAGTCAAGAATTTGAAATGGGATAATGGCATTCAACTAAAGGAGTATATTTTTACTGTCTGTTGCCATATCACACTCTAGTCTGTTTCCTCCTTTCATTCGCTGGTGAAAGAATTTGTCCAGCAATGTACCTCTTGTTATGGCTGACTCCGTTGTCAACAAATTATACATCAGAATGAAGGCTGCCACTGGAAGAGTGCTAGCCATGCTGTTGAAGAGTGGTGAACTGAAAAATCAGTGGGCAAGAACTGAACTGACATCAAACAGAAGTGACCAGTGCCAATGGGGTACTGTGAGCAGACGTCTTTGAGGCAGAAGCTGCACACGGTGGATATGTGGCATAGGAACTTGTCCATATGTGTGGGGAATTTTTGGCCCTTTTGTCATTGTAGGGGTCAATTTATGATCTAAGAAATCCAGAGATCTTTCAGCTAAGAAAGAAAAAAGAATAAATAAATAAACGAATGAATCATGACAATATTTTATGTTTAAAAGTTGGCTACATTATGAACTGAACTGATACAAAATCAACATTTGATCTCCTACAGCAAAAGTAGCCCCCTGATGCCATTCCTCATTTCTGAACAGTAATCTCATTTGCATCGTTGATTCAGTGTAGTATGTTTATCATCTAGGTAAAATGAAAGAACACTGTTAGCTTATCTGCTGGCAATAAGCAAGGAGAATTGGCATGCAAAACCTGTAGCAATCAGCACAGATGAGTACTTAGTTATCAGCAGCATTGGTGGTGTTGCTGCTGTAAAACATGGAAGTTTGTAGGACAGTGAGTGACTTTGCATGTTAATGCTTTATTTGTTAAAAATGTGTGTAAATTATCAGTGCCTATTTTGCATGTCTGTTGTACATTAGTGAAAAAAAGATATGGTTGGATATTGAGATGATGTGCTTTCCAACCCATCAAAACCACAATTTATAGCTCAAGACAGTTTTGAAAGCACTTCCATTTATTTTAGCAAAAAGGATAAGTTAAATCTCAGATACTTACTGGAACACAGTTAAATATGAAAAACTAGATGAGTAGTTCATGCAATCCAGTTTAGTCGCTTAATCTCCAAAATAAGCTTTGAATGGTTGCAGCCATATGATCTTCATCAGTATTTATTGATAATGCCTTAAACACCAACAGAGAAAAGCTAATGAGTGGATGAAGTTACAGATAAAGCAGAAAAAATAATTTAGAGAGGTGTGGCAAGGAGAAAGCAATGTGTATGGTATTAATTGTAGATCCACGGAGGGAGTGGTGCTGGGGAAGGATGCCATGCTGCTTTCCCAAGTCAACACATCTGAATCAAGGTCTAGATACTAAAGATTAAAGTGTGTGATGGGCAGTCCATATTTGACCTATTCTTTATATATTACAGTGTGTTTTTCTCAGCAGCACTGCTGTAGGTATTTCTGGTAGCTGAGGAACTGTTAGGCCATTTATGCTGACGTAGCAGTATTTAAAGTGTTGGAAGGTGCACGTGGCAGAAACTAAGTTAACACTGCCACAAGCAAGCAAGCTTTGCTATTTTGAAAGACTCACCCAAGTTGATAAATTTTAGCACTTCATTTGTCATCAGTTTCATAATACTGGAGATTAATTTCCAGTAAGACATTACATTTTACAATTGATTTGTTTCCAACTTTTTCTCGCGCTTTGTTCATGCAGAACTTAAGGGTGTGTACAATTCAGGACAGCCGGGAGATCTGGGAAAAACCCAGGAATTTTTTCATCTGGGAGAAAACCAGGAAAAACCTGGGAACTGTTTAGAAATATGGGAATTCTTTGTTTTTGTTTTCAGTTAAATTTTTGTGATTTTGACTGGTAAGAACCAATATTGTAACAACTGATGTTATTGTATCCCGCTACTGCAAAATAGTACTGCAGGAGGACTGTGAAATTAATTGGAATTCTATTTCCATTAATCTTGCGAACACAACTGCTGACGTCTGTGCTGGTGCGTTGTCGTGATGGAAAGACTTTTTTGCAGTCCAATTCTGGCGTTTATAATATGCAACTGCTGAACGTTGCGTGGCGCCCCCCCCCCCCCCCCCCCCTTCCCCCTTATGGACCTTGCCGTTGGTGGAGAGGATTGAGTGCCTCAGAGATACAGATAGCCGTACCGTAGGTGCAACCACAACAGAGGGGTATCTGTTGAGAGGCCAGACAAACATATGGTTCCTGAAGAGGGTCAGCAGTCTGGATGATTGACTGACCTGGCCTTGTAACACCAACCAAAACGGCCTTGCTGTGCTGGTACTGCGAATGGCTGAAAGCAAGGGGAAACTACAGCCGTAATTTTTCCCAAGGGGGTGCAACTTTACTGTATGACCAAATGATGGCGTCCTCTTTGGTAAAATATTCTGGAGGTAAAATAGTCCCCCATTCAGATCTGTGGGTGGGGACTTATCAGGAGAAAGAAACCTGGCGTTCCACGGATCGGAGGGTGGAATGTGAGATCCCTTAATCGGGCAGGTAGGTTAGAAAACTTTAAAAAGGAAAATGGATAGGTTGAAGTTAGATATAGTGGGAATTAGTGAAGTTCGGTGGCAGGAGGTACAAGACTTTTGGTCAGGTGATACAGGGTTATAAATACAATATCAAATAGCGGTAATGCAGGAGTAGGTTTAATAACGAATAGGAAAATAGGAATGCGGGTAAGCTACTACAAACAGCATAGTGAACAATTATTGTGGCGAAGATACACACAAAGCCCACGCCTACTACAGTAGTAAAAGTTTATATGCCAACTAGCTCTGCAAATGAAGAAATTGATGAAATGTATGATGAGATAAAAGAAATTATTCAGGTAGCGAAGGGAGACGAAAATTTAAGTCATGGGTGACTGGCATTCGACAGTAGGAAAAGGAAGAGACGGAAACGTAGTAGGTGAATATGGATTGGGGCTAAGAAATGCAAGAAGAAGCTGCCTGGTAGAATTTTGCACAGAGCATAACTTAATCATAGCTAACACCTGTTTCAAGAATCGTCAAAGAAGTTTGTATACATGGAAGAGGCCTGGAGGCACTGGAAGGTTTCGGACATATTATATAATGGTAAGACAGAGATTTAGGAACCAGATTTCAAGTTTTAAGACATTTCCAGGGGCTGATGTGGACTCCGACCACAATCTATTGGTTATTAACTGTAGATTAAAACTGAAGAAACTGCAAAAAGGTGGGAATTTATGGAGATGTGACCTGGATAAACTGAAAGCATCAGAGGTTGTACAGTGTTTCAGGGAGAGCATAAGGGAACAATTGACAGGAATGGGGGAAAGAAATACAGTAGTAGAAGAATGGGTAGCTTTGAGGAATGAAATAGTGAAGGCAACAGAGGATCAGATCAAGTATGTAAAAAGACGTGGGCTAGTAGAAATGCATGAGTAACAAGAGGTACTGAATTTAATTGATGAAAGGACAAAACACAAAAATGCAGTAAGTGAAGCAGGCAAAAAGGAATACAAACATCTCAAAAATGAGATCGACAGAAAGTGCAAAATGGCTAAGCAGGGATGGCTAGAGGACAAATGTAAGGATGTAGAGGCTTATCTCACGAGGGGTAAGATAAATACTGCCTACAGGAAAATTAGAGACCTTTGGAGAAAAGACAACCACTTGTATGAATATTAAGAACTCAGATGGAAACCCAGTTCTAAGCAAAGAAGGGAAAGCAGAAAGGTGGAGGGAGTATATAGAGGGTCTATACAAGGGCAATGTACTTGAGGACAACATTATGGAAATTGAAGAGGAGGTAGATGAAGATGAAATGGGAGATATGATACTGCGTGAAGAGTTTGACAGTGCACTGAAAGACCTGAATCGAAACAAGGCCCCTGGAGTAGATAACATTCCATTAGAAATACTGACGGCCTTGGGAGAGCCAGTCCTGAGAAAACTCTAAACAAAAGCAAAATGAGGATAATGAAATGTAGTCGAATTAAGTCGGGTGATGCTGAGGGAATTAGATTAGGAAATGAGACACTTAAAGTAGTAAAAGGGTTTTGCTATTTGGGGAGCAAAATAACTGGTGATGGTCGAAGTAGAGAGGATCTAAAAAGTAGACTGGCAATGGCAAGGAAAGCATTTCTGAAGGGAAATTTGTTAACATTGAGTATAGATTTAAGTGTCAGGAAGTCTCTTCTGAGAGTATTTGTATGGAGTGTAGCCATGTATGG
Source organism: Schistocerca gregaria (assembly GCF_023897955.1). NCBI lineage: Eukaryota > Metazoa > Arthropoda > Insecta > Orthoptera > Acrididae > Schistocerca > Schistocerca gregaria. The sequence continues at coordinate 623,516,777 of NC_064921.1, read as the reverse complement.
AAGTGAAACATGGATGATAAATAATTTGGACAAGAAGAGAATAGAAGCTTTCGAAGTGTGGTGCTACAGAAGAATGTTGAAGATTAGGTGGGTAGATCAGGTAACTAATGAAGAGGTATTGAATAGGATTGGGGAGAAGAGAAGTTTGTGGCCCAACTTGACTAGAAGAAGGGATCGGTTGGTAGGACATGTTCTGAGGCATCAAGGGATCACTAATTTAGTATTGGAGGGCAGTGTGGAGGGTAAAAATCGTAGAGGGAGACCAAGAAATGAATACACTAAGCAGGTTCAGAAGGATGTAGGCTGCAGTAGGTACTGGGAGATGAAGCAGCTTGCACAGGATAGAGTATCTTAGAGAGCTGCATCAAACTAGTCTCAGGACTGAAGACAACAACAATAATATGCAGCTGTAATAGTTTTACTCTTTTCCAAATAGTCGATGAGGATCACCTCCTGCAAATCTCAAGACAGTCACCATAACCTTTCCAGCCGAAGAAATGGTTTTCGCCATTTTTGGTGCTGATTCTCCCTTGTTAACCCATTGTTTAGATTGTTCTATGGTCTCGGGAGTATAGTAATGTATCAGTGTTTCATCCACAGTGACGAAACAATGCTTTAAGACCTGGGGATTCTTTCTGAACAGTTGCAAACCTTTCTTGCAATACTTCACACAATTCAGTTTTTGGTTGAGCATGAGCAATTGCAGAACCTATCTTGCGGATAGCTTTCTCATGTCCCAAATGTTTATGCCAGATATACGTATCTGTTCATTAGAGATGCCCAAAGCACTAGCAATCTCACGCACCTTAACTTTTCTGCCATCTATCACCATATCGTGGATTTTATTAAAGATTTCTGTAGTCGTAACCTCGACAGGGTGTCCAGAACATTCAGCATCACTTCCAATTGGCAAAATTTTGAAAACACTTATAAACTGTTTTAATCGAAAGTGCAGTCACCGTAAGGTTTATCAAGCTTCTGTTTAGTCCACTGAGGCAGTTTGCCTTTCATAAAGTGATGTTTAATCACCATATGAAATTCTTTTTGTCCCTTTTTTGACAAATCATTAGACTTCCTTGAACGAATGCCAAACACAAAAAAAAAAGACCGGTATGGCTGAAACTTGGTGTGCGTTCTTTCCAAAGATGCTACTAACTAAACATGACCTCGATATGTGCCGGTGGTACCATCTCTCGGACTTTTCAAACACCCCTCATAGTTCCTCCCAAACCAACACACACAGATTTACTGTGGCTAGTAGCAAAACAGAATAGCTCAGCCTCAATAGAAAAATAGTGAAATAATGTGCTTTCTTCACTTGTGGGTAATGATCTTCCAGCCACTTAACCATTTCTTTCAACATTTACAAATCCTCCAGCATGTTGCATACCACCACTTATAAAGCAGTGGTTCACTACTACCAATTTACTTTCTTCATTTACTACATAAACACATACAGGGGTAGATTATACAGCTGCTTCTTGTCCAGTAGTGACTCTGAATTTCATTCTGAATTACAAAACTGTAGTTTTCAGCAAAATCCGTTAACAAAATTACTTTTTCTGGGGGTAGATATTCTTTCAATTTTTTCAATAATTTTGACTGACAGGCGTTAATGAGTGTGGTTTAAATGCCTGTAATTTTGTTAACGACAAGACTATGTATTCAAACACCACTTGCAGGCTGCTTTACTAATTCTACATGATGATCTGTGTTTATCCATTGGTTGAACTCAATTTAATCATCAGTATCTTTGTAAGCTAATTTGTTACAATAATTCTGACAGTTTCACTGGGACGCTTATCACAGTGATAAAGGATGCAGTCGAAGTTTCCAGTCACGTACAAGAAATTTTATAAGCTCTTTGTATGTTTCTTCAATGTGTTCTGCATCCAAACGCAAAGGATGACTCTTTATATATAAATTCTGAATGCTAATTGTCTTTCGCTCCTGGTAACACTAAAGAATTACCATGTAATCAGCAATAACTTTCTTCCTGTTTGGTTTAAGAATTGAGAAAATACCCATTTCTGTTTTCATTTTCCTTGCTTGTCGAACCACATGCTCACTAACATTGAATTCTGATATGTTTTCATTTGACAAAGTGGGTGGAGCTAAAATTAAATTTTAACTTACACTAACCACTTTTCGTTTTATTAACAGTATAATGGCTTCAAAATCTTTGGCTTTCTTAACAATTTCATCATCAAATTTTTCTTCTCTATGATCAGAATCTTCAATACTGCAATTGAATGCCCAGAACACTTTCTTTCCAAACCATGTTTCACTTTTTCTAGCTTCTTTCCACTGTATGAAGCCTAGCTGTGTTTTGGAATTGAGTGAAGTTTTAAGGGAGAGCACCCCAAATAATGTTAAGCTTTATTTGCATCCTCAGTACCTTGACTTTTTAGTTCTGATTCGTGAAATGTCACCTCCGTCTCATCTGCACCACTTTCATTTCTATCACTGATGCCAGTTTTCTGTTAACAAATCTTACAGCATGTTGTGCACAGTTTTTGGTGTGGTTTTATATAGATTCTTTTAGAATTTAATGTTTTAGGCAGACAAGCAAATTGGCCTCAAAGATTTTTTAATTGTTTGTGTTTTCCAAAAGGATCAAAAGTTCTTTGATGAATTACAAATACTTTTAAGTAAAGGTATCTGTGATGTCCACATATAGTAGCACTTTCTTGGTCTTCACTCAGCTCTTTTATTTTTGTAGAGTTTTTACTAAGGTGTAGGTTGTCAGATGACATGGTGTTTTTAGCCATTTTCCAATAGTGTGTGAAACCATTTTCCATTGCAATTAGTTGAGCACTTCACTTGAAACATACTTTTTACCAGTGGACTGATAGGGCCACACCACAAACAGATATGACCTGTCTCACGAAAAGACAGAGAACTGAGGACAAATAGACTAATTGATGCTTGCCAGTTATTCTCAACAATGAATTTCAGTACTTGTTGCATTGTTTTCATGCCTATAAAGGTTTCAAACAAGCCACTGCTGTCTGAAAACTTTCACTGTGAGCAGGTGATTGGCTGAGCAAACACACACATTATGTACATCATAGTGTTTAAAACATTGCTGAATTAATCAAATGATATTAAATAGATTTTCACACTTCGTTAACTTGCCTACGTGGAATGAATTATAGCTAGAGATGCTAATTTGGTACTTGTGCACCTGAGACAGTGAATGGATGAACTTCAAATCACAGCAAAAAGTATTTTGTATTCAGATGTGTGTGTAAGTTAGCAGAAGACCCATTCAAATTTTTATTATATTAGAAAACTTACAATCTGGGGGATCATTCCCAGCAGATTGGAGAAATGGTGTAAGCATTTTTCCGTATCCTTGCAATTTTTATAAAATAGGAAGTTGGCATATTAAATTTTTAAAAATTTTCTTTGTAACTTCACTGCTTCAATAACTGGATATGTTAACTATATGCCTTACTTAACTACTGAAAAAAATTCCAAATCAAAAGCTTGATAAACATCCAAGTTAAGGTCATTATGTAGATAGTACCATTTTGCATTGACATTCTTGCAGAGCCCAATTATCAGAATATCACTGCATTTAAAATTAGATATGTTCTTGTAGTTTAGTCACCGATAAATTGTAGTCTGAGACCAAAAAGATTTTGCAGAAGTTCCTATGTTATAAGCAAAAGTTTTGTGAAAATCTGAGATAGGGGTTACAAATTCTTGAATCATTGTGTGTTTTGACATGGAATGACCTTGCCCCTTTCTCACATAAAAGTTTTAACAAATTTGAAGTTGCTGTTTTGTATCTAGTATAAGAACGCATCTTTTTACGTGCAAAACAAGCCACTAAATCAGAGTTCCTCATTGCCATCAAGTGCGAAACCAAATTGATTTCAGTTTGACTTCTTGCATTGACGTGAAATAAGCTTGTTTCACCTTACAAGAAATTATGCACTTGGTGTCCATTTTATTACACCACTCTCACTGTTTACTGTGATGCATTCATTATGTAGTCATTCAGTCACTATAAAGTGTTAACTGAAGGTGCCAAAACTTTGCAACTCATACTTCTCACATAACCATTGACCACATTTGTCATCCACAACATGCTTCAGACTGCACACAACTTACGGTCAGGGCAATGCATGGTCACTACATGCAAGTCCCCAGGGTGCTGCTAAAGTGGCCTGTGGCCAGTAATTGTGAACAGAAACAGACTTCCAGGTTCCAGACTTTGTTTCCAGCTAATATTAAACTCGTCAAAATGTAATGGCTGAAATTAGTTTATATCAAGTTACATTGTTAGTTGTATTCTTAGGAAGTAAACTTTTCATTAAGAGGTGTGTCTAGGTAGTATGACTACATTGAAACTCCATTGTAAAAAGTTTGTTAATGTAGTAACATGCTGAACTGTAGATTATTGTATCTTTCTTTGGCTTAGTTATTAGGTTAGTTGTGTGTCAACATATACAATACTAATCAGTTGCAGAGAGTATGATTTATGAAGACAAAACTACATATGCCACTGGATGTTACTTTTTTGGAGTAGAAGCTGACACATTATTAGATATGCTTACCAACAACTCTTACTGTGCAGTGTTCAGTAAATGGAAGTTACAGAACTGATTAGAATATTTTGTTTTATTTGTTCACTCTGGTTGTTGCTAATAATAAAGAAGCAGTGTTTCTGAACAAAAACATATTATAATCACTGAATTAGGTAAACATAGCACTAAGTCTAAAAGATTTCCATTAAATGTATTCTGAAGACAATAATTCAAACATAAAACAGGGTGGTGGAAGGGATTTAAAAATTATAACAGAACAGCTTGTCCTGGCTTTCCCAGTGTCAGGATTTGTATAAGCTGTTGGTGTGGCTTTTCTCACTGGTGGAATGTAAAAATTACAGGTCCACTGAACCAAGCTCAGTATCTATCTTTCCAGTGGACAAGTATACATATAGGACCTATGACCTGTCTTCTGTACTTGTCACTACTAACTGTTATATGAAGTATTGTTACATATGTTTTATTATCCAATAATGGAAAAACTATTCTTCTTGTGGTGCCACCTAAATGGGCAGTCTAGTGATCATGGGTGAGACGGGTGGTGGAGAAATTGGACATGGGGTGAGAAAAGGAAGTAAAGACTGGTGATATTAGGAAAGTATTTAAGTGCAACAAGTAGTTGCAGTGGCTTAAATTTAATTCATATTATGTTCAACATTGTATTACTAGCGAAACACACTGAAATTTTATAATGAAGTAAAAATCTTTGTATAATGTAGCTTATGTACATTAGAACTTAAGTTTATAAACTTGTCTGTTTGTGACGTTCAATGTTTTTTTCAAGTTCAGATTGTATCACTGCAGTCACACAATTTCCAGTGTTCTGGGCCATTAACAGACTTCTGTTCACTATACCTTAATTCTAGGTGTTTCTTTCACTGGATTCCTTTACTTAATTTCTTTGTGATCAGTGTGGAACATATTCCAGGAGGAAGCAGCTTCATTATTAATACAGCCAATACAAAACATACACCATGTGTAATATTAATAATATTAAATGTGTAATATTGGCCTTCAATTATTCTAATGTCACTGCATGCATTGTTTCTTGCAGAAAACTGTAGAAGGACGGAAACTACAGATGCGCCAGTCATTGAAGGACAGAGATCGTGACCGTGAGAGCCGTGAGCGTGAAAGGCTCCGTGAAAGAGATCGTGAAAGGGAACGAGAACGGGAGCGTGGTCTCAGTGGTGGCTCAAGTAGGCACAGCCGTGACAGGGAAAGAGAGCGGGAGAGAGACAGAGACAGAGAAAGAGACCGGGATAGAGACCGTGAGCGTCGTCACAGACATGGCAGCCGTTCTCGCAGTCGGGGAGATAAACGTTCACGCTCACGCTCAAAGTCGCACAGCTCCAGGTAGGGATCATATGTTTTCATGAACCCATGCATGCTGTAGATTAACATTCTAATAATTGAGTGCAATGACAGAGGTGTGTACACAAAGTATAGTTTTTCACTGTACATTCAATTGAAAGTGAGTTGGTTTTTTGTGTGCTCTTAGTGTCTTCTGGAGACAGATGAAAAATTGTTTTATAAATTGTTTAAATTTAAAAATTTATTGTAGTTATTGCCCGCTATTTCTGAAAGAGGTTGCAGATTTAAATTAGTCAACAATAAATGAAGCGTTGTAAAATAAAAACTTAAGTTTTCCATTAAAGTGGAAAAAATTTTCATCGCAAACCCTTATTGTACTGTACATCGTTGGAATGCTTGTGGGAAGTGCTATAAAGTGGCACCTCTTCCATCATTTTAGCTTAAGTAGAAGAGTTGCTACAGCAATTTCAAATTAGAGCGGTCTTGTGTTTGATAGTTTTTGACAACTTTGCATTGCCTTATTTTCAAAATGGGTTGATATATTTTAATATAGTTGGGTATTTTTAACCTGTGTGTAGGCTACCTCAGTGACCGATTTAATCAAAATTCGGGGCAAGAAATAAGATCAATGTCTTGTCTTGACATGACATGACATGACATGACATGACATGACATGGAATGACTCTTGATGTGATGTGCTGGTCAGGTGGGGAAAGATTTCAGTTAAAGGACTGAAATACATTTTTCTTACAGATCACATCGGTCACGTAGCAGCAGTCGGTCTAGACGTTCACACCGTTCCCGCTCTGGTGACAGGAAGGATAGATCACGTTCCCGTGACAGGAAAAGGGAAAATTATGAACATTCTTGACAGTTCCAGCACTAATTTTGGAGGACTATAGCTTTCTTAATTTCAGTTGTATTTTAAAGACACCATATACCAGTTGTTAATAATATTCATACATTTTTGTTACTGTTCAAAATAAATTAGTGTGCTAGTAGTGATTGTTTTCATTTGTTTGTTGACACTTAATGGCTGTTCACTGAATTTTGTTTCACCTGTATTGCTGACTAGTAAACATTTGGATAAAAAAATAGGTTAGTATAGTTGTTTCCTTTGATATAGTATTCCTTGTCTATTGTTTTCTCTCATAGCATAGCATTGATAATATGGTTTTCATGTTGTGGTTTCACCAGTCTTGGGAAGAAATATTTAGTTCATCAGTACCTGACAGTTACCTGAGGTCCAGACCAATCAGCAACTGTTTTGTCAAGAGATAAAACAAGAGCCTATGAGAATTGCAGAAATTGGTAAGAGTTAGAATAAAAATTGTCAGGTTTGGCATCGGATGGCCTCTGGTAACAGCTGTCACTCTCATTAATTGCCTGAAAAGGGTGATGGTGATCAGTGCCTCTCCAGTGATCACTGCCCTGAGTATACATCAGGGTGTACACAGGAATTTATCCAGCAAGATTCTAAAATTTCCATTTTTAATACAACTACTTGGATTTTCAGAATAGACTGGGTATAAGAACTAAAGCTGATTTACTGTGTTCCGAAGTTTATCAGTGGTGGTTGCATTGAGTCACAGTGCTACATCCATTGTTTCACCTTCTCACATATTTTCAATTGGCAACAAGTCTGGTGATGAGTGAGCCAGGGCAAAAGGCTGACATATGGCATCAAGAATGCACTTGTTCCTGCAGAATCATGTGGTTGTGCATTGCCTTTCTGAAAAATAGCATCTGGGGTGTTGTACAGAAAGGGTATGCCTACAGGTTGCAGGATGTCATTCACGTATGCCACATTAGTCAGTGCCCTGTGTGCACACAAACTATGATTTGTGTTTGTACTCAATAGCACCCCACACTATAGGGCCGTAAGTTGGTGCTGTAGGTATTGTGTGTATGCAGTCGCTGTGATGTTGCGCCCCCATCTTCGGCAGACCAAATTGTGACCATAATTTTCAAACAGAACATGGATTTGTCCAAAACCAATATCTGATGTCATTTCTGTCCCCAATGACGACGTTCTGTCCTCCATTGCTGTCTAGCAGGTTTTTGCATATTCATTAACGGTAGGCAGAGAACTGGCACCACGCACATAACCCATGTTGTAATAGACAGTGGTGGACTGTCACCACTGATAGTGTATGAAGTGTGTTAACTTTTCCATTGTTAAAGCCAAGAAGGATGTGTCCTGCAATGTCAATCGAATGAGGTGTCAGTCTTCTTGGGGATAATCTGGGTGGTAGGACCGGACTTATCTCGTCATGTTCTATGGCCTTCCGTGAACCATTCTGCACACACCCATTGCACTGCCAAAGCACTTCATCCCATAAGAGCAGCAATTTCCCAGATGGATGCATCAGTCTCTCATGCCAATAATGTGACCCCTTTCAAACTCGTTTGACAGTACGTGTTGCACTTACATCTGCGAAGCATTTTTCACAGCTAATTAAGTTGCTGAGTTTATAGTGACAAGAACCCCTGGCACATTTTACCAGTAGTTAGTGTTGTGCGTGATATCAATGTTGACCTTGAACCCACAGGCTAACATGGTTCAAATGCTAATCATTACTGCAGAATGTACTAGTATGTGCGTCCTGTGAATATGAACACCCTATCTGTAGTCACTCGAGGTGTTCATGTACTTTCTAAACATGAGTGTACATCTATTTATTAATGTGAATGTGAAAAGTACCTTCCTTATTCAGTAATCCAAACCTGATTATTTCATATGCTTAAATTCAGGGTATATAGATGGCTTATAAGTTAGTGACCATTTTAACTTTTATATTTATTAATCAATCTTATTCAAGTTGGTGTCATTAAAGAAACAATTGTAATATAAAATTATTAAATTTCTGGAATTATGGTACAAGTATATACAGATCTACAAAGAAAACCATTTCTGAAGATTCTTTGCAAATTTCAGGAATTTTTCCAATGAAGTAAATTGAATCACACAATGCCTATTATAATTTTCAGATTTAAACAGTTAGGAGGAGGATGTTTCTTCATTGATTGCTAGATCTCATATTTCAGAATAAAGATGAGTGAGGAGTGTTTAAAGCAGCTAAACAGTACATGAAACAATGAAAAATTCAGTCTAGCAGCAGTACTCGGACATCAGGTGTTTTTGTGTGTGTGTGTGTGTGTGTGTGTGTGTGTGTGTGTGTGTGTGTTTTTAATCTTGATTCCATACTTTCTATCTGCCTGTATGCTTCTCTAAATGTCTCTCCTGTCTAGTAAGTTATTAGAAAGTAATACGTTTTACCAGGTACAGTAGTGACACTGCTCTGTCAACTGCAGTCGTGCATTCTCACTCGGAGCTTGCTACACAGATTTCTGCTGTCACATTTAAATCTTATTTGTCCCCTAACATACGGGTTAAAAATCGCATAAATTTGATATTAATTCTTTGTTTCACGCTTGCAGATTCTTCATAATGCATCTTTGACTGATTAGTTCCAGAAAATTTTTAAATCAGGCCTTTTCTGCAACATACACACCCGATTTAGAAACCATGATGGGAAAACATATATTATAGGTTTTGCAACAGCAGAGATGTCAGAAGGAAAGAAGCAGTAGCAGCAGAGAGATTGATTTAATAAGAGTGATGTTTGAATCGTGTGAATTATTTGAAATTTCACCATTTAATACCTAAAAGATGTTCACAAAAGGTGGTACCTAAGAGATGCACACAAGGTGCTTGGAATATGTTTAAAAAGGTTCGTCATGTAACATTAAATTTCCTGCAAACAGTTTCTGAAGTGCTGCTTGTTCCAGTGGAAAATGTCTCAAGAACATGGCAATGTTGAGTGCTCAGACTGTGTTTAAAGCAAAGATTTTGATAAATTTAGCAAAAATAGTTTTCAAAAAACAGCAAATACTTACTTTAGTATGTAACTTTATCTAAAGAAAAAATCCCAACATTTAACCCAATGGAATACATGAAAAGTATTTAAAAAACATTTAGTCAGAAGTATGCTGTAAAGAGGAAACATAATAGGCAAAGACATGGAAATACGTGACAGTCAAATTTCTAGTACTAAGAGATTGTCTATTTGTTCCTTCAGAAAAGGCAAGATTGTGTTAAGACAGAAAGCGTTTTTTGTAATGTTAGATGTGTAAGTAGCTTTGATAGAAAAATATCGTTGTTCAAATTGGTTTTACTTAATTTTGTGAAGTTTGTCCAAAAGAATGTGCTGCTGTAAAGTCATGGAATACATTTATAAGGTAGTTGTAACACTGAACTTTTACACAACCCTGGTTGCAGACTGTAGAAGGAAGAGTGCATGCTGCATTGCCGATCTGCCTGCTGAAGAATTTTTTTCCCCCTGTGTAATGAGTTGGTTTTCCAGAAATGGAATACAGACTGAGTGACCTTCACTGGGCATATCAATGAAGACAGTTTTTGAATTTGTTGAGTATCTAGTTCAAAAACTTTACTCTTTACATATCAAAATATGTCGCTAATTAACGTGTGGGACTGCAGTGTGGCCACCACTTGCCACAGAGAGCCTCGTTCTGCAGGTCTTCTGGCAGCAACAAGCTCTGCCATTACCCCTGTATTTAAGTTCCAATGGCCTGGGCCCATAATGTAAAAAAGATTGCCCAGCTTTCGAGCTATTCCACAGTTCAGCAAATTGGTCCAGTGTTGTATCAGTTGTGCACAACTTACAGGATGTAAGTGCATGTGTACAATCCAACTGGTTTCATTTTGTGAAATATTTTATAAGTAATTACAGCTTCTTCTTGTAATTGTTAGAAATACCAAAAAACATTTATCAATCTATAAAGTGATACAAATTAATACCACTTGTTTCCAATTCTTCAGTATTTCAAAATTCATATTATTAGCACTTCTACAAAAAGCAACAGCACAGATTGATAATCTTAAAGGGTGCCATATCGTTCGAAACAAAAGTACTCATAATGGAACTGCATCTTGTTATATTCTCATGTTGTGTTGTTGTCTTCAGTCCAGAGACTGGTTTGATGCAGCTCTCCATGCTACTCTATCCTGTGCAAGCTGCTTCATCTCCCAGTACCTACTGCAACCTACATCCTTCTGAATGTGTTCAGTGTATTCATTTCTTGGTCTCCCTCTATGATTTTTACCCTCTGTGCTGTCCTCCAATACTAAATTGGTGATCTCTTGATTGATTTACAAGTAAACTGTAGTGTTGATGGCCTGGATTTTGATGCTGTTGGGTCAATATGTTTAGGAAAATGAGTTTTATGTTCCTTGTGTAGTGTCCAGTAAATCCCAGTACAATACTCGTCCTCATCCTTCATTATCTGGTTGTGGTATATTCTTCAGTAATGATTGAGCTACTTCAGTCCTATAATCATCACTGTTTTTTCCTGTTTTGTTGCTCAAAATATATTAATTGAAGACCAATATAAAAACACACAAAAGAATTTTTTTGATATCTTCTGTATAGTTTCTCATGATTGGAAAGCATGCTAGTATTTAGTCCAGTTAATCAATTCTAATCATTCCCTTGTCGTACTCAATAATAAGACTCTTTCAAAGTAAGACTCGATCCTTGTGTAATCATATCCACTGTTCTGTGTTTTTTTGTTATAACGTGAACATCTCACTGATCTTTCCATTTTACAATGAGTATTAGATTGCGACTCCTCATTCTATATCCTCCTCCCCCCCCCCCCCCTTTTCAATTTTACTTTACAGAAACTTTTTGGCGTATACTTTCTTTGTACACACAGTGTACCAGTGACGTTTGTTTTATAATTACACAGAAAATGTCAAAGTTTATATGAAGAGCACAGATTATCTAGGTATAAAGTGAGTCGGTGTAGCACCAACTGTGATAGCTCTTAGACAACACTTTTGGAGACGCTATAATTACAGGTTCTTATAGTGGCCTGTATATATTTGTCATAGCAGTAACCTGACCCATGCTCACATAATTCGCCAAATTTAGTACTAAATCGTGTCCTCCTTCATGGGTTGAATTATTTGCAAGATACGCGTCTCTTAAATTTCATGAGCAATTCATCAATATGATGGCTGGATGTTGTGTGATGTCCTTAGGTTAGTTAGGTTTAAGTAGTTCTACGTTCTAGGGGACTGATGACCATAGATGTTAAGTCCCATAGTGCTCAGTCATTTGAACCAATTCATCAATAGTAATGTTGTACTTCATAGTGTACACTGCTTAAGAATTTTTATTTCGATACTTGGTCATAGGTATTATTTTGTTCAATTTGTGTGTATTGGCAATCAGATCATTTGCAAAGTGCAAAAATTGTTTAATTTGTCTGTACCTTTTTAGCTGCATTGTTTTTTTCTAAATATCGTCTGTTTCTGTAACAGCCCTCTTCAGCCAGTTTGTTTACTTTAGTGATTTTTTTTTCCTCTCCCCTCTTTAAACATTATTATGGACAATGCAAAATATCTTTTAATTTCATTACAATCCACCGGAAATGAACTGGCATCAATTCTTCGTATTTTATATTTGGAATGGTTTGTATTTGTTCTATGTATCAGTCTCGGTTCCAATATTCTCCCAAAACACATTACCAATGCCTCTTTCATGCCAGAAGTCATTGTACTGTTCCAGATTTTTAGACTATTTCTTTTCAGAGCTAGGCCTTAGCAGTTGATCTTCATCAGCAGTACCTGTTGTTGTTTTCAGTCCCGAGACTGGTTTGATGCAGCTCTCCATGCTACTCTATACTGTGCAAGCTTCATCTCCCAGTACTTACTGCAACCTACATCCTTCTGAATCTGCTTAGTGTATTCATCTCTTGCTCTCCCTCTGATTTTTACCCTCCATGCTGCCTTCCAATGCAGTACCTACCATTCTCAATAAATAATTACCTGTATTTTTGTCATACAGGATGTATGATGTCACTACTATCACTGTTGATGTCGGAAGTATCAACATAACACTCAATGTTCTCATCACAGCATTTAAGTTTTGAAAAAACCTATTTCAGTATGTGAATGTGGCCATGAATAACATGTAACTGGATGGTTCAGAGATACGAATAATGTCAAAAGCCTTGTCTGTTATGTGTGGTGGTGAAGCATATCACAAGTCACAACAGTCGTATGATGTACCAGGTCTGTACAGTTTACATTTTGCCCAACCTATGTACCATGGGCCAGGCTCTTGATGATCACATTTGGCCCAAATACTGGACCAAGAGTCCCGCACGTGTTTTCAAACTACAGTTGTAGCCCACCGATCATCTAATATTAGCGCAGCAGTGCTGCTGTTTCATGTATTCCTCAGGTATGATTTCTCACTCCCACTAGTAGTGTGGAGACTCCCATGGTGCAAAGATGTCTAAATTGTTGTTGAAGCCTGTGGCAAGTATTCGTGGAAGTTAAATGTAATTTTCTTAATAGTTGTTGGTTATATCATTTTGTGTTCTGTGTGTTTATATAAATAATATGGATAAACAAATTTGAAGCTGACACAAAAAAGCAATGAAAAGGCAGCCCCAGTTGCTCTGTAGAACATTTAGTCCACTACTGGTCTTGACTTTTGATCAAATGCGCAGGCAATAGGACATTACTCGGAACTGTCACCAGTGGCATATCGTGCTGGTCTACAGTTTTGTCAATATGGTGGATATAATGGTCTTCTGATATATATTCAGATGACTAACTCTGGAACGAAAATTGTCTGCTCTCATTGCCTGGAAAAAGTCATTCATGCAGCAAGATCTTCTGTTGATCATTGTATATAACAACAAAACAAATCTGAAGTTATGAAACTCAAAACAAAACTTCCTCTTGGGCTTCCAAAACAGCCCTTGCTACCTATTGTGCATCTTCATGGCGGAATTGCCCATTGTCCTTTTTGTAGCAGGGCATACGATCACAGCATGTGTAAACAGTGCAGCAAATGAGATCCATTTGTGACAATCATTGGCAGTCATATCTTGAATGCATGCCAATAGATTGAAGGTGATTGTGGAAAATTGATGATCAGAAATTGTTACACTAATAAGTATTTATGATATAAAAAAAAGTGAACATAATCTAAAGCTGTGCTCGAGCATTGATTGTTTGAAATTGTTTGTTTAAAACACTAGTTAAAAAAGATGAACTTTGTTAATTTTATGTACAAATGTGGTACAAATAAAGAAATATGGTGATACTCTTTGCTTGCCTTCTCATGTCTAATTGTCTATTCAATAAATTGCATTTTGCATATGTGACGATTTCCTTTCTTTCTTTCATTTATAGCAGGGTTCCCCAAACCATGGGCTGCATAAAGCCCAAAGTAGGTATTGAGGCATTCCATAGCATTGATCACACATTTGGTAAAAAAGTTCCATAAAATTGAATTTTTGTAAAGTTGTGTTAAATTGAATATTTTCAATTTGAAACTGCCACCACATGGTGCTATTCTGCCATTGATTTATCTTTTTAAAAATGAAGATATAAAGTGGTTATTGTTAGTGTTAAGTATATTATTTGCAACACAAAATGTAACCTAAAATGTTGGGCACACCTGGTTTATAATTTGCATATTGTTTACAATTAGATTCTGTTTCTAATTCTTTCGTGATGACAAACCTTCATCAGTAGGCATTTTTGTGTGTTTTCAAGTTTGTTGGCTACCCAGAATTTTTGTGTCTTTTTAAAAGAATGTCCTATAAGGACCACTGTTAAGTATGGAGTAAAATAACTTTAGAGTTTGATTTTGTTAACACAGACTGGTATGGTATGGTGGTGAAACACCCATCACTAATGTGTTAAAATTGAACAAGGAAACCCACTGATACTTTACACACCATTATAGTGGATTTGGCAGAAATTTGTTTCCTTCAGGCTTTGCACAATGATTTTCCTGACAGAAAATTAAAGTTCTCCTTCATCCATTTTGTTTTATGCCATAAAACAGAGGATTACATTAAGTGTTGTAAAAGTGATTGTTTGCAGCATGACAAACTTTCTAAGGTTTCCAGAAAACCACTCTCGTGTACTACAGAATGGAATTTTTTGGCAGTACTTATGGCAAAGATGCACTTAATGGAATAGGTGGAACTGTTAAATGTTACACCACAAAATCAATTCTGTGGTGTCCATATGATAGTAACATTCTAAGTTCAAAAGGTGTGTTCATGTGTGCCAAAACTCATGTTACAGGAATACAAATACTTTATACTGTGACAGAGGAGGTAACAAATTTAATGAATGTTACAAAAAATGAAACTAGTTCCACTATTCCTGAGACAATAGTTAAATGATTTTTTCTCTTCAAACCACTGAATGAAACCAGGTTGCTGATAGTCTGTCATCTACTAAATTCATATAACTTAATCTTGGCATTAAAAGCAAATCTTCTATCACTAGTAAAGTAATGTTCATTGCTTCTATCTATGAAAACAGATTGTGGCTCAGAAAAAACGGTCTGGTAACCATTCAAGAGCATAGATACGCAAACAGTCAAATTCATGAGACATTCGACCTTCTCATGTCTAATTGCCTATTCAATAAATTGCATTTTGCAAATGTGACGATTTCCTTTCTTTCTTTCATTTATAGCAGGGTTCCCCAAACCATGGGCTGCATAAAGCCTTCTGCGGTAGGTGGATCAAAACAAAATGTCCAGACACTCTGTGACCAAAATGGTACTGAAACAGAGGATGACAGACTAAAGGCCGAATTACTAAATGTCTTCTTCCAAAGCTGTTTCACAGAGGAAGACTGCACTGTAGTTCCTTCTCTAGATTGTCACACAGTTGACAAAATGGTAGATATCGAAATAGACGACAGAGGGATAGAGAAACAATTAAAATCGCTCAAAAGAGGAAAGGCCGCTGGTCCTGATGGGATACCAGTTCGATTTTACAGAGTACGCGAAGGAACTTGCCCCCCTTCTTGCAGCGGTGTACCGTAGGTCTCTAGAAGAGCGAAGCGTTCCAAAGGATTGGAAAAGGGCACAGGTCATCCCCGTTTTCAAGAAGGGACGTCAAACAGATGTGCAGAACTATAGACCTATATCTCTAACGTCGATCAGTTGTAGAATTTTGGAACACGTATTATGTTCGAGTATAATGTCTTTTCTGGAGACTAGAAATCTACTCTGTAGGAATCAGCATGGGTTTCGAAAAAGACGGTCGTGTGAAACCCCGCTCTCGCTATTTGTCCACGAGACTCAGAGGGCCTTAGACACGGGTTCACAGGTAGATGCCGTGTTTCTTGACTTCCGCAAGGCGTTTGACACAGTTCCCCACAGTCGTTTAACGAACAAAGTAAGAGCACATGGACTATCAGATCAATTGTGTGATTGGATTGAGGAGTTCCTAGATAACAGAACGCAGCATGTCATTCTCAATGGAGAGAAGTCTTTCGAAGTAAGAGTGATTTCAGGTGTGCCGCAGGGGAGTGTCATAGGACCGTTGCTATTCACAATATACATAAATGACCTGGTGGATGACATCGGAATTTCACTGAGGCTTTTTGCAGATGATGCTGTGGTGTATCGAGAGGTTGCAACAATGGAAAATTGTACTGAAATGCAGGAGGATCTGCAGCGAATTGACGCATGGTGCACGGAATGGCAATTGAATCTCAATGTAGACAAGTGTAATGTGATGCGAATACGTAGAAAGATAGGTCCCTTATCATTTAGCTACAAAATAGGTCAGCAACTGGAAGTAGTTAATTCCATAAATTATCTGGGAGTACTCATTAGGAGTGATTTAAAATGGAATGATCATATAAAGTTGATCGTCGGTAAAGCAGATGCCAGACTGAGATTCATTGGAAGAATCTTAAGGAAATGCAATCCGACAACAAAGGAAGTAGGTTATAGTACGCTTGTTCGCCCAATGCTTGAATACTGCTCAGCAGTGTGGGATCCGCACCAGGTAGGGTTGATAGAAGAGATAGAGAAGATCCAACGGAGAGCAGCGCGCTTCGTTACAGGATCATTTAGTAATTGCGAAAGCGTTATGGAGATGATAGATAAACTCCAGTGGAAGACTCTGCAGGAGAGACGCTCAGTAGCTCGGTACGGGCTTTTGTTGAAGTTTCGAGAACATACCTTCACCGAAGAGTCAAGCAGTATATTGCTCCCTCCTACGTATATCTCGCGAAGAGACCATGAGGATAAAATCAGAGAGATTAGAGCCCACACAGAAGCATACCGACAATCCTTCTTTCCACGTACAATACGAGACTGGAATAGAAGGGAGAACCGATAGAGGTACTCAGGGTACCCTCCGCCACACACCGTCAGGTGGCATGCGGAGTATGGATGTAGATGTAGATGCAGTAGAGTTATGGCTAGTGCTGTTTGTAGGGTCCATCGTGAAAAATATTTTAATGACTTTGCCTGCTCAAGCACAGGCTATCTTGTATACTGTGCTTTAGGATCAGACACACTGTTCCCCATTGATAATTTGCTTAAGACAGTAGTTGTCACAAAATAAAATAAATGCATTTTATGTCCTTTCATTTGTCACTACTCAGGACAAATACCATTCAGAATTTTTTTTAATAAGGTTGTGATTTTGATGGAAAGACTTTCAGTACAGAGTTGTGAGCATAATTATCACACTTGAATAATTTTAGATTGTAGTTGATACTTTCCAAGACACCAAGTGGAATAAAATAAATCTGTGAATAAAGTTAACACCATTTCTACTGATGCCAGTTTGTGAAAATGAACCAAATTTTGTAATTACACTGTAACCACCGTTTTGATCTCAATATTCAAAAGAAAATAATTTAACCTTCTTTCATTATGTTCTTTTTACAACTTTTTTCACAAATGTGACATGAGGGCAACCTCATTAATTTTGGCTGATTTTCAGTGGAATGAGCTAAAAGGGAAAAGTCTAGTCCACTGTTTACACAGAAATCTGGGTATTTAAGACTGCACAAGAGTTTTCATACCCACATTTGGGCAGAAACATTAAAACTGCACCCAGTTCTATGTATAAAAGAAAGAGAAATAAAAGAAATCTCGTAACAATTTGAGGTGTAATGGATTTTTAGAGGGACTTGATTTGCAAAGTACTAAAAACAAATATTTATAATATTATACAGATATGATACAAAATGAACATTACATACATATAAATGAAATGTTCGGAGTTATATGTTGCACATTAATTTTTACACTTTAAGCAAATGAGTCCACACAAATTATGTTCAAAAATTTCCTGGTCTTATCTGTAGACGTGTTTTCTTGTGACCATTGTGTTCATTTTCATTCTGAAATTTCTGCTTTTAAGTTTGAGTTTTGTTGTTGCAGTAAAAAATCCATTTAATGGTAATTGTCAGTTTGGAGGTCCAAGCTCTTGTGTATTTCCCACAGTCCAAGCTCTTGAGTATTTCCCACAATCTTATGTAATAGATAAATTCAGTTAAAATTGCAGGAGTGGCAGTGTATGAATGGGGAAGTTTTCTTTCTTATCCGTAATGCAATACGTAACATGAGAGAGGTAGGCACTCGTTTCTGCAGAATTTTAAAAGACAGTGTTCTTATGGCGATACAAATTTAGTTCCTTTTGTTTAACATACATTGTAGCAAAGTTACAAGAAGTGGAAAAAATAATAAATTTAGTGTTCTCTTTAGTTCTGCTTGATCTCCTGTTATTTTTTTAAACCACAGATATTGTACTTTCTGGAATTACTATTATGTCCCACTATTTTTGTTAGTCTTGGTAATACTGTTACACAAATGCAGTCATTGCTTTCCTAACACTACAAATTGCTTTCTCCTATCACAAGCTTAGCAACCTGAACATACTGTTGGATACATGTTCCACAGATCATTTGGATGTTGTTGGTCTCCCCCCCCCCCCCCCCCCCCCAAGCCAGTTGGAAGGATATAGACCTTACTGTTCTTCTCAAATTGTTATGGACTATTTGTGACAAATTTCATTAGCAAATACGTGTATTGATAGCGCAGTTAAAATGCCTTGCTTCTTGAAGTACCTTCATGATGTCTGTTTGTGGACACCGCATAATACGCTTGCTGCTGGTTTTTGTGCAGTCAATACTTTCTTTCTAAATGAGGAATTACCCCAGAAAATAATTCCATAAATCTTTATTGAGTGGAAATATATCAGGAGGTTAATTTCTTTCCAAGAATAGCTGTTTTATTAATATGTAAACCCAAACATTTGGAGCATTTTACCTGATTTACTGACTACCAATTGTGCTACATCAATTGTTGATGTGACTACTTCTTTTATAGAACTGAAGATAGTGTCTATGTTAAAAATTTAGGGAGTGTCCATTTTCTGAGAACCACTTAGTTGTGTGAAAAGTATTTTTAACAATCTCTTCAACTCCAGTATTGTGTGCAAAAAATCCAAGAGTGGACCCAAAATTGAGCCCTCTTCTCTCACTATAATTTTCTACCCTTCCAGCATCATTTGAATTGCCTGGCACAATATTCCCCCTCCCCCCATAAGATTTGAGTTAGCTGTGTGTAGAGCCTTCAGTTTTTTGAAGACTATAACATAGCTACACAATCAAATGCCTTGAAAAAATGACAAGAATTAGTAATTGATTGTTGATTTTATTGTTATTGTTGTTATTATTATTATTTAGGACTTGAACTGTTTGGTGAGTTAATGTATAAATAACATTCTCAGTTGAGCATCTGTTCTGGAATGCAAATTGTGATATGGTAAGTAAATTGTTTCTACCGAAGTAAAGAGACTACTCTGGAGTGCATTACTTTTTCTGATGTCTTGTAGAAAGATGTCAGCAGTGAAACTGGATAACTTTTGAAGCCTTTCTGGTCCCCTTATGGAAAGCTGTAACATTTGACTATTTTAACAAGTCTGGAAAATTTCAAAGTGCCAGTGATGCTTTACATATTGTAAAGCAGACATTACTTATTAAGTTGGAACCATGTTTCAGAATTCTGTACGCTACAATAGTTTTATTTTTTAGAATTATATTAATTTATGCGAAGGTTGTTGCTGCTACTTCTAGTTGTCTAAAGTTTGCAGTTAACATTAGTGAGTTGCATTTACCTGGAGGGCTCTCAAAATTTGTACTGATGTTATGTCAGTATTTGTAGCAGAGGAGATTGTTGCTAGGTCAATTTTTTTCCCCTCTGTCTTCATAAAGACTGGAATACATTTTTGCCTGGCTATCTTGAAGTGAAATGAGGGATGTAATAAATAGTTTGTTTCATAACTCCTGGGTTTTGAGCAAGTGGATATTGTGTTCTGTCAACACCAATTTTGTTGCTGTTACAGTCAGTGGTGAAATCAGTTCGTCATCTCTGTTAGGGTTCAACAGAATTGTTGCAGAAGTGGCTACGTCGTATTTAAATTTCCATGACGTGTCACTGGAAAAAAAATGCATTTTGTGAGGAACACTTCTGAATCTTGAAAGAGATAGCCTTTTCTGTTTTTATTGCCATTCCTACTTGTTTTTATTTTTCTCGATTTGTTGGAAAGTGATGTGTGGTGTAATGTCTTTCATTGTAAATTGAGAAATCTTTCCCAAAATATTCAGAATAGTCTTGGTACAAGTCTAAGGTCACTAATATGAACATTCATTGCAGCTTCCATGCACACTGCACAGTATAACATGGAGCCTGTTGAATAACAGTCACATTTTTCAGTTCTGGTGTTGTTGAGAGTAATTATAGAAGTGGACTGTCATACATTGATGTGATAAGTGGTTCATTGTCTGAACAGAAAGAGTGCTTGGATATGTGGTCAAGAAATAGTTGTTTACACTGAGAAAATGTAGTTTTCATTACAACATGTGAAGACTAAGATTCATTTTAGGATGTGTTGTTATTGTCGTATAACTAACTTCATATGCCAAATATATATCTTCTCTGGCAGGATCTACTTTCACTCCAAAATTTTCTGGCTTAATGTTAACCTTCTTATACTTCATATATGGTTGCCAAAGATCAGCACAAGTAACACTATTCTTGCAACTCTCAACTGTTGCAATTAAGCGAGATACCTAATAGTATCGGAAAGACACGGATTATGTCTTACATGAACGCCAGCTGTATGTAGCATGTGAAACTTCATTAATTAACTGGTAAACACTTGTTAGTGAGGCATACAGGCAGTCTTGGATTTCAATGCATATTAGCCTCTTAAATGCTAATTATGTTGAAGTCAAGCAGGTTGGCCTACTGTCAAACTCTTGGGTAGTTCAGTGAAAGACTTCAAAGTTATTTGTATACTGGGTCTTGTGGTCAATTGAAATTTAGAGTATGTTGCAATCGCTTTATTTATACTTCATTGTTTAGTCACCCATACATGCTTTAACCAACGAAGGAGAGACAAAGTTGCTTGTTAGAGGTTATGCTTTTTTTCTCTCTTCATTAACACATTCATTGCGCCTGACTTAAGTGTAGGTGCCCACTTATGATTCAGTTTAGTTTTTCAGTTGTGCACATGTTTCTTCAACCGACTGACTCCAGGACTTTGACATGAATGGGTTGATAGATTGAAAAAAATTATTGCTGATCAGGTACTAAATGTTTTAGAAATGACTCTTAAGAGGCAGTGAATTGGAAAATGGCTGGCATTCAAATAACTCAGAAGTTGGCATAGTAATGAGTGTGGAAGCAGGTCTGTCAAATGTTGTGTAACCATTCAGTATCGTAAAGTGTGGACAGTAATGGTTATTAAATCGATGGTGGTGATCCCACATGACAAAAATGTTGTACATACTCATCCCCCTATTACCAATAGCCCTATGGATTTCCGTACAGGTTACTGCCTTACAGATAACACTCCAATCTGTAATTGCTGATGTGAATGACAAACTAGTGAATACGAAGAATGAATGTAGGATTTGTAACTGGAAATTAGAAGCAATACTCAGTATCTTGCAGTACATATGATTAATGTGAAATCAGATTTAAGTCTGTTGAAAGAAAGGCTCACAGGTGGAAAACAGTGAAATAGAGATAAGGATGAGCCAAGACTGCTCAAGACATCAGTCTGAACATCCAAAACCAGATCAGTTAAGAGTTATTACATGCTAAATTATTCCAACAGTAGATTGTGTTAATGTTTCACTTAGGAGGAGGCTTATCTTCAGATGAAAATGAGTATTTCATTTGTATAATATATATAAAACAAAGAAATGTGTTATCAGGATCTAGATACTGAACAATCTGATTATTAATATAAATAACTGTTGTGTGTGCAAAAGGGAAGAAAAAATTTCATGTCTGGATGGTTGTGAATTTGTTGGTGAAGTTGTATGTTAGCCGTCATTATTATGTGTATAATTCTTAGAATAGTTTCCTTTTTTATTTCAGCTAAATCTTTTTTAAAATCTAAAAACACGTTTCACTGGAACACAAAGGTTAAATAGAAGGAACAGTTCTAAGAAACTGTATCTGTTGAATTGAGAAAAGGAAATATAATTGCAGGTTATTCTACATGCTTGATTGATGACTGGTAAGTGTAAGGATAGACAAAAAAATTGTTAAAATTTGAGTTTCTTTATAAAGGTGCTAATAAATGCTTCCAAGCAAGTAATACCTATATCACTGTCACTGGCCAAATGTGTGTATATGTCAGAAACTAATAAGCAGGACCAGATGTTATTGTATTATTTGTATGAAGAGAAGACAGATCAGTGGCCTCAAACGTATTCTGTAATATGATTGACTTACTGTTACTTTCCAAATCACTTTACTTCCATTACAGATAGTTGGGAAGTAAAATGGTACAGTACAAATACAAGATAAAAGTAATAACGGAACTGTCTCAACCAATCAAAATTGTTAGATGCATGAAAGAAACTTTGAGAGCAGGGGAAAGGTATAACATGCATGTTGTGCAGAAGTGGGAAGCAATTGATGTGGGTCGAGGGGAGAGGAAGGAAGGAAGGTCATGCAAGAGATGGTAAACGTGCGTGCGTATGTATTGTTGATGAAAACGTTAATTGCTAAAGAAAATGAGGCAGAAAGACTTTGTTGCTCTCAAGTAGGAAGTGTGACCAAAACTTGAGAATCAATGCAGATGATGCAAATTTGGTGTATTTGTCTGTTAATCATAATTTCATTCATCCTTGGATAAGTCAGTTTCTGCTAAAAAACCAAAGAGAGAATCAACCTCAAGTTAACACCTTATTCCTGTTTTGAGGTTTCCTACGTGCGCATCTATGTGACTGTTCTGCAATTCACACTTGATTGAACCACTTTCAAATTATTACTCTACCGTTCTGCTCTCTAACAGTATGCAGGAAAAACAAACACTTAAATCTTTCCGTGTGAGCTCTGATTTTATTATAATGATATTTTCTTTCTATGTTGATGGGTGCAAAAAAAAATATTTTTCACTCTCTGAGGAGAATTTGGAGACAAATTTTGTGAAAAAGATCTCGCCACAAAGAAAAATGCCCTTATTTTAATGACTGCCATTCAAGGTTGCATATCATATCATATCCATGACACACTGTCCCCTATTTCACAATAATACAAAATGAGCTGCCCTTCTTTGAACTTTTTTGATGTTCTTAGTCAGTCCTAAATTTCTTTGTTGTATAAAGAGCTTCTTCCTCTATCACCAGAGGAAATGAGGTACAATTTGGAGATACACCTTGTTGTACAATACAAGGAACTTTATATGAATTTACCTTCTGAGTGAATAGTTCAATTTATTTTTCCTCTGTTTAATTTTGTCTTTTTGTTGTTTCTTGTTCAGTGTAGGACTGTTTTTTCTTTAGCTTGGAGGTTAATTAAATAAATACATTGTATTATTTCAGTGTGTCAGATATAACATTCTGGTAATACTATCCATTATTTTTGCCATTATAAGAGTAAATTATTATGTTTTTATATATACCACATTGTTCCACAGTGTATTTTTACAGTATATGCAATGTTTTTACACGGAAAGCTACATAAAAATTAAGATAAATTTCTGGATATAGTAATATGTCAGACAAAAAAGCATATAAAAATACCACCCAAGGAAAACAATAATTTTTACTTCCTGAAAAATGATCAAACTGTAATATACAACATTCTTTGAGGGAGGTCTTCAAATCTTGACATTAGTAAGAAAGATGATGAAGATGCTGGAAAACAAATGTTGTAGATCAATGAGTGTAGTGATGGAGTCATTTGCTGGAAGCAGAATTACAAAATCTTAGTGATCTGAAATTGACAATTATCACTATCTCATAAACTCCTCCCCTTGATCCTAGCAACAGATGCTGATGACATAGTTGACAAGTGTTATCTGTAAACTGCACATTGGTTGCACTCCTGTTGAGTTAATCAAAGTAGGTTGGTGATGTAACCAACTAATGAATAATTTGGTGACATGATATTATCCTGAGCAAATGACATGTCATTCCCAGAAAAGATAATCCCATTTATTTAGTGGCTATGCTATCTGTTCTACATTGTTATATACCAATGTTATGGTCTTAAAGGTTTGTTATTTACTTGCTTCTTCCTTGCACCATAACCATAATGTCTCACTTGAATGAGAAATGATACACTTTATTTAACAGTATAATCTAATATTTTATGGGGACTGTTGTGTCTGTTTTCTAGATAAACAGACTATTTGTGCTAATGAGTTTTATTACAAAAGGCAACTACAATATGTAACTTGGATTGCACAGATGTGTCGCAAGCAAAGGGTGACGTACAAAATAATCAGTCTTCTTCAAAATAAACAAATACATAGTTATTCCTGACGAAGTGGCTAGTGTTGACACTGCTATTGGAGTGGGCCACCACCAGTCAGGTGTCGCGATTATGTCCTCTTCACATAGGGGCTGCCGCTGTCATGTTGTCATCCTAGAGGGAGGTCGGTCAGTGTGTGATTGGCTGACTTCTTCTCACAGCTGTTGTTTCCCGACTAGCGTGCCGGTGCCGATTTTATGCCGTAACAGTGTGTCTAAGGTGTTAGCCTGTCCGGGTTGCCTCCAAACACATCTCTGACGATTGTCTGGTTGAAGGCATATGCGACACTCATCGGTGAAGAATCCTGAGTAGTCCATTCGGCATGTTGTTGGACTCATCTGTACCGCAGTACGTGGTGTTGTGGTTGCAAAGATGGATCCTGCATGGACGACAGGAGTGAAGTTCCACAACATGCAGCATATTCTGCACAGTTTGCGTCTTAATATAACATCCTGTGGCTGCACGAAAAGCATTATTCAACATGGTAGTGTTGCTGTCAGGGTTCCTCCAAGCCATAATCCGTAGGTAGCTCTTGGGCGGCCTGAGCAAGGCATGGCATCAACAGTTCCTGGCACTCTGTATCTCCTCCATGCCCGAATAACATCACTTTGGTTCACTCTGAGATGCCTGGACAGTTCCCCTGTTGAGAGCTCTTCCAAGCACAAAGAACAATGCGGATGCTATCTCGAACCACAGTATGAACCATTTAGGCATTGTTGAACTACAGATAACACGAGCCGTGTACCTCCTTCCTGGTGTAATGACTGGAACTGATCAGCTGCCAGGTCCCCTCGGTGTAACAGGCGCTGCTCATGCACGTTTGTTTACATCTTTGGGTGGGTTTGGTGATAGCTCTGAACAGTCAAAGGGACTGTGTTTGTTATGCAATATCCACAGTCAATACATATCTTCAGGATTTCTGGGAACTGGGGTGATCGAATACTTTTTTTTGATGTGTGTTTTTGAGGAAAATGTTCAAATCTGAATAAGCTTCCATAGCCTGTGTAATTTTCCTATAGTTCAGAGGAAAGGACTGAAGCAATTACAGAATCCTGAGCAACAACAAAGTCCATCTTTGCAATCTTTGGGCAGTTCGTACAGAAACCGGCTTCATTGGATGAAACAAGTACTGCAATAGCTTGTGATCTGTTACTAGTAGTATTTTCTGCCATACAAATAGCAGTGGAATTTGGTGACACCATACACAATAGCCAATGCCTCTTTCTCTATTTGTGAATAGTTACACTGAGCTTTGAACAACCCTTTTGATATAAAAGCTTTAGGCCTGTCTTATCACAAATTCTGTGCAAAAACACTATACCGATTCCGTAAGGGGAAGCATCAACATGCTAAACACAACTGTTGTGCCAGGACCCAAGTGAACCAAGCATCAATCACTGGACATAACATCTTTAAGCTTTTGAAAAGCTTCTTGGCACCCATCTGCCCAGCAAAGGGGACATTCTTGCGACGCAAGCAGTGCAATGGAGCTGCAATTTGTGCAGCGTTCGGTGTGAAATGAATGTAATAGTTCATTTTCCCTAAGACTGACTGCAATTCTGTGACATTGCAAGGAACTGGCAGGTCACATATGGCTAACAAATGCTACTGAAGAGGATGTACACCTTGACTTTATAACGTGAAGAAGATACTGCAACTCACGTTTAAAAAAATCTCACATGTCCAGTCTACACTTTAGTCCTACAGCAGATAACACATGAAAAAAAGCACACAAATTTGCAATGTGTTCTTCAGGTGCGAGTCCTGCTATGACAATATTGTCAAAATAGTTTAAACAGTTTGGTACTTGAGCAGTCAACTGTTCCAAATACATTTTGGAAAATGGCGTATGGGGTAGCATTGCCAAAAGGCAAATGCAAATATTTAAAGAAGCCCATCTAGTGGTATTTGAAAAGTAGCGACCAGCAGCTAATCTGTGTATGAGGTCCTCTGGGTGTGGTAATGGATAAGTATGAGTCACAATTTGTAGGTTGACTGTAGACTTAAGTCAACACAGAGCAATACGATGTGCTATCCAAAATTTTCAGGACTAGTGCTGCCATCTGTTAAAAACCTTACCTTTGGACTAATGGTTGCCATCACCCTCAAAGTAGTCCCCATATGCACGTACACACTGGTCCCAGTGCTTCTGCCACTGGTCAAAGTCCTGCTCTTTGAGGGTGTTTATCACCTCCAGCGATGCTTCTTGAATCCTCCCTAGAGTGTTGAACCTACGGCCTTTCAACTAGTATCAGATTTGGGAATACCACAAAATCGCATGGTGCCAAGTCTTGCGAGTACAGTGGGTGGGGTACAACCGCCATGTTGTTTTTTTACCAAAAAGGTCCTGGTGAGCAAGGACGCGTGACAGGGCGTGTTGTTATGATGCAGCAGCCAATTCCCTTGATGCCAAAGTTCGAGCTGTCGTCGCCACATGTTTTCATGGAGCCGTCACAGTAGTACACAGAATTCAATGTGTGGTTGGGTGAGATGAATTCATTGTGCACAATTGCCTTGGTATCAAAAAAAAAAAAAAACCATGATCATGCTCTTCACTTCCTTCTTCACCTGTTTCACTTTCTTGGGTGTGGAGACCCCGGGCTCTTACACTAGGACAACTGTATGGCTCATGCTCTGTCCCCCAAACACTTGTTGAATCATTGCAGAGGTCTCCGTAGCACTTTTCCCAAGATTCGCACAAAATTTGATACACACGCGCTGTTCTGTTTGCAGAGTATTACAGAAATCATTGTGGACACGGAACACGTCCTCCCAGCTGAAGGTGACTCTGCACACTGATTCATTAGATATGCAGCTCTCGCCACCTAGCGGTGCATAGATCTACTACTACTACTACTACTACTACTTTCCAGATGGCAGCACCAGTCCCGAAAATTTTGGATTCCACCTCTTTATCTTGGAACTCTTCCATTTGGTCCTTGCTTGATAGAAAAACAACAATATTGGAATTGAGTCCGCCTTGATGCAAAACACCTTGTTATTTGTTTATGTATTTATTTCACAACTAGTTTCAGTGACAGAGATCACCATCATCGGTGGGTTTTTAAAATCTAAAACATGCTGAAAATAGCATAGTTACACAATCACGTTATTACGTTTTTACTGTTCATTTTTTGAAATGTAGTGTTCTATGCATACTTTCATACTAACCCCCCCTTTTTTTTTCACTGTTTGCGGCATATTTTCTGTGATTTTTTTCTGTTGCACATATTACTCTGAAAGACGATTCTCAGCCAAACTTTTGCCGGGCCAGAACTGTTCCCATTGCACTATGGGGAAAAAAGTGGCTGCTGAACTTAAAAGAATTGCGCTATTGCATCCATACAAGCAAGTCTACAAGTCCACTGGTTTTGCTCCCTGAACCTTCAGGTCAGTTCATCTTTTAGTATTTGCTTACTAACAGCTGCTACCGCAGTTGCAGATGACATGACTGCTACCACAGTCGCAAATGACATGTTGTACGCTGAGGTGGGGGGGGGGGAAGGCAATGTAACGTACTGTTTTTTTTTAAATAGATTGTTCGACATATTAAAAATATCCGTACTGCATGAATTTTTCATTTCTTTGACAAGTTTAAGAACTTCATCTTGGCATACCTCTTTGAAGTATTTCAATGAAGGTTTGGCCTGATTATGATTTAAGTTTGTGCTCTTAAGATAATCTGTATACATTACATTGGGTTTACTAATCAACTTTTTGATTTAATCAGCATAGCTTACAAATTTATTGTTGAACATATCTGCTGGTATTGAAGCTGTCTTATCAAAGTTTCTGATTTCACCTTTAATGTTATTAATTGCTGACAAGGCTGTCTTGCACTGGTTTTTACTATTTTTTATGAGATTAGTGTTGTTTCTCTGTTTCACCAATAGTAGCTCTTTCTTATACAGTTTCTTAGTGGTTATTTCAAGGTGCTTAATTTCATTAGACTTATTTTTCTTTGCCAATGCGCTTTAACAGCAGTAGCTTATTTTTTAAACTCTCCAACTCTTTGGTGTACCACAGTTTACCTATTCTTGTTTTATAATATTTGTTTGGAATAAGACGAGCTTTTAACATACCTATTAAGCAGTTTTGGACTGTTTCATAAACTGTTTGGGCATTGGAATCACATCTTTGAAATACACTCCTGGAAATTGAAATAAGAACACCGTGAATTCATTGTCCCAGGAAGGGGATACTTTATTGACACATTCCTGGGGTCAGATACATCACATGATCACACTGACAGAACCACAGGCACATAGACACAGGCAACAGAGCATGCACAATGTCGGCACTAGTACAGAGTATATCCACCTTTCGCAGCAATGCAGGCTGCTATTCTCCCATGGAGACGATCGTAGAGATGCTGCATGTAGTCCTGTGGAATGGCTTGCCATGCCATTTCCACCTGGCACCTCAGTTGGACCAGCGTTCGTGCTGCACGTGCAGACCGCGTGAGACGACGCTTCATCCAGTCCCAAACATGCTCAATGGGGGACAGATCTGGAGATCTTGCTGGCCAGGGTAGTTGACTTACACCTTCTAGAGCACGTTGGGTGGCACGGGATACATGCAGACGTGCATTGTCCTGTTGGAACAGCAAGTTCCCTTGCCGGTCTAGGGATGGTAGAACGATGGGTTCGATGACGGTTTGGATGTACTGTGCACTATTCAGTGTCCCCTCGACGATCACCAGAGGTGTACGGCCAGTGTAGGAGATCGCTCCCCACACCATGATGCCGGGTGTTGGCCCTGTGTGCCTCAGTCGTATGCAGTCCTGATTGTGGCGCTCACCTGCACGGCGCCAAACACGCATACGACCATCATTGGCACCAAGGCAGAAGCAACTCTCATCGCTGAAGACGACACGTCTCCATTCGTCCCTCCATTCACGCCTGTCGCGACACCACTGAAGGCGGGCTGCACGATGTTGGGGCGTGAGCGGAAGACGGCCTAACGGTGTGCGGGACCGTAGCCCAGCTTCATGGAGACGGTTGCGAATGGTCCTCGCCGATACCCCAGGAGCAACAGTGTCCCTAATTTGCTGGGAAGTGGCGGTGCGGTCCCCTACGGCACTGCGTAGGATCCTACGGTCTTGGCGTGCATCCGTGTGTCGCTGCGGTCCGGTCCCAGGTCGACGGGCACGTGCACCTTCCGCCGACCACTGGCGACAACATCGATGTACTGTGGAGACCTCACACCCCACGTGTTGAGCAATTCGGCGGTACGTCCACCTGGCCTCCCGCATGCCCACTATACGCCCTCGCTCAAAGTCCGTCAACTGCACATACGGTTCACGTCCACGCTGTCGCGGCATGCTACCAGTGTTAAAGACTGCAAGGGAGCTCCGTATGCCACGGCAAACTGGCTGACACTGACGGCGGCGGTGCACAAATGCTGCGCAGCTAGCGCCATTCGATGGCCAAGACCGCGATTCCTGGTGTGTCCGCTGTGCCGTGCGTGTGATCATTGTTTGTACAGCCCTCTCGCAGTGTCCGGAGCAAGTATGGTGTGTCTGACACACCGGTGTCAATGTGTTCTTTTTTCCATTTCCAGGAGTGTAATTTGTACCAGTTAGTTACGCTCAACTGGTGTGTTAGTTTTCTGAAATTGTTTTTTTTTTTTTAGCATTAAGGTATTGGATTTTGATAACTTTTGTGCAGCTTTGTTCCCATCCCCTTTTATAAAATGTCTTAACTCTATTGTTAACAAAAGTGGTCTGAGAAAGCAAATTCCTGTACATTGGCGGAGTACATATCACGAGCACAGTTGACAAAAGCATTATCTAAGCACTCTTTTAGCCTTGTTTGTTCTGAATTTACATGATGGAAATTGTGCTGCCTTAGCATAGTCAGTAACTTATGTACACTGGGTTTGTTACATGTTACGTCAAAGCTTGAATTAATGTCTCCCCCCAATTATAGTTACATATTGTTTCCATTTTGTTATGTGGCAAAGTACATTATCTGAATTATCTAAAAAAAGTTTTTCATATGAGTCAGGGAAATGCTAAATTAATATTAAAATAAGTTTCATTACATTACGTATGATTCCCGTAATTTCAAAGTGTTTCTCTACGTATGCCAAACTAAGATCCAGTGCTCCACACTGTATTTCATCTGAAATGTAGATAACAGTACAAATATTATGGTACTGGGATCTGCAAATACTGTTTCCGTGTTTATGAGCTTCTAGTGTATAGTAATCTATTTCTCCTGGTGTAAGCCAATGTTCAGATAAACATAGGAAAGAATATTTATATCATGGCACTGACTCCTCTAAGATTTCAACTTTACTTTCAAGTTCCTGAATATTTAGAAATAAGGTGTTACTGTGACTTATCTGTGAGTTGGCAGGCTGGCTTTTCACATGTTTATTGCCGTCAATAAAGATGAATGCCTTGGCAATATGCTGCCAGTATGATTACACTATCGGATAGAGGATGGCATTCATGCATTTTACGGCGCCTTCCATGACCACCAGTGGTATCCATGACTGCCAACAGCATATGTCAGCCCCACATAATGCCACCCCAAAACATCATGGAGCCTCCACCTTGCTATATTCACTGGATGGTGTGTCTAAGGCGTTCAGCCTGACCGGGTTGCTTCCAAACACGTCTCCGACGATTGTATGGTTGAAGGCATATGCGACACTCATCGATGAAGAGAATGTGGTGCCAATCCTGAGTGGTCCATGCGGCATGTTGTTGGGCCCATCTGTACTGCGCTGCATGGTGTCGTGGTTGCAAAGATGGAGCTTGCCGCAGACATCGGGAGTGAAGTTCCACATCATACAGCATATTGCGCACAGTTTGAGTTGTAACACGACGTCCTGTAGCTGCACGAAAAGCATTATTCAACATGGCGCCATTGCTGTCAGGGTTCCTCCAAGCCATAATTCGGTAGCCCTTAGGCAGCCTGAGCCAGGCATGGCATCAACAGTTCCTGGCTCGCTGTATCTCCTCCATGTCTGAACAACATTTCATTAGTTCTGCAAGGTTCGCAGGAGAGCTTCTGTAAAGTTTGGAAGCTAGGAGACGAGGTACTGGCAGAAGTAAAGCTGTGAGTACCGGACGTGAGTCGTGCTTTGGTAGCTCAGTTGGTAGAGCACTTGCCCGCGAAAGGCAAAGGTCCCGAGTTCGAGTCTCGGTCGGGCACACAGTATTAATCTGCCAGGAAGTTTCATATCGGCGCACACTCCGCTGCAGAGTGAAAATCTCATTCTGGAAACATCCCCCAGGCTGTGGCTAAGCCATGTTTCCGCAATATCCTTTCTTTCAGGAGTGCTAGTTCTGCAAGGTTCGCAGGAGAGCTTCTGTAAAGTTTGGAAGGTAGGAGACGAGGTACTGGCAGAAGTAAAGCTGTGAGTACCGGGCATGAGTCTTGCGTCGGTAGCTCAGTTGGTAGAGCACTTGCCCGCGAAAGGCAAAGGTCCCGAGTTCGAGTCTCGGTCGGGCACACAGTTTTAATCTGCCAGGAAGTTTCATGTCAGCGCACACTCCGCTGCAGAGTGAAAATCTCATTCTGGAAACATTTTGTTAGTTCACTCCAAAACGCCTGGACATTTCCTTTGTTGAGAGCCCTTCCTGGCAACAAAAGTAACAATGTGGATGTGATCAGTATACGGTAATGACCATCTTGGCTTGGTTGAACTACAGACAACACGAGCCGTGTACCTCCTTCCTGGTGGAATGACTGGAACTGATAGGCTGTCTGATTCCCTCGATATAATAAGCACTGCTCATGCATGGTTGTTTACATCTTTGGGCAGGTTTAGTGATAACTCTGAACAGCCAAAGGGACTGTGTCTGTTATACAACATCCACAGTCAATGTATATCTTCAAGAGTTCTGGGAACAGGGGTGATGCAAAACTTTTTTTGATGTGTGTATAACGTTTTTTCCAAGTTTATTAAGATGAAAACCATATGTTGTGTGGCATCTTTTCCCCAAATTGCTTATCTTCACAAATGTTACATTTTCAAACCACCTGCATGCATTTTGCATCTCTGTATTTGCACTTTCAATTTCTTTGTTTACACAGGACCATTCCTTCAAGTCATAACAATGTGGCACTGAAAAAATAATGTTTGTTTCTCTCAGCTCATACAGTTTTCTATTTAACAAGATTAAGAGATCCTTATTTTCATTCCTTGCAAAATTGTTTGATCCCACCAGAAAGATAGAAACGTCTTTTTTGCTTAAACAGGGAATTTCATCCTCACTCATTGATGCAGCAGCACTTAATTTCACTCCTGGCTTTATTATGCAGTTGAAATTCTGACTGCTTGTCTGACAAAATTTGGTGGTTATATTTCGTCCTTGGCTGTCTGCATCAAGTTCAGTTTTTCATGTACTTGGTGTTCAGAATTTACCAATTTTCTGCCTACCTATGCTGTGTGCAGTGTCTTGTTTGGCACTATTTATTTTGTCTTTTTTTGCTAACATAGGTCAGTAATGTCTCAGGCGAACATCTTATTGGTGGCAAATTTTTTTGAGAGCACTTTAGCACATGATCTTTCAC